>NW_015653472.1:2919687-2923598 GCF_001515625.1 Sinocyclocheilus rhinocerous
GTAATCCACCGCACCTGCCGCTTGTCTCCACCCTGCATACAGACAAAAGAAAACACGCACACCAGAACCCAGAACGCCACCTAGAGGCGAACAGATACCGTTTAGGGAACAGGTGCTACCCCGGGTCGTAACACCTCCCCCCTCAAGACAGGGACTACTCAAAGTCTCTGATCCAAGCTACCAAAAATTACAAAAATCCAAATCCAATTTTTTTCCAACTAAATCCAAATCAATTTATCCATACCACACAATCATATATAAAACCACCCACAAAGCACTTCCACCATCCCCTCAAACCACACATCCCTCCCTTCGAATATTTCAGGCGCCTTGAAAAAACAAGAAAGGAATACCTGAATGAGAGGAAAGGAAAGAAAACAATCAGGTAGATGACTCATTTACCTAATCTCAAAATGAACGAGACAACGCATCAGCCATAACATTATGAACTCCCCAAATATGTCGGAATTCCAAACAATACGGCTGCAGAATCAACGCCCAGCGAATAAGACGCTGATTCGGAGAACGCAAAAACGTGAGGGGATTATGATGGCTAAAAAAGGCGAACGGAATAGAAATAGGACTAAAGCCCAAACTCTCTTGGGTTACCTCTCTAGCGGCCAACATGAGTCAAGGGAGACCTTCTTCCCAGTCCTTATGAAGTTCGATGCAATAAGCGCGCAACAACTGTTTTAGGGTCTGGTGGAACCGTTCCAAGGCTCCCTGACTCTGTGGATGATACGCACTGCTTCGGTACGGTTCAACGCGCAACTGTTGCAAAACTTCCGCAAACATACGGGATGAAAAATTAGTCCCCCTATCAGTCTGAATTATTTTCGGGATACCAAAGATCGAGATAAACTGCGTCAAAGCCTTCACAATAGACTTTGTATTAATGGACCGCAACGGATACGCAGCTGGATATCGCGTAGTCTGACACATCACCGTCAACATATACTTCGCACCAGATTTAGAAGGATTCAATGGCCCCACACAATCGATAACGATGTGTTCAAAAGGGTTACTCACTGCAGGAATGGGATATAAAGGAGCAGGCGGAATAACCTGATTAGGTTTGCCTGTTACTTGACAGATATGACAGGTCAGAATAAACTTGGATATCTTTAAGACGCGGCCAAAAACAGTGACGCAACACTCTGTCATAAGTCTTTCGGACTCCAAAATGTCCTGAAATATCACCATGAGCAGTCTGTAGTACTACATCACGCAAAACGACGGGTATTACAATTTTAAACAAAGGTTCACCCACCGCTTTATCACTACATGAAGTCCATTTACGAACCAATATCCCATCCTGTATAAAGTAACCACTAGCAAAACTCTGCATTTCTTCTGGGCTCTTCGCATTGGCAAATAAATCTGCTAGACTAGAGTCCTGTTGTTGAGCCGAAATTAATTCATTAACAGAAATAGATGAAGGGAGGGCAGGCAAAACAACCTGTATGGTCGAAGGTTTTTCACGCGCAACATCAGAACTCTTCGAGACAAGAGCCTTTGCACACGTCACAGCGCAAGCCGAAAACACATTAGGAAAATCCAAAGCAATTTTATCATCCTTTATGGCAAATGAGGGGGTCACCCTGACCACAGGAGGTGGTGGAACATCATGCCAAACTTGTCCCCCAGCCAAATTATTACCCAAGATGACATCCACTCCTTCCACCGGCAAACAAGGACGCAAGGCCATCACAACCTTATCTTGCACAAGATCTGAATACAGCTGGAGTTTGTGCAAGGGCGCAGAGAAAGTCTGTAACCCAATTCCTCGAATCAAGACATTACTACCCACGCCTGATTCAGAAGAAAAAGGTAATGTAGACTCTAATATAAACTATTCCAATGAACCTGTGTCCCGCAATATCTTAACAGGCACTTTAATAGAATCATTCACCAAGGAAACGAAACCGCTTGTGATGAAAGGACCATAGTCGGACGTCGTTACCTCAACACAAGTCTGAATTTCACCTTGTTCATTTTTCACCAGTGTCGCAGATTTACTAATAAGAGTGTCGGTAGATGTATAATGACAAAACGTTCCAGTGCCTTGCCCACCAAAACACTCTGCAATAGGAAGGTGCGCTCCGCATCATCCCACGCTCTATCCTCAGCAATGTTTTCAAACCAAAATGCTCACTCGCATTACGCAACTGATCTTTTGTGAGACCCTCAAGTTTTTCCTCTGTAGGAGCAGCTAAAAAATCCTCCAAATTATCCATTATACATTTTTACGGATTCGACAAAAGGAACTAATTATATAAAATCAAGCCACCATACCTTCCTGATCTTAGGTTTGATTAACGGGAAACTGGCAGAGGTTGCAGATCGTGAAGAATAATTTCAAAATGAGTTTTAAGAGCTACCCCGTAAAATTAAATAAGCTAACTCAACCCTAACCTCTTCGGTGCGCTCACATGCAGCTCAACTGCCACCACAAGCAGTCTACCCGCGTCCGACACACCCAACAACAAAAAAACTAAAATAACAAACAGCGTTAATCGCTCTATACCTAACACGGGGCTGACACGAAGCTCTAGCGGTCTAAACCGCACCATCCTCATTTCTTTCGATTAAACAAATGCAACACAATGCCATACTCACCCGAATCAAACAATCACAGCGAGCTCTACAATTCTATATTTGCTTACTTGATGTCAACTCTCCAACACCAGAAAAAAAAATTTAATCCAACTTAAAACTTTATCCTTCCCAAAAATAATATACATTTGCACAGCTCTCCCCAACTTTGGAATTTACTCACATAAATAACGATCCAAAATACTGGTCATTCCTTCCAGTTACCCAAGGACGAGCCCCCAAATGTTACAAACTACCAGGCTCAAGGCAGCGCAACATTAAATGGGGAGGCCACGCACAAAGAGGTTAACTCAAAATAAACATTAACGTAATTTAAAACTATAATAAACCCCAAAAGGGAAAAGAAAAGAAAACAACAAAAGATCAAATAACAAAGAAAGCTCAAAGTCTGGTGCTGGAGAGAAGTCAAGCTCCAACGAGGCCACCACACCGGAGGACAGATCCTTTTATCAGTCAACTCATCATACGTAATCCACCGCACCTGCCGCTTGTCTCCACCCTGCAAACAGACAAAAGAAAACACGCACACCAGAACCCAAAACGCCACCTAGAGGCGAACAGATCCCGTTTAGGGAACCGGTGCTACCCCGGGTCGTAACAATATATATTACTATTAATAAAAATATTCTTTGAATTGTATAAAGGGAAAATAAATCGTACTTATTGGTTGTTTTTTTTTTTTATTTCCCCTTAAAGATGATGAACAACATGGGTGGGGAAGATGACCTACCAGATGTGGATGCTGTGGATGGTGCAGATGATGTGAGAGAATTATTGAAGCCATAATGTTTTTAAATTTGCCATAAGAATATAGTTATTTTTGTTATATTATTATCATTTCAATAAGCATCCAGTTATTTACCTTATTTTTTTTATTAGTTGATTAGTTATTAATTAGTTAATTAAACTAATAAATGCTATGCTTCTTGACGGGTTTTCTCTCAAATTCCAGGAAGAGTCTGCGGATAGTGATGATGAAAGTAAGTTTCCTTAATTATCTGTCCTCCTCTGTGACTTGTTTGTTCATTGTATTATTTTGAAAATCAATACATATGAGCAATATATACAGTATGTTCGCTGTTGTAACTTAAAGAGCAGGTCATATGGTATTTTAAAGTGTCCTAATAATAATAAGGTCAGAAAACATTGTAATTTTCTCAGAATATACATTTAATATTAGAGTCATTTGCCAATGATTTCAAAACGATTCGTTCCAAGCAAGTTCGGAGCAAACCCCTCCCTTCCATAAGCCTACTCTGCTCTGATTGGTCAGCTGGCCAAGCCTGTTGTGATTG
>NW_015653472.1:2923608-2927420 GCF_001515625.1 Sinocyclocheilus rhinocerous
TATTAAACGAAGTAATTATTAGAACAACGTCAGTCTACATTAATCGACACATTCTTAGGAAATAGTGGGTTCACAGCGAATTATCAGAACTACTTCAGTAAGACAGTAATATCGTGCTTTACCTGGAAACCTAAAGCTGCACTAGGTATACATCACATATTAGCACAAAAACTTGATATTTTGAGCACTGATTGAAAATATACACATAACGTATCAATCGTACTTCCAGGTTGTGGTTCGGAGAGCTTGTTAGTCCAAATTAAGAACATTAGAAGCCAACGAAGATAAAAGCCAAGATTAGAGAAGCAGTCCTTGGTAAAATGACATGCACACAACAAAAGGTTCGAATTGTATTTTTGTGGTATCCTTGAACATAGCGTCTTCTCAACATGATGTAAACACACTAAGGCTGCGTTTACACTTGGCATTAAAGGGATAGTTCACCCAAAAATGAAAATTCTGTCATCATTTACTCACCCTCATGTCGTTCCAAACCTGTATGAGTTGCTTTCTTATGTTGAACACAAAACAAGATATTTTGAAGATTGCTGGTAATCAAACATTTTTTTTCTACTATGGAAGTCAATGGCAACCACCAACTGTTTGATTACCAGCAATCTTCAAAATATCTTCTTTTGTGTTCAACAAATTAATTCAATACATAAATAAATAAATTCAAATTAACAGCATTTATAATTTTACAAATTAAATTATAAGCCCCCTCTCTCGCGAACTGTCAGAAGAAAGATGGAGAACACCCGAGTGGAGTGCTAGTGAGATTCCTACACTTATCTTTGATTTGTAAAATGTCCCGCGACTGAAAATGCTTTTCAAAAGAAAACCCACCACTTCAGGTTGACTTTGCACCGGCCATTCTCTGCAGACTTATTTAAATATTGCGCAGGAAAGACAGATCCGATCGGTTATCCAGATAGAGAAATTTGAGACTTTAGTCTTTGCAACTTTACAGATCTTCTTTATGCACCAAGAGCTTGTAACACTCCAAAGAGAAAGGAAAAAATGAAATCGCATCATATGACCCCTTTAAACTATAAAAATATATATTTTTTAAACTAATAAATTTTTTTTTTTTCAGAAATGCCAGACCTTGAGTAAAGGAGGAGCAAACGGTCATGCAGAAGAAAGCAAGAATTTTCACTTAACACTTAAATGAAGAGAGAGACTAAGTTTGAGTTGGTAGCCATTTAAAAACGGCATCGTTTTTGAAACTGTTTTTCAAGGTCTTTGCAGAAAGTCACAAGGGATGAATTTTCACTGTTGTGTTGATGGCAACATCAGCCCCTCGACAATACACTCTTTACTTTTCTGTTCTGCATGGACAATTACAAGCTCTCGATGTATTGTGGACACCATTTATGGTCCGTTTACTCAATGGTTTTTACAGTCTTGGGCTTTTTCTTCAATGTCAGTGGTGTTATTGCATCATGTAACGTATACATTGTAATTTGTAGTAATGGAAAAAGGACATGAATGACTTTATAAACATATTCTGCCTTCTTCCTCTCATTCAAACTGTAAATTTAATTTAATTCTGTTTTTTGTTTTTTTTTGTGATGAGGCTGATTTCCTTGTGTGTGAGCGAAGGAATCATTGTCTTTGGGCACATGCTACTTCATTGCAAATGCCAGCCAAGACATTAGGCTTTCACTAGAGCTGCATTTGAAATCAGAACGGCATATTCAAAGCTCTTGCACTGATTCATCGGTAAACCCCCATTTTATGTGTTTTAGCTGCAGTTGTGCCCCTCACATAGGTTTATGTGTCAATCCCAACATGTTCCAAGTACATAGTCCTGTCTGTACACGCTGCATTATAAAATTATTTCAGGTTGGCAGTTAATATCTGTTGTGTAGCAGGCAATTGTACACTGGTTTCTTCCATATATGTAAAGAGAAGAGATTAAAAGAAGCATATGCCTCACAGCTGTACAGAACAAAGGGTAACTTATCAATAGATGACCAATTTGTGTTTGCACTCTTAATATCAATGCAGGTGTGACTAAAAGATTAAAACAATGCTGTGACCTGTCAATTCAGTTTATACATTTCAGTTTGTTAAATGCAGTGAGGTTTTTGTCTACATATTTCTAATAAACTGTCTCTAAACAACACTTTGAATTGTTTCCTGTATTTGTACATCAAGGATCATTTGCAGTAGTGTGTAGTATTGCAGACAATATTTATGTTCATTAAATTATTGGAAGCAGATTTTTTTATTAATTTTTTTAATGTAAACCCTTTCTACTCTAGGGTAAAATTAAATTAAAATGAGAAATTGTTACCCAGGTTTTCTATTTTACATTGTTTTGACGCCTGATTTCACAAAGCATGTGAAATTAACCTAATTCTAGATATGAGATTTATCGTGAACACTGCTAAAACTGATATTACAGTATGAAATATAGATTTATCAAATCGATGGCACGACAACATTTGTCGCTGCATCCGTAAAATAAAATAAACAGGTGCCGAAATATACAAATAAAATAAAGGTGCCGGAGCATTTTGTTCTTGCTCATGTAAAGAGAAAAACAGTCCTGCCTCCACAAGAGGACGCTATAGTTCCTTTTCTGCTAAACATTTTCTAGAAGTGATACCACATTCGACGGGACGACATCTGTTTAAAAGCTAAAAGTCAGTTAAATGCCTCTTTGGTAAGTAGCTACAGTATAATTTTAGAGTTGAGTACCAACTTTAGCACGATACATGCTAACATGCTAACTGAAGGTTTGTGCAATTAAAAATATAACTTTTCAAACTGCTAGAAGAACGAAAGTTTGGAACTATGGTTATCTGGAGCAAAAACAGTATCAGAAGAAAAGAAATAAGCCTATGAAGAGTATTGTACAAAAACCACTAAGTCACACTCCTTAGAGTCTTTTAAGGTTTTGCTCACACACTGAAAACATACACTATTAAACATTCACCAAATATTCAATATTCATCCCAGAATGAAAGAAATTACGTTTTCTTCACCAAATGTTCTCTTTTGTTCTGCCACATTAGCTGTGGAGAGTCCACGGATTCCAGCACCAACCTCCTGATTATCCTGATGGTGTGAGGTCTGGGTTCTGATTGGACAATTCTAATGCAGAAAGGTAAGGGTTCTACTTGAGCACTTAGTTTTCAGCCCTGGGGTTCTGGAATCCAGAAAGTTCCTCAGAGAACTGGCCTTTTTAAAAAACAGTTTTGTTTTTTCCCCCCAGAGGGTATGGTGTAGGGATGATTTTTTTGTTTGTTTTTCTTTGTGTCTGGAAGTTTTTATATATATATAAATGTATTTATATTTATGTTCTTTGGTCATATTTATAAAAATACATAGAATTTTGGACAAATTCCTCTTTCTTAGTCAAACTAACAATAAAACCACCTTAAAAGCTTTTTACTACCTTTCTATTATGATTTTTAAATGCTTTTCAACCTCCTTATAGGTGTCAAAATCACTGTTTTCTCCTTGTCGCACACCCAGACTTTTAAACTTCAACAATGAAAATACAGTTTAAAAATATGACTTATCTGGTAACTATTAATGTACCTGAATTAAGCACTAGTAAAATAATTAAAATACATAATAGTATTTAATGTGAGACCACGATCAATATTACTTTCTATACAAAATATAGCTGTCGCACAGCATGTTTGGAAATGACGTAGGTGTTTAACGACTTTGTGAATTGAGTTTAATGAGTGTGATGAGTTTAAGAATGTTTCTAATAAATATCTCTACTGTTTCTCTACATTCACGTTAATTCATTGTCATTTCCACAACACCCTGTCATTTCCATCACCACA
>NW_015653472.1:2927430-2948273 GCF_001515625.1 Sinocyclocheilus rhinocerous
AATTTCTCTTGTAATCTAAGTTTGTCCTCTTACAGACCTTAAAACTAGACAAATTATTTAAACTTATGAGACTGTGTTACGTGACTTTTGAACACGTTTTTTTAATTCAACTTCACAAGGATAAAAGTGCCCCTAGTTGAAGAAATGCCCATATATATATATATATATATATATATATAAACCAGGTGCTCCTTAATATAGCAGGTGTAGTCATAATGATGGATGAATAGTATCTGGAAGGACTGTATGTTTTGATCAACAGTTGATCTGTATTCCTGGAATAATTTATGGGGTTGAGTTCCCTGAGCAAGCGTTTTGTTTAAGACAGTGGCAGTATGGGAGGTCGGAGAGGGTTGTGTTGGTGTCAGCAGTCTGTGCTAGAGGTAATAGAAAAATCCTCACGCAAACGGTTTTAAACTGCCTCTCCTGTGCGACAAAAGGCGGCTTACGGACACATGAGCAGGCAGTGGCGTGGAGTAATCCTGCCCACAATGGATGTACACAAAGTTGGTTACTCTGAGCCGGCCTTGCAGAGCTACCGTGACTTGTAACTCAACTAGAAACACCTGCTTCCAAAGCAAATGCATCTGGCGTGGTCGGTTAATGAAACTGGAGAATGTTGATGACAGATATTTGATACTTTGTTTATTTAGGAGGTGCTTCACCTTAAATGAGGTCATTTAAAGTGAAGTATGATTACTGATAAGATTATTACTGAAAGGACTTGCAGTTCGATATTGTTATTATCTGAGAGTGTTTTTATGCCTAGAATTAGTATAGAAACAGTTAATACTTGCTAGATAATTCACACCTAAAATTCTTGACTAAAAAAGTAAAAGTGAGTTTCCCATGGTTTACCTCTCAGACTAGTTATCATGCTGCTGTTTTGCAAAGGACCTCTTATGCTGTAGTACTATTTGCATATAAAATCTCCTATCATTTGAGACAACGGCCCAACTGCACCATAAAAATTTTAATCAAAGAAGGCAACAGAAACTGTTGCTGCCAGCATTTTGGTTCATCCCAAATGAAAGAGCAAAAAACACAAGCCAAGCAGTATTCTTTCACTAGTCTATAGCTCATCGTGATTGCCCAGAGAAGAGGCTCAGTGTTGCCCCCACCCCACTATCACCTCCTGCCTCCAAGCGTGGATTTTCCAGAGCTTTATTGGGCCTCAGGCCAGCAGTCCTGCCAGCACAAACAATGTAAAACTGCCTAATCAGTTCTGCACAGAACCAACTGGCTCTGTCCTGAGCATGGTAGGGGGGTGCTATGGCAAAGCCCTCATTGTTTGCTCAAACATCTGATTGACAACATTGTAAATGTTATATAACACCAGCTATGTTATATTTACATTTGTGCATTTGGCAGATGTTTTTATACAATACAATTTACATTGCATTCTGTATATTAAATGCAATGTTTACTGCATTGTATTAAAGTATCTGACAAACATTTCTGCATTGTGCATGTGTGTGTATATATATATATATATATATATATATATTAATAATATATAATAATAAATTAAATATTAAGTATATATTTAGTAATAATAAAATATAAATATATAGCATTTAAATAATAATTATAATATGCACTTTACATTGCATTCAATGTTTTAAATGTAGTCAGATGCTTTGGATAAATTATATTATATTTTATATTATTTTATAATCAATATAGGCATTGTGCATGCACACACATTTATAATATTTAACTAAAAAATAGACCCATAGACTCTTCTGTCCTGTGCATGTGGAGTGTCAGTTATGATACGTTACATCTGTGTGAGGCCTCCTTCTGTTGTATGAGAGGTATTGTTTCTTTGTGTCAGCCCTTAATCCACACTGTGAAGGGCACTAGACCCTTTTAGGGGCCCTGGTGTTGTAGCCGGGGCTAGAGAAGAGGCAGTTCCTAAACACTGTTCCCCTATCGTGAGCTGGGATGGGACAGTTGTCCTCAGGGGCTGTTCTTGGAAATGTTATCATGTTCCCACGTCTGATTAATACACTATTGCCCTTTCTCCTCCAGTTTGAGACAACATAATTTTGTTTATATAACTGTAAATTAGATTTCCCACCAAGATATGTTTAACACTTTAACATCACTCAATTGCAGATTTGCGGCCATTATTTTAAGCTTTAGTGTGACGAGATGACCGTAAACTGAAAGGAAAAGCAGGACAGAAAAGGGTTTCGAATTTTTTTTAAATTTGATTTGTATTGTCTGCAGCCCCCTCCCACAATTCTGCCAAAGGATTATAGTGTCACTGAGAGTCACAGTCGTTATAAATACCCATGTGGCCTCTCGCTTTCCCATCAGAGAGGTTGAATGTCTGCAGGACATGCTCATCTTTTGTCTATCCGTGTTCTTTTATTAAACATCATCTAGAACTTTCACATAGATGCAGAGCTCATCTGTCAGTTTCACACTTAAGGTTTTATGACAAAAACCACTGGTTAGAAATCAACGGGACAGATGATTTCAGACTTGTGAAGAAGGGCTGCTCTTCACGCAAACTCTGTAGGTTATAGAAGCATTTATGCTTTTTGTTTTTTTGTGTCCATACACAAAAATCAAAGGGAACACATCCAGAAGCTATATTTTTTGGTTCTTTTGGAGGTTCTTTTCCCTCTCACACTCATATCCCTCCATTTTTCGGCATCGCCTCTGAGTTATCGCAGCCATGTGGGAGTTCCGGTCCATGTCTTTTTGGCGGGCTGTGTTTGCCGAGTTCTATGGCACCATGTTCTTTGTGTTTTTTGGGCTGGGATCAGCTCTGCGTTGGACCACTGGACCACACAACGTGCTCCAAGTTGCCTTCTGCTTCGGTCTGGCAGCTGCCACACTTATCCAGTCCATCGGCCACATCAACGGTGGCCACATCAACCCGGCTGTCACGTTCGCCTACCTGATTAGCTCCCAGATGTCACTGTTTCGTGCTTTCTTCTACATCTGTGCTCAGTGCTTTGGAGCGCTAGCTGGAGCCGGTGTGCTGTATGGGGTCACGCCAAGCAATATGAGAGGCAATCTTGGCCTGAACACGGTAAGAGGGTGTATTTGATTCAGTGAGCTCATTAGTTGAAATGATGCCTTGTTTACAAGTGGTACAAAATGACTGATCAATGTTTGAAATCATAGAGATGTCAGAATATCACCAGGGGACCTATTAAAGGAAGACCATTTCACATAAATAAAACAGTGTACAATAAATGAATCTGGATAACAATTTTTTTAATGTCAGTGTTGGTAGTTCTTTGTAAAGTGTATGTATATATGCTTTCAGCTTCAGCCAGGCATCAGTCTGGGAATGGCCACCACCATAGAGATATTTCTGACTCTGCAACTCGTGGTCGTGGTCTTCGCTGTGACAGATGAAAGGCGAAATGGACGACTGGGGTCTGCTGCCCTGTCCATTGGCTTCTCAGTGCTTGTGGGCCACCTGCTGGGGGTAAGAGACTATTCAAAAGGACTGAGATTCAGTCTTAAAATCAGTGGTTCTCTATTGGTTTTGCCTATTGGCCCACATTTTACAATGCAAAACAGCACTAAAATGTCAGCAAAAACTCCTGCAAATAAATGTTGCTGCAAAAATTCTTCATATGAAATAGACAGAGTGGAAAAATGTACTTGCCTAACACATGGAACAAACACTAGGCCAGATATTATTTCAGTAATTAGCTGTTTTAAATTGATAATTCACCTAAAAATGGAAATTTCATCATCATTTATTCACCCTCAAATTATTCCAGACCTGTTTGACTTTATTTATTCTGTGTGACGCAATGGAGATCTTAAAAAAATCTCTTTTTGTGCATACATTTAAAGTCAATTGGGTCCAGTGTTGTTTTGTTTCTTCCGTTGTATGGACAAAAATGGCTGAACATTTTTCAAACTATCTCCTTTTGTGTTCTACAGAAGAAAGAAAGTCATTCAGGTTTGGAACGACATGTTGGTGAATAAATGATGACAGAATTACATTTTTTTGGGTGAACTATCTCTTCAAGTACGATAAATACTGTAGAGTTTGTATAATGACGTCTTTGAACATTTTCTCCCTTGAAAAAGTTAATAAGCCTATTTAATTTTACATTTATATTATTGAACATGATTTTATCAGTACGATTTTTGGATCAAAACCCACCATTTGAAGATCACTGACACTACTTTTTATGTACTTATGAATTGCACACTATATTAAAAAGCATTTTTCTTGTATATATCTTCATATTATTGCCCGGCTCTTTATATAAATGTGGATATATAAGTATGTCCAACTTTATCTGTATACATACAGTATTGTGAAATATATTATATAGCAAATCTCAACTTCTTGAATGCTTGTATCATTTCAAAAAGTAAACTATATTATCGCCCAGCTCTAATCTGCTAAATGTGCTTATAAGGCATGAAGATATTAAGATATTATAAACATTCGACTTGACATGACTTGACATGAATTTCATTGCAGATGTATTACACTGGAGCTGGAATGAACCCTGCCAGGTCTTTTGCCCCTGCTGTGCTTTTTAGGAACTTTATTAACCATTGGGTGAGGCATATTTCCATTGTATTCAGATGAAGGAACATTGTGCTAACTAATTCATAAATGTAACAATTTTCTATCTGATCTCTCTCACTTTCTGGTAGGTGTACTGGGTGGGCCCTATGATCGGCGGTGCTATGGGCGCTCTGCTCTATGACTTCATGCTCTTTCCCCGGATGCTTGGCCTGTCCGAGCGACTGGCTGTGCTCAAGGGCAACCGACCTCCTGAGGCCGAAGTCCAACAGGAGACCCGAGGGGAGCCGATTGAGCTCAAAACACAAGCCTTATAAACACTGCCAGGAAACTTTGGATCCCTGACGCGACACATACGTACGATCTTTTCACACACCTCATCCTCACACACCTCTAACATACCAACCAAGTTTGCTGTAGGGAGAATCACACACACTTCCAAAGGCAATCGAGACACTATAACCCCTTCCCAAGGACTATGAATGAGGGTAAGAAGAGGACTTCCTGTTGAGGACTGCGCTCTGTACCGCCAGGTATAGGGAGTGAGATCAGGTGGCTAACGCCGCTCAGGGGCACCTCTGTTGTTTCTAGTCTACTAAGAGTGAACTACACTAGAAGTGGACTTCTGCATGCTTTCCAGTTTCACAGGGTTTAAATCTCACACATTCATTTCAGTTTATTTTTTCTTTGATTTTTCAGAGATGTGACACATGTACTTTATTATTAGCATTTTCCAACCGATTTCTTTACATTCTACTTACAGTCGACAATATTCAGTTGTGCGTGGCGTGTGCGTGTTTTCCAAGGGTTTCCAGTTTGGCTCTTTCATTTCCACCATTCGCCATTTGTTTGTATTAATGCAACGTTCTTTTTTCTATCTCCCAAAATGAAGGAAACATTCCTTTGAATCTTGGTTCAGGTCAGGGGTAGGCAAGTTCGGTCCTAGAGAGCCGCAGTCCTGCAGAGTTCAGCTCCAACCCTTTTATAAATCCTTTGGGAATTTGGATCCCTCTTTGAGTCTGCTTCAAACTGTTGTATTGTTTAACTGTGGCCTAATTGCCCAGCATGTGTTTCACACCATCATTCATATAAAATAATAAACACACAAAACAACTAGTCAGTTGTTATACCCTAACGTTTAGCCTTTACCGGATTGAAGAACTTCATTTTCTTCCCGTCGTGTCTTTTTCAAAACTTGTGTTTAGTACTTCCAAAAGTATTATGGAGTACATTTTCACTGATTCATACTGTTTCAGGCATTTTCATTGAACTTTTTCTGCCATAAATCTGCATGAATAGATGTCCTGTTTATATTAGGGGGTTTGGCATTATTTTGTGTGTAAGTAGCTGAACTAGATATCAAAAGCAATGATATTTTGTCTCAGGCAAAAGAGTATTTGTGTAAAAGAAATGTTAAAACTCACTAATGTGAGCAGAACTGGTTCCAAACATCATGGATGCATTATGATACAATGACCATTACTGTTTTTCAAGGTAATTCAATCAACGCTTCACTTCGTTTAGATGATTGCTGAGTGACTGGGATGTCTGGATTTAAATGCACATTTATGTTCTTGTAGCGTTTGGATCTGATGGAATGAAAGGCGATCGCTACACCCACCCTTTGCCTTTCTGCACTCTTTCCTAATAGTGTCTTCCTATCCAAGATCTGACTGAAGGGAGACCAGAGTCGCCTGAAAGATCTTCAAACCTCACCATTGGGCTCTGTAAGCACACTCTTTTTGAAGACATTTAATTAAACGGACTTTCTACATATAAATGTCAATGTTTACATGAAAATTAGACATTTTGTGCTCAAAGTCTTGTGTAAATTGTAAAGATTTGCTTTTTTAATTTTAAAGCTATAGCGGAGTATAAGTTCAGGTTAGTGAATGTCTCTTCTTTGGTAGTTTGATGAGGACTCTGGAGTGTGCTTAAATTGCATTAACAATTGTCAATTTTTATCATCTCTCAATTAACACTAACATTCATTCATTGTCAAATTACTTGTTTTTTTTTTAATCTTATGAAATGTGACAGAATCATTTATTTGGAACAAATCCTTAACTATTTAATACTCAGACAAGAGACTGTCTTGAATGGATTTTGACTTTATTTATCGGATTTAAAAGATGGGAATATGAAAATTTCTTTAAAAAAATTCTTATATGGTCACATGTATTAAAAAAAGAAAAATGGCAACTTTAACATTTTTCATAGACAAATGCGTAAGTGCTTTATACTTCTCTGTGGCCAGTAACAGGAATATGGTGAGATTTTCGGGTATCGATCAGGCAGGTTCATATCTAGCACAATTATCAGTTAGTGCTACAGAAAGAACATCTGAATAGACAACAGAAACTACAATGTGTGGTACTCCCCAACTGGACTAAATACATACAGACAGTTACTGATGGCACCTTTGAAAAACATTCCATTTGATATATTTTCATATTCAAAGCACTAAGATGAAAGCTTTATATTTTACATGATATAGAGCAGTATTGTTGGATGGCAAAAATCACAGTTTAAGGTAGAGAAACTATGTATATTACATTTCAATTTTAAGAACGTTGACGACTTGTAGCACTAAAGACTAAATACAGAAAAGGTGACAGAACACTGTAGAGTATGTGGACACAGTATTATGTCTACATCTGACATAAAACCTTAAAACTGTTATTTTGTGCTCATGATATGTATTTTACATGACTACATTATGTAAAGGTTTGCAGATAAAATTGAGTTATAGATCATTTTGTGCAACTGGAGGAACAAATGATACATGGCAGAGTAAAGCAAAACTCACTAGTGATATGTAATAAAAAAAAACTTAAAAAAAAAAAAAAAAACTAGGTTTACTGGCCAAACCTGACTGTAGACTCGTACGAATACTGAATGTTGAATATGTGATCACGCACAAGTCATGCAAATGAAACAACCAAATAAACTACTGTCTATATGGAATATGGCACGAAACGAATATTTGCATAGAGTTTAATAAAAACCTATAATTTCTAAAAGAATGCGGTGATGCTATACATTTCAGCTCACATCTGTGTCTGCATCTGCAGACAATCCATTTCATTCAGGACATTGAGAGTAAAATATCGCTAATCTACTCTGGTCAAATATCCACACTGGAATATGTTTTTCTGCATCAAATTTAAAGGAAAAAATAATCTTCTGGCAGACAAAAATGTGTAACATTTTAAATCTATTTGGTCTCTCTTGATAAAATCACCTGATAGCAAATAATTTCCTGTTTCACTTGTCAGTTATAATGATACTTTCAAGAGTAGTCATAAGACCGAAACAGGGAACGACTTGAGAGTTTAGGTACTTCACGCTAATAAGACTAATGAGACCAAAGGTTCACCTGCTTCTCGTAGAAATTTCATAAAATTTCATTAAAAAGTTGCTAGCAATCATTCACTATGATTATTGAGTTGAACACACTGTTCCTTTACACTGCACTGTTAGTGTGTTTACGCAGGAGAAAGCGAGTGTGACATTGAGTTGTATACAATCCATGTGATAAAGACACCCATCGCCCAATGATTCATGGATATGAATGTAAGAAAAGTACATTTCTACTGATACACTTGTTTTGGGAGCAAATGGGTAATATGTCCTTTTGGGATGTGCGAGTTGTGCTGGATGTCCTTAAAGCACCAAGCCATCTGATAGCCTTTGTCCAACAAGAACAGAGGCTGTACCTCTAATGAAGATCTTTGTTAGTATTTTGACAAATTGATGACAAAATTCCCTCCAGTGCTTCCATGTCTATTTCTTCACTTGAGGGAGCTTGTGGCCTGTTATAGAATAAACAAAGTTGAGAATGTTAATAAAGAACAGATTTGCGAATGTGTTAGCAGAAAGTGATGCTGATACATCAAATATACTAGGGATTTTCAAGAAAACCTTACTGTGGCCGTGACTCACATGGGTGATGTGTAGAGTGGTCCTTGACCAGGCATTTGCTCTGGCATATATGGAGGAGTAGACTGAGGAAGTCTGGGATAGGGCAACAGAATCACAACAGTAAGTGATTAAATAGTCATTGCAGCCAAACATTTACTTGGGTGCTATTGCTCTATACTGAATTCTAGTGAGCTGCCTACCAAGATAGCTAACTCAAACTATGTTATCACATGTGCCCTCAGTGGTTAAGCCACTTCCAGCATGCTCTCCACAAGCTCAGTGAAAATTAGCATTCAAGATGGCAGACAGAGCCAAGAAAAATGTTAATTATAAAAAGACATTACAACGTTTTGGGTCAGCAAGATTTTTATTTTTATTTTTTAAAGAAATTAATACTTTTATTCAGCAAGTGTGCATTAAATTGATCAAAAGTGACAGTAAAGACATTTATAATTTTACAATAATATTGACATTGAAGACTGGAGCAATGATGCTGAAAATTCAGCCAACACGGGAATAAATGACATTTTAACACATATCAAAATAATTGTATTTAAAATTGCAATAATTAAACAGCTATTTTAAATTGTAATAACATTTCACAATATTACGGATTTAACTTCTTTTTTTTTTTTTGATCAAATAAATGTAGTCTCAGTGAGCATAAGAGACTTTTTTTTCAAAAGCATTAAAAAATCTTGGACTATTTCATTCAACATTTTGCTATTCATTTTTGGGGCTTAGAATATTGCAATGTTAGCTTAGCAACATATGCTAATGTTCGACTCTTCTGGAATCAACCATGAGTGTCGATTGTAGAAGATTGTCTTGTGCACTTGATGTGACAATTATCAGTGTTTCCAGAGACTCTATTTTGGTTAGGATGCTGTCTCAAAAGCCATCGATGGCTTGTTTTACAATAAAGCCTTCTGATCAAGAAATATAATCGGCATAGTGTCTTGTCCTATTTGTTCCATTTGAGCAGACAGATGTGAATGTGAATGAACTTTATCAAAGCGAAAGTATAATTATACTTACGGGGAGAACATGCCCTGATTCCTGTGGGGGGGAAAGAGGTATTTTACACCACCCAATAAAGACAACAGTGTGTATATCTGTGGCTTTAACAACGATTTGATTAATCCGATACGCACATGTTTGGCCCATAGACATTGCTCATAGATTGCCCGTATATATCCATAGGGGTGTCAGGTGGTATGCTGGCGGTGGAGGAACATTGGTCTCCTCTGAGCATGAAAGAAAAAATACAATTATGTGACAGACATTGTCAATGCCTATTACAGTACCAGTTAAACGACTTTTCATTTTTCATTTTCCTGTCATACTATATGTAGAAACAGTTCTCTTTATATACCCAGAGTTGTTTTAACATATGAAAACGTGTTCATAAAATTATACTATATATAAAATTATACTTCAGTTTATAATATATTCAAGGTTTCTTTATTAATACCTGAGGGTAAATTTGATTGACGTCTTGAAAAGTGATATAAATTTACAGCAAAATAACTGTACTTACGGGTTGACTACTGTTGTTAGTTTGAATGGTAGGTAACCATCAGGATTAGGGGGAGAAGGCACTGTTTCAGGACACAGACGCATCATTTTTGAAATGTTTCTCATATTTAGCACAAAATATATATATACATTTTTTATAAATATTAAAATATACTGATTTTTTAAAACCCTTAGTGAAACCTCAGTACACAGACATTGTCTTTTAAAGATCTGGTTACACACCTGTAAAGAATTTCTTAAATACTTCGTTCTTTGGTAAGTCTGGATACACATGAGTGATGCAGTTAATATCCCGTATGCGGTCACCAAGGCCAGCTGAATCCAGATCCTTCTTAGTGAAGGGTTGGATATTCTGGATTTTCCTGCCTACGTCTGAGCAGAAAAACAAAACAGTGACAGAGCAAACATTTAACTGCAAATCCTCAATAGATCAATACATTTCAATTAGTCTTGCTGATCTATATTACATGGACATATATGCATCTGTCAGGTAAAATAAACTTTTATCTGTAAGGTAAAATAGGTCCTTTATTTACGCCAAAGGCTTTTTGAAATTAACTTTGTTTGTTCCTTAATGCTTAAGTTACACAAAAACGAAATTGTATATAGCATTCAAAAGAGACAGTATTTTTACATTGTTAAAAAATTCAATTTCAAATAAATGTTCATTTGAGCTTTCTATTCATCAAGAATCCTGAAAAAATGTCATGGTTTCCACAAAAATATTAAGCAGCACAACTGTTATATTGATCAATATTGATAATAATCTGAAATGTTCCTTGAGCACCAAATCAGCATATTAGAATGATTTCTGAAGGATCGTGTGACACTGAATACTGGAGTAATGGCTGCTGAAAATTCAGCTTTGCCATAACAGGAATAAATACAAATTTTAAATATATTAAAAAAGAAAACAGTTATTTTAAAGTTGCAATGAAACTGAAATAGTGACCGTTTTTTTTCTTCTGTATTGTGACATACATCCAAGTGTAACAGTCTATCGAAAAAGAATAAAGGTAGGGCGGGAACTTGGTTCTATGCATTGGTTTTTGATTGGAATTTGAGATGTGGTTGTTGCACTCAAAAATGGAGGAAGATGAACACAAGCTTCCAGGGGCGGGATTTGAACAGACTAAACAATCGGAGAAAATAGATGAATCATCATTTAATGCCAATTGTAAATTGTAATATTTCACACTATTGCTATTCTACTCTATTTTTGATCAAATAAATGTAGCCTAGGTGAGCATAACAGGCTTTATGCAAAAACATAAAACTGACCAATCCCAAACTTTAAAACAGTAATGCATCATCTAGTATGAATTTTTGAGACTTACTATCACTGGGACCCACATAGGCGATGGTGATGCCACCAATCTCGGAATCACTAAAGCGCAAAAGAAAGGTGCCGTTGGGTTTGTTTTGCAGGATGACATGGAGATGCTGTTTTCCAATGAAGCCAAAGATCAATCTGCAGGGCCAATGAGGGGCAGACATCTATTTAGTCTTATCCATAGACTGTAAAAAAGATGGACGACACGTCTCCACTGCCTTTCACTTTAGAAAAGTGAAGCCAAAACATTCTCAGTATGGCCGCTGTCATCTTGCGAAAATGACATCATTTGTAGCCCGAGTCTGAGCAGTAGTGATCGTGAGGTGGAGCCGCAGTAGCCCCTCACTGCAGAACACAAGATCCAGGGGGCGTGGTTGGATCCACATCTAGGGAGTGGAGATTGGTAGGTTTAGGGGTGGAGATGGGTGGGTTTAGGGATCAGGGGGTGGAGACGTGTAGGTTTAGGTATATGTAAGGTGGGAGGAGTTGGATCTGAAACCAACCACGCCCCCTGGATCTTGTGTTGTGCAGTGAGGACCATCTCTGGAGCCGCGGTATCAAAGTTCCGCCTAAACTCCCACAGACCCAATCGCAAGATCACAATCAATGACGCCACACCCTGTTTTTATAGCATCAAATAACTAATTAAAAGCAAACTTATTAGAAAAACGAACACTTGAACATGCTAAGAACTACCTAAAATGACGGAAAACATCTTTGGAAAAAAAATGTATTTGAAGTGTAATTTGATTATTTAGTTTGTCTCACGTCACATTAGATTACATTGAGAGGGCGGGGTTTATGACCTATACTGCGTCCAGCCACCTGGGGGTGATCGACACGTCTTGGCTTCACTTTTCACACTTGGTCTTATCAAGTTCTCTTTAAAGGGGTCATATGATGCGATTTCAAGTTTTCCTTTCTCTTTGGAGTGTTACAAGCTCTTGGTGCATAAAGAAGATCTGTAAAGCTGCAAAGACTAAAGTCTCAAATCCAAAGAGATATTCTTTATAAAAGTTAAGAGTCAGCCACGCCTACCTAAAACGGCTCGTTCTAACACGCCCCCACACTGTAAACCCGAACAGTACTACTAACTTATAAAGATTAAGAACACTGCAATTAAAGGAGGGGGCTTTGTAGAAAACGAAGCGTTTGAGAGAGGCGGGGCATAGAGGACCTACAATAATGTACAGTATTTGAAAAATAATGTGTTTTTTGAACATTAAAGCATGTCAACATATTCTGTTACACCAAATACACAAAATAATGATCTTTAAAAAGCATCATATGACCCCTTTAAAGTGAAAAACAAACTGAGGAAATGTAACTGTACTTTTCACTCCAATAGTCTCTCAGGCATTTCTTTGTAAGATCCATCACCCCTTCAAACCACTGCCAGAAGGTGAAGTTTCGACCAGGCAGAACTTCCTGTGTTAAAACAGAAAAAAACATTCACACCAATTCGCCACCCAACACATCTGTGAATGTTACCTAAATTATGCTAGGGTCTCTAGAAACATATTTTTAGGGGTCTTGAGACATGGAAAAATTTGATAAATTGGGCACAAATGCAATGAATTTAAAGACACAACAGTATGTAAACACTGTCAGTATGCTACTATAAATATAAATAAGATGAAAAAAACGAATCTACTAGTCAGCTGTCAGACAACACATGCACATAAACAAATGCATGTTAGTGGCACCTTGTTGAACTGAGCCCAGGACACTGGCATATTGCTGAAATCTTCAGATATGTCTGGTTGGTCGAAGATCTTCTGGGCAAGAAAGTGAAAGTTGTATCTGTCCAAGCCCTGCTGCGTCTGCACTTCAGACATGAACTTACTGCTAAGAGCTTCACACATCTGCTTCCAGGGCACACGCTCTGGAACGATGAACGGAATCCTGTTCTGAAATCATCACAGCACAGAGCACATTGTCGATTTGTTTACAAAACACTGAAAATGACAACAGGAAAAAGACGTGTGATGGGGTTGTTCCAGGTTACTCACAGGCTCAGAGAAGGCACAGTCCCATATGATGGTCGCCATAGCATTGATTTCCTGACTACCATGTACGATTACAACCACAGGAAGAGAGATTGTCTGGAAGATGAATAAGACAGTAAGTTACTGTAGTTAGTTACCTCATAATACACACCAACATAGACATTTTTTATGCATCAGTCCCTCCAG
Source organism: Sinocyclocheilus rhinocerous (assembly GCF_001515625.1). Taxonomy (NCBI): domain Eukaryota; kingdom Metazoa; phylum Chordata; class Actinopteri; order Cypriniformes; family Cyprinidae; genus Sinocyclocheilus; species Sinocyclocheilus rhinocerous. The sequence continues at coordinate 2,940,944 of NW_015653472.1, forward strand.
GATTTTGCAATTGCAGAATTTAGCGCAAACAGCATTATTTGAAAAGGAACAAATATATATTATCTTAGAGGGAGTTACTGTACTGCCTTAGTAAAGTGAGCAGGGATGGAATGACCATACGGAGCACTGGGACTTAAACATTGTCAGGTTTATACACAAGTGTTAATAAAAGTTCCAATATGAGAAACAGAGATGGTAATATTTCATATTTTCAAGTGATTTTTAAAAAATCATTGATTCATGGCATCACAAGGTTTATATAGAAATTTTTAAAAGGAAATAAAAGATCCAAAATGAGCAACGGAGAGGGTGATATTACATATTTTCCAGTGATTTCTCTAAATTATTGATTTATGGCCTACACTTGTTCATTGTCTTTGCAACCTGTTCACTTCCTTGTTTATTTTTTTATTTCAATTGTGTGGGACAAAATGAAGCTTTCTAGAGGTTTAATGCTGGGCTACTATTAAAATAGTATTTACAATAATGAATATAATGTATATTAGTCCTCTTAATGCTTGATTTCACAAGCTATTGTGTCTAATACAATTCTGTATTTTTTAGTAAAGCAGAATTATAAGTATTTCTATGCTGGTGTCACCATAGGGGAACAAGATCACAATTTCAAAATTTGCAAAAATATTTACAGGAATTTGTACTCTCACTGTCACTAAATACATAAGTACACCATGATTATAGGTGGGTTTTTACTGCAAAACAACAAAAAAATGTGTACATATCGGCACACATTTTGACAGCAACAAATTCAGCCACTTTGGGTGGCAAAAATCATTAAAAAAAAGTCCTGTAAAATCACGGTGGGACTGATATATGAATCTAATATTTTCAATATAAATCCATTTGATTACAGTGCGTGTCCTGATGACTAGATAATAAACTGAAATGATCCATTGCATTAACATCAATTAGTAAAAGAAGATGAGCAACCACCTGAATGCTATAAGGGCTCTCACAGCCAGTGATGGTTAATTCTGTGGTAAACAACAAAGCGAACTTTTCCTCCGTCACTGACTCAGAGCCCTTCCTGTCAGCTCGTTTAATCTTCCTTATGGACTGAAGAGGAAGAAAACATCTTATTAAAATGATAGTATAAGTTAATATGGCAATATCAATGTTACAGTGAGATCAATGAATCAACAGATATTACAGTGAATCAAAAATCATCACTCTCAAAGAACTGTTTGTGACAAGACCCACCATGTTTCTAAAGGTAGCACATGTGTTCTTGCTTGCAGTGTTGTGCTCTAAGATGGCCGTGCTGTTGATAAGTTCTCCTACATTTTCACTAAGTGGACAAAAACAGAGAGAGAATGATTATAAAACATTTGCATATTTTATAAGTGTATGTTAGACCTCTAAAATGTTGTATTGCCACTGTATGGTTAACAGCTCAACTGAAACCCTGATTCTGTTTGCTTATCTTGTTGTGCTTCCACTTCCTCTTTATGTCTGAGAACAGCAACAAAGGCTGTCAAATGTATGACATGTATAACAGCTTGTACAGGCAGATTTCAACATACGGCAAAGGCACAAAAGTGACATTACAACATAATGCCACTTAAGTTGTAGATCGAAGATGATATTGCACACATGCAACATGGTTCAGCAACATATTTTCTGTTCACCTTCAGTTTCTTTGGCACGTAATTGTAAAACGACATCAGTTACAAGATAATAAATTCACATTTTCATCACCTTTGAAAGTGCATAATAAGTGAAAACACTTTGCAGTTGTTTGGCATCTGTGAATGACAGTCTATAAAACTGTCTATATATACTATCTTGTTATAAAATAATATGGTAGCACTTTACATTAAGTTGCAATTCTTTAATATTAGTTAATGCATAAGGCATCATGAACTAATGATGAACAATATTTTACAGCATTTATTAATTTACGTTAATATTATTTACAAATACACTATTGTTCATTGTAAATTTGAGTTTGTTCATAAGTTAAGGCATTCATTTATATCTTGAAATGATATTTCACGGCTCCGGGGGGTAAAACAAAGGCCTTCTGTAGCGAATCGATGCGTTTTTGTAAGAAAAATATCCATATTCAAAACGTAATAATCACTTTAATGTAGCTTGCACTCACTGTTGTACACTGGAAGCAGTTCCGGGCTGATGATGTATGGAGGTCAGTGCTGCGCATGCGCCGCTCAGAAGTGACAAACACGGAAGCGCAGCAGAGAGATCAAAACAAAACAACGGTCACTAATTAGAAGTACAAAACGAGGATTTGTAAAGAAGAATGTCTGAGGATTTCGATATAAGCCAAGAGGAGACTGGTTTTCCTTTGCTAAAGTAAGGAAACTTTGCTTCCTTTGATCCTGTAAGCCTCAGTAATAATCTGAGCCTTCAACAGGACAGGTTTCCCAGGGGCCATCTTCTCTCCCAGCAGATAGCGTACAGTGGTGGAAAACTTGGATTGGGTTTTGATGACCTGGGGAGGCTGCTTATCTACTACCAATGAACTGAGTTGCCAAGACAAAAAAAAGTACAATATCAAAAGCCAGAAGAAAAAGCACTGACATTTTTCACATGATTGCATAATCATCTGTTGTGATTGCACGATGACTAAGTACGTTGCAATCTTATCTTTCTCAGATCTGAAAGAGGCCTGCATACTTCTGTATGAGAGTCTGGAGCAGATGTGCCAGGCTTTCCTGCAACGTGTGAAACTGCTCAACTCCTCCGTGGTCTCTCTTCACCAACATGAGCTCCTGCCTCAGGTTACTATAATAGCGCAGATTCCAAAAGGTTGTATGACATGCGTGACATCAAAAATTTTAATAAAAGCAGTCCAAGCACGAGAAAATATGATCCACAGTACATTAAATATGAGTGCACTTGCAGAAAGGATAAACAAAGTTAGTGCTGCAATGTACACAATGTGTATTGTGTGGTGAATTATTGTCTGTCAATCTGCTGAAATTCAAGAGGCACAAACCAAACACTCAAACCATGAAGACAAGCCTGTTTTTTCTTTAAAGAAAGCAACAGGATCTGATAACAACATATTTTAACTCTCCTCTTGTGTTCAAAAACAACTTTTGTGCTAGGGGTCAAATTGCTCACAATGGTTTCCATGCAATTTGCCAAAAATTGACATGAAAAACACTACAGATTAATGTAAAAACGCAATATTTAGTAGAAACCTCTATTGTAGCTTGTCAGGGGCTTACAAATATAAAATATGTGAGAAATGTAATAATTCCTATCTATTTTTATTGTGTTATTTCTATTGGGGTCAATTTGACCCACATATTTTTGATCAAAATTGCACAGACACAAAATAGAAAAAAAAGGGGGGGGGGGTATTTAGATGATAACATTCGTGCAGTAATACAACTGAAACAAAAATGTCACCATGTCTGAAGAGGGCCAAGGTTGTCATCAAAGTGCAAGCCAATGGTTGCTCGGTGCTGTTCCCACCTCCAGGACTTAATTCTGAGAATAAGACAGGACTGGCAAAGCTCCAGAGCGCACACGGCCTCTTGAAGGAGCTGCATGCGCTTCTATAAACACACAGACATAAACAAACCATGAAAAACAGTTTTCTTCACTTCTCTTCCATGTGACGACCTCTTTATGATACATTTAAGCATTTACCTTTGCACAGACTGAATAGTTGTACTCAAGCTGCTGTATGCGATTCTGTCTAGTGACTTGATCTGAATGCTGTGGATCCAACTCATTTTGACCTGTAGGGAGACAAGAAAAAATGTCATTAGATATACTGATATGCATGTTTGCCTGTGTGCATGTCTATTAAACAATTATGTGAAACTGTATCCTTTACAAAGTTAAGAGTCCTTTACATAACGCCCTGATTATGATAACTCAGTCCAGTGGTTAAGAACAGTTCACTTGTGTTGTGGTTCTTCATGACGTTGTTTTAGGTTCACAAATTTATGTAAATGAATAATCTCTGGGTATCACTTACTACGGAGTACAGTTTAAAACAAGTGGTGATTGCTTACTATATTGTAAAATTGCTACAAGTGTCTTTTTCACAAGGTATATGAAAAAGAGTCAGAAGATTGCATTTGGGTCTGTCAGTATAGGTCATCAGAATGGGGTTTGTCTCATAACGTTCATAAATCTGTCATAATCTAATTGTAAACACGTCTGAATAGGTTGTAAGAAAAATGATGAGGACGATGAAGATCTCGATGAAGATGTTTATTGCAGCATAGCAGTGACAAAGTACATGTAGTACCTTGGGTTCAACGGAGTCCGAATGAACCCCGAACTTTTTCTTCTGGAAGTCCTCTGGCTCCACTGGTTTTGTTGGCCTTCTTGTCCTTCAGATGACCCGATCATCTTTCTCCAGGAGGGTACACATTTCAAACAAACATCTCGATGCTTATACCTGAAATGAGATCAAAAAGAAGAGGTTTCCCCCCCTTTCACAAGAATCTTTTCACATTCAAAACCAAAGCTACAGAAATTTAATCACAGAATGCAATTAAATCATTTCTCATTAATTAAATTTAAATATTAATGCCATTAACACATTTCCCAAAAATGATAAAGAATCACCCCCCTTTTGATAGTAAACATATTTTCTAAAATATAATACTATCATAAAACTATTCCTACAATTCACATCAGCATCTGCTTGTGACTGAGCTACAGTCATGTTGTTCATGCAGTGCTGTGGCCGGCAAGGTGTGAATGGCTTCTTCTTTATTTCCTTTCAACAGTGCCAACTGGGTTTCTAAACTGCCTATCTTCTTAAGCAAATCACGATAGCTCATCCTTCTTTTATAGATTTACAGTGTTTGAAAGAGAGTGAATTATCCCCTAATTATGTCGAAAAGAATTTAGTATGACAAGTCTCTCAATTAAGTATTATTCACAACTGGGTTAACTCTAAGTGTGTTTCTGAACATCTGTAAGCGATGTTAGCAAGAGCCACTCCAGTGATGAATCCTTTACAGATGCTCACGTCATTTTTGGTCCGATTTGCTTTTAGCTTTCCTTTTGCTTCCTTTTCCTTTTAGGATGACTGACGGGCAGAAAGCGCATAAAAAGCCTTCTGATTGTCCAATCAAAAAGCCACTTCTTATTTTGCAGTTCGCAGGAACTAGGCTTGTGATGTCTCAGTACAGATTTTTCAATGATATCTCGAATGTCTCCATTGTATCATAATAAGCAGCACAGTGTTACTCCTGTGATGAATTTTATGTTTTTATTATCTATAGGCTCATTATGAGGAAAAGCACACACACACACACACACAAATTAACAATTTATTTACAATACATTTAACAATTTATTAAATATTATATATAATAGTATTTGTTTATTACAGACTTTCAGTTTTGGCATGTCACAATCTTGATCATTTAAAAAGGCATTGACAAACAGGCTAATTATGAATTATGATTAATAAATATTTAATTAATTAATTAATTAATTAAATCTAAGATAATAAAGCAATGATTCAGGTTAATCTAAAAATTCTTCTAGAGGAGCAAATTATGACATTTTTGAGAGTAACAAGAGCTATACAATGGATTGTAAATATTTGCAAATACTGAAGGCTATCGCACACTTCCAATTCCAAAGAACTGAAATTGCAGTTTTTCCGGTGCAGAGACTTTCACATATATGCACATTTAATCTGTCTTCAATACATTTCATACAAAGACTACTATACAAATACAGAAAAGTTAAACTGATCATTCATATAAATTAACTTTTGAGCCTATGCTTTTTAATATATTTTGCATTGATGTGCTGTGACATCAAATACTTGTCCAAAATCAAGGCTAGACAGGTTGGAGCCCTCATGACGGAAACAACTATTTACACATCTGCTGCTCTAGGGCTTGTCTTATTGCATTTCTCCCTCTGGCATTGTTGCATAGCTTTATGTTAACCGTGTCAAAGCAGCTATGTATACAGAACCATTGCATGGAATGTGCCAAGTGTGCAACCGCACAGGGCCTTATGCCTCGCCTGCAATACTGCAGTTGTTTTATATATCATTCGTATGGCTGCACAAGAGCATAATCAGTTTTGTTGACATGAGTCAGCAAAATTTTTTAAAAAGAAACCAATTAAAAAGGAAGAATTCTAGAAGTCACTGAGGATCGGTGGATAAATTTGTCAAAACTTTCAGAGATGTTGTGGCTGAGCAATAGCTATGTTCATGTGACCGGATTCATTCACATACATGCAAACTTGACGAGCACAGCATTCCCCATGACTGGCCTGTATGTAGAGGTACACGTGCATGTTGTAGGGGTGTTTAGGACTGTATAGTTGCTGCTTCCTTAAGACTGTCACAGAAAACACGCTCTACAAGATTCAGAATAAATTGACCTTTGGTTGGGAACTTTGCACATAGATAGTTTACATTTTCCCCCAAAGTCATTTTCTAGTGTCATCTATATGAAATTTGCTGAGTGAGAGCATTAAGACACTTTTCTTTTTAAAGGTGCTTCGGAATAACATGTATTGCCAAAAGCGCAATACAAAACAATGAGTACTGTAAAAGTATTATATGATGATAAGCCGTTCAACAAATACCTTGAACTTAATAATTAGGAGAAGGAACCAATGAAACAGGAAAACATTCAAACAACATGTTATAAACTGAAAAGTGTTTTATACATATGGAATTAATGACCACCAAGCAGCACTTCCTCCTTTTTAAACAGTGTGGGTTTGAAAATGTCTTTTACACCGAGTGCTTTCAGCAAGGCAAACTTGACCCTGTGAAACTCCAGATGGATTGATTATTTCCCAGTGATTTAGACTATTTTCATCTTTATAATGAACACCAGTTAATACCAGGGATTAAAGTTCCGTCACTACGACGGATTTCCGTCAGTTCATAAAGACAGTCACTTGCTTCATTCCTGAATGATTCAGCCGTTCGAACGAATCAATTGAATGAATGATTCAGTGATAAAATCAGTGACTTGCCGCCACCTGCTGGCGGATTTAGTTTCATTTTAGCGTATAATTTCAGTCATTTAAATCATATTTCTGTATTCAAAATTAATACTAATTTCATATGATTGGTAACTTATTTGTCTTATTCTACTTCTTATTATATTGTAGGGGTTAAAGCAAAAAAAAAATCTTTTGACTGAAAATTTTTCTTCGACCAACCCCATTCCTCAGCCATACCTGTCACACACAGAGTTTAAGAGCAGTTTTTTCTTCTTCTTGTAATTAGGAGCGCTTGTCCTCCTAATTTAAAAATTTAGGAGCACCTTCTGATTAATAATCAAAAATTCTGATCAAAAATTAGCCTTCCTAATACGAGGTGACATTTGACTCC
>NW_015653472.1:2948540-2988932 GCF_001515625.1 Sinocyclocheilus rhinocerous
GCATGAGTGCAATTAAATTCATAAATTCATGTGGAGATTAATGTTTTAAATATACAATTTTGAATACAGAAATATGATTCAAATAACTGAAATTATACGCTAAAAATGAAACTAAATAAGCCAGCAGGTGGCGGCAAGTCACTGATTTGATCACTGAATCATTCATTCAATTGATTCATTCGAACGGCTGAATCATTCAGGAATGAAGCAAGTGACTGTCTTTATGAACTGACGGAAATCCGTCGTAGTGACGGAACTTTAATCCTTGTAATACTTTAGTCTTACTGATATTAAAAAACTATTTAGATCTCTTACCTTGAATCGACTCCATTTCCTGTTTTTCCCAGTTCAAATCCTCTTGAAGCTGATGAAGTGTTTGGCGGCAGCTCTGAATTTCCAGAACTTTGAGCACCAGATTGTCCACATCAGTCTTACTATCCTCCCTTGCAGGTTGTGGGGTGCCATTGGTAGCTAGAAGACCCTGAGGAATTTGCTGGAAGGGTGGGAAATTTTGGTGCATACCCTACAAACAAGCACACAAACACCAAAAGCAATGACATACTGGACATTTACATTAACCTATAAAGTTAAGATTGCTGCATTTTCCTAACAAATTCAAAATACCGCAGAAAAAGGGTTTTATGCATACCACCTGTGCTAATAAATGACTTTCTTTCCTTAGAATATCTCGAACTGTCCTCACAAGTTGCATGGGTTGTTGCTGGAACACACTCTGAAAAGCAGTTACATGAGGTTACATAGCAAATAGTCAGAAATACAAACAGTGTGCTTTGTCACAACATGAGTCAACATGGCAGGCTGCCACGAGTAATAAATACAGAAATCTAAAAGTATGGAAGGGATCCATATGTGTTCACAATGCACAAGAAATGTAACTCAAGATGAGGTCATATAACAGAAAATATACAATGACTCTTAATTTGAAAACCAAAAACCAATCCTTATTGCATTGTAGTAAAACAACAGTCCTAAACATCCCACATATAGATCATATAGACACAGATCATATAGACATAGTAGAATTATTGTTGCTTTTAAATTAAATAATGAGCTTTTATATTGTTACTGTATTGAACCCAAAGCAAATTATTAAATACAAAAAAATATCCATTTTGTCTGGTTTATAACTTTTTCCACTCATTTTTAATGTTAGAAATGTTAGATACATAAACCCGAAGAGAAACTTGATCAATTCCATTTAAATTTACACAATAATGGACCCCATAAAACCTCTTGCACCCCACTTTAAAAACCCTGCCTTAAAAGTCATTATTTTAATTGGTTTTATATGTTACGTTAGCTTTAAACCAGCAAAAATCATAAGGATTAGGAATATTCGTTGTGCACACCAAGTTCCGGCTGATATGTTGTAGTTTGACCCTCTCCACCACGTTAGGATTGTGTTGGGCCACCTCCTGCAGCAAATGCACCATCTGATCCAACAGCCTTCGGGCCTGAGGCTCCTGCTCCATGTTGTCTACATCAAAGTTCTCCCTAAATCAAACATTACACAGACATGACATTTTTAAAGCACTGCTGCATAGAGTCATCCTTGGGAACTGTCACAAACTGACATAGAACAATGCCTTTCAAGTCTAGCTTTTCCTGTGCTGTTCTTCAACTGTCATCCCAATTCTCATTATAAAAACGATTCAGCTCCCTGTCACATGAAGGAAATTCCTAAGCAGTGAAACTACACTAAATAGTATGCATCAGAGTATAGTCACTCATGTTGCAATTTGTTTTACTAAGTCACCAGTACATATTTAGTCATTTGAGCTTAAAGAAAAACCTTTAAGCCTAAAGAAATGAACTTTTGAAATGTTTAAAATCATGTACTCTCACATGAGATGAAGACTCCAGTCATATCAGTAGTGTAAATAAAGTTCTTTATGTAACAAAGAGGGGGTAACCTCATGGAGGCCACCATATTGGGATTACTATGTCCTCTTTTTCCCGGACATGTCCTGGATAGAGCCTAAAATTTATTTTGATTTTGGCCTTTTTCCCCCTCTATTGCTGTGCTCTCTACAGTCCTCATACATTATATGTATTAACCGTATTAGCATTGACCGTTCTCTGTAGATCCCACCTTCTCACACGCCACGATTGGTCGATTATGTACAATGCCTGCATGCTATTGGGCAAACTACTTTTCAGTCATTACCTTCAGCTAGTATGAAAACATTTATGAATATGCCTAATGCTACTCACTTCTCTAATTTTCAGGCACTTTCTTTATGGAATAAATTAATCATGGCTAGCTGTGAATAAAGCTTTTCTACACTGCCATCTGTGCAGTGTATTCACGTTAAAATAAAAAGCATGCATTTAATTTGAGACAGTGATGTCATACCATCTCTGTTCCTCTATCCAGCTGGCCAGATAGTGCCTGACGTCCAGAGGGAATGTGTCTGGGTAGAGTTCATTCAGCGTCTCAGTTGGCAGGTACTGTAACTTAGGGGTCATTTGCGCCCACAGCGCCATAGTGTGCAAGCACTACAACAATAAAAAAAAAAAAAATAATAATAATAATATCACAACATTCCACTGCACTGGAAAAACTGCATTTTCAGTTCTTTGGAATTGGAGTTTTTCAGGGATTGTACAATGATAGTCAACCACGTGATGTTCTAAACAATAGCTGTTGTTCATACAACATCAGGAAATAGTGAACATATCAGTCAAGCATCAAAAAAAGAAAAAAAAAAATTCAATATTTTTTTTATATTCCAAGTCGTGTGAACAATCAATCAGTTTAGCTCACTTTGTGAACAAATAATTTCACTTGTCTGGCTTCAGATGGCTTGGAATAAAATAAGTCATATATAGTCAACTTTAATGGTGGTCCTTTCTGGCGCTTGACAGACGTGGTCTCTATAAACTCTCACTACATGGAAATAATTAAATTAAGGTTCTTCAAAAAACATGTGTTTCATGTTTCATCACTCATTAGGGTGAAATGTTATGACACACAGATATGACACACTCTTTATACATTAACGTCTTTAAAGAAGGACATTGACTATTGCTGTTTTCTAGGTTTGCCTATCATACAAGCTAGAAAACTATCCATGCATGTATTTAGGACAAAACACAATACCATCTCTTCTTTATATAAAAAAAACAACTAAACACTGAGTTTTTAACAAGTTCCCTATTCTGAACAAATTCAATTGAAACTCTGAATTCTTCTATGCCAAATGAATGTCATTTTGAAAAGCTCATTCATAAATAGCATCTGACAGTTGGATAAAATAAATGAAGAAAAGTCCAACCTTTTAAACCATGCTGTATTTCAGGCTAACAGAGCAGGGTTTGTTACTAATGCTCTGTGTGACTTTTGTTTGGACAAGGGAGAAAAGACAGTATGCCTGCCTTATCTCTCACCAACATAAGGGGACAGGAGACACTGTATACCACAACACACTTGACAAAACAACAGCCCGACAACCCAACCATCACTAATATAAAAAGTTTACTTGCATAGATTGTCATTTTAGCACATAATTTATCTTTATGCTGCATCGTGAGAAAGTAAGAACATATTTAATATGATAATGCCATTCATTTAATTATTAACTATAAACTTAATTATTTTTATTTGTACGTAAGGTGTACACATATTTCTGTATGTTTGGATATACAGTGAAACATAAAATGTTAATTTTCAGAATGGAAAAACTTCTATTAAGAAACATATCCCTAATGTAAAGTTAGGTAAATTTGTTAACTGTGTTAAATAAATGTAATACGGTTAAACATATTTAATTTCATGTATTATGAATGCAATAAAAACACAATAAAATAAATCAAATCAAATCAAATGCACTTTACATACAAATACCATCAGCAGAAATGAGATCACACTGTTATGATTCACTGATGATATTCTAGTTCAGTCTAGTACAGTTGTCCACACACTGAGGAAGGCTTTGAGCCGAAACGTTTGTGTCTTTTCCCATCAGTAATGAATGTAAAATAAAAGAAAAAAGAAGACTGTTCTCGTGAGTGCGGATCATAATTTCCTATACTAAGGGCCGTAACATTTCCATCACACGCTTGAGGTATTCGGCCAATCACAACGCACTGGATAGCTGGCCAATCAGAGCACACCTCGCTTTTCAGACCGATGAGCTTTGTAAAAATCGACGTGTTTCAGAAAGGCGGGGCATAGAGGAGAAACAATAATGTACAGTATGTGGAAAATAATGTGTTTTTTTAACCTTAAACCGCATAAACACATTTCATTACACAAAATACACAAAATAATGTTCTTTTTAGCAACATCAAATTCCCCCTTTAAAAAAACACTGTCAAGCCAATACAACGTGAGAAAGTAAGAACATATTTAATATGATAATGCCATTCATTTAATTATTAACTATAAACTTAATTATTTTTATTTGTACGTAAGGTGTACACATATTTCTGTATGTTTGGATATACAGTGAAACATAAAATGTTAATTTTCAGAATGGAAAAACTTCTATTAAGAAACATATCCCTAATGTAAAGTTAGGTAAATTTGTTAACTGTGTTAAATAAATGTAATACGGTTAAACATATTTAATTTCATGTATTATGAATGCAATAAAAACACAATAAAATAAATCAAATCAAATCAAATGCACTTTACATACAAATACCATCAGCAGAAATGAGATCACACTGTTATGATTCACTGATGATATTCTAGTTCAGTCTAGTACAGTTGTCCACACACTGAGGAAGGCTTTGAGCCGAAACGTTTGTGTCTTTTCCCATCAGTAATGAATGTAAAATAAAAGAAAAAAGAAGACTGTTCTCGTGAGTGCGGATCATAATTTCCTATACTAAGGGCCGTAACATTTCCATCACACGCTTGAGGTATTCGGCCAATCACAACGCACTGGATAGCTGGCCAATCAGAGCACACCTCGCTTTTCAGACCGATGAGCTTTGTAAAAATCGACGTGTTTCAGAAAGGCGGGGCATAGAGGAGAAACAATAATGTACAGTATGTGGAAAATAATGTTTTTTTTTTTTTTTTTTTACCTTAAACCGCTTTTTTTTTTTTTTTTTACCTTAAACCGCATAAAATGCATTTCATTACACTAAATACACAAAATAATGTTCTTTTTAGCAACATCACATGACCCCTTTAAAACTTAAAGGGACAATTCACACATAAATGAAAATTCTCAAATGAAATATAGATAATTCGAAGAACACTGGGGTCCAGACAATTTTGGACTCCCATTATATGTACAAAAACACATTTTTTAAAGATCTCTTTTTGTAAACTACCCTTTAAACTATAAGGAAAACACATACAACTAAGGAGATATTGCTTAGTAGTAACCATCTAAATAGATAGTTTGTACTTTGTTAACGCTTTTTTTTTTTTATCTAATCAAATATCAATTTAGCAGTAAAACAGGATGTTTCTCAATAGGAACTGCATTGAACCAGGCAAACTGAAGTGTAATTCCATGTCATTCTAGTAAAGATTCATAGTAAGCACCTACACTCATCAGACTCTCTTAAAATATGTAGTTTAGCCAGTGCACTGTACAAGAAATAAGTAGGCAGTGTTTCTGTAGTAAACAGCAACATATTAATCCCTAGATTACTCACTAGTTTCAATCTACACAATTCGCTGTAAAATCATAGGGCGTAATTTTAGATATCAAAAGTATTTTATATAATCAAAGATAAGACACTGCCCAATAAAGCTCTTTTAAATGACTACTAGATAGAAGTGTAAACACAAATAAATATAACACAAGGTGTACGTTTTTCATTCACTAAAGCTCATGACTCATCCTGTAATTGGGAATCCCTCTGTTCCAAATAATATTTCCTCAGTTCCTCTTTTTTTTTCAGTCTTATCTGCTCCATGCCAACTAATAGACTAAAGGTATACCTGCACTAATGTTTGACAAAGGGATTGGTGCATCAGAGGTGAAAAAAGACCACACCTATGTGCAGAGCAGATATAACATCTGAAGATAAATCATTCAAGGGAAATATGTCATGTTTCAATACTATACAGGACAAACAGATGAACCATGGAAATTCAAGACCATGCTTAAAAATATGCATTCATGACATATATCAGATGACAACAGCCCGTTAAACTTGACCACTGTGTTGATCAGGTGTGTTAGATTGCTATTGTGTGAACACCAGAAGCTGTGCAGGAAAAACAGGTCTGGTAAAAAACATTGATTAATTCTGTAGAATGCACACTGTTAAAAAAATAGTAACATCTAAATTAACTGGTTTAATTCAAGTGTAAAATATTATTTAACATCACTAAATCAACCTAAATGCATTGATTTATACAAACAAAACAAGTTTTTATGGGTTAAATCAGGTAGAAATCAGGTTCCCACTTTCTACAGTGCAACCAAAATAAATTAATATAAAGTGAAAGTGACGTGACATGTGGCCAAGTATGGTTACCCATACTCGGAATTAGTGCTCTGCATTTAACCCATCCTAAGTGCACACACACAGCAGTGAACACACACACACCGTGAACACACACCCGGAGCAGTGGGCAGCCATTTATGCTGCAGCGCCCGGGGAGCAGTCGGGGGTTCGGTGCCTTGCTCAAGGGCGCCTCAGTCGTGGCATTGAAGGTGGAAGAGAGCGCTGTACATTCACTCCCCCCACCTACACAATCCCTGCCAGTACGAGACTCGAACTCGCAACCTTTGGGTTACGAGTAGCAAAAAAGCAAACCTAAACGTAAACCTAAACACTCACCTTACGAGTCCAACTCTCTAACCATTAGGCCACGACTTCCCCCGTATAAGAGGATCTTATAAATAAGATGGCATATTCATGGAAGCAGGGTTTTATGGCTTCTAAATAGTTGTATAGCAATATAAATGAGTCCTATAGGTTTTGCTTTTACCGCTGCAACACAGCAGGTCATAGGCAAAGGGTCAGAGGTATATACCTTCGATAACTTTAACTGGTTCTCTCTCTCTAACATAAAAAGACTTATATTTTCTTTTTCAGCACTGCACTGATCTTTATGCGATAAGGGCTGCAAAGCAAGGCCGTATTCTCGGAATCTTATTTAAAGACCCCCTGTGTTGAAAATGAGTTTAAAATGAGTAGAAAATGTGTTGAAAAGTTTTAATGTTGTTTAAATGTCTGTCTGGTGTTTTTAATATACTTAAAGACAAACCATGTGCAAATTCATCAGCCAACACCACTGCTGAACATTTTCTCCTTATAGGGGTCATCGGATGCTACGTGCACTTTTACAAGTTGTTTGAACTGAAATGTGTGTTGGCAGTGTGTGTACACAACCACTCTATAATGATAAAAATCCACCCAGTGTTTTTTTTTAATCTACTAAAATCTTTACCCCTTTTCTCAAATCGAGTGTAGCGGGAGTGCAGTAAGCGCAAGTAATGAAAACATGGAATGGAGTTTAATTTATATGGACTCTGAATGAGCCAAGCGGAATGGATTTGAGGAAGCAGCAGCGTGGAAGTCAAGGCTGTAGCTAAAACACGGAATGGAGTTTAATTTATCAGGGCATTCCTCAAGTGGAATGGATTTGACTGACGGCACTCTGAAAAGTGAACAAACATATGCGCTGAATTAGTGATGGTAAAAGTGAGTGGGTCCAATATCATTGGTCTTAAAAAGTGGGTGGGTCTTGTCCCACCCACATACAATGGTTCCGACGCCCATGCTCCTAAGCGATTGAAGTGTTCTGTTGTTGGATGTAATAATGAACATAACAGTCGTAATTTACTCCCGACATCGGAGCCGCTGAAGTCGCAGTGGATTACGTTTGTTTTTGAAGGGAATGCGCCCCGATCTACCTAAATGCGTCTATGTTCGCGCAAATCGTTCGTGATCCAGCTTCACCTACAGAAGAAGTGAGTGTAAGGTTTTGTAATGAATCTTTGCAAATCGCCTTTCCTAATAATGTGCTAATTAGCAAGTTTCACGATGAATGCGGCTAAAGTAAACAGTCCCTCAGAGAGCGGCTCGAAGAGAGGGGCGGGGCAAGCAGAACTCATTAACATTTAAAGGAAAATGCTACAAAATGGCTTGCTCTGAAAAGAGCTGTTTTTGACAGGGTAAAAAGGGTGTTTTTTACACTACTACCATTGAGAAATTTTAACCAAACTATGTTACAGACTTTTCATTAAGACCCTAAAGAATCATATCAACTTGTGGAAAATTGGCATCCGATGACCCCTTTAAAACTGGAGAGTCTCAAAAATCTCTACACTCTCAAAAATGCAATTTGAAACAGCCCATTTTCTATTGTCACAAACATGTACCCGATCCTGTCAACTTGATGGGGCATTTCATATCATTAGCTGTCTCAGATGGAAAACAGGAACATGGTTTGTGTAACATTATCAATGCATTACTAGCTGTTTGATAACATAGTTAAGCCAAAGGCTAATGATATCAATTACTGCTGCGCATTCAATATTGTAGAGAGCAATACATAAAATGTATTATCATTCTGATACATCAACTTGTAGACGACCCTGCATAATTCACTCTTCCTCTTCTTCTTCTGGCTCAAACATATATATGGCTGAATCAATCCAATATTGCCACTTGCCATTGTGTAGTGTTTACTTCTTCGGTTTACCGATGAGGTAAGGTACTGAGATATATTCAAGCCATTTTAAAGAAAATATTTCCATGGGAAACACTTTTAAATATGTCATTTTGATTATCGAAGATGAGTTTTAAGGGATCAAATTAGTGACTGCAGGAGGACTTTATAGATCAATGCTCTATTTTATGTATTTGCAGAGAAGAAATTTAATTTCAAACATTTTATGTTTAAAGGTAAATTCACACAGCAACAACAAACGCCGACAGACAGCAATAGACACTTTGTTGGGTTTTGTCTGATCAGTGTGTAACCCCTGTTGGAGCTTGTTTTCACTGATTGAACATGCTAAATTAGTGTTTGTCAGGTCGTGGAATGTCTAAAGTGTGACATACTGTAATTTAGTGATTGTCTGCATTGGTTGGTGTCTGTCGGTGCAGTGTGAATTGGCCTTTATTAGACTGCTTTTTCATAGTCCTGTTTTGTTAAGGCATCATCCTGGTATTAATGTCCTAAAATATATTGAAAAAAAAAATAATAATACAAAAGGGACAACTGTACGGTAAGCATCTAAAATAAATACGGAAGAGAAAGCTCTGATAACTTGGTTTTGGAGAAATCTGATGAGAAGGGTTTGTGTTCACATTGAAATCTCTTAAGTTTGATTAGTGAATTTTCTTTCTTATAAAGTTAATTGTGTAATGGAAAACAAAGCAATCTCTCAGCATTTCTCTCAGGAAACAAAGCAATTCTCACAACAAGCCAACCTCACACCGAAACTTAGACAGCAGTTGGCACCAGACACTTGGAGCACTCATCCACTTTACCACTCATCCATTTTATTTTATCTCTTTTCACTGAATGGATGACTGCAGTGATAATAGTCATATCGTATGGCAGAAATGAACAAATGAACAGAAATGAACAAACTCATAGCCCTTTTCACTCATCTAATTATTGTTGATACTACTTGAAATACTGTGACTAATAACACAAAAGAACAACTTAAAGGAACACTCCACTATTTTTGAAAATAGGCTCATTTTCCAACTCCCCTAGAGTTAAACAGTTGAGTTTTACCATTTTCGAATCCATTCAGCCGATCTCCGGGTCTGGCGGTAGCACTTTTAGCTGTAGCTTAGCATAGATCATTGAATCTGATTAGACGGCGCCTGAAATAGTCCCCAGCTAGGTAACCTCCAACGTGACCGGCACTAAGTTTGTGTAGTTGGTTATGTTGACGGAAGTTAGCCTATTTTCAGGCGCTGCGTAATATCATTGCGCCTGCTGCACCCATGGTAGGGCAGCCAAGTTCCTTGATTATTACGCCGGAATGAGAGTAGACCCGGAGATCGGCTGAATGGATTCGAAAACAGTAAAACTCAACTGTTTAACTCTAGGGTAGTTGGAAAATTAGCCTATTTTCAAAAATAGTGGCGTGTTCCTTTAAAAACTGATAAAGTATTAATTATTTCTTCAGGCTACAATAGGGAAATACTATTTTTCGTTTGGCAGAGAAGTGTGCATACAATCACTGTTTCCTAATTAAACTTTACGTTAACCTTTAACTGAATCATTTCAATTAATCATTGCATTGCACTCTTGGTCATGTCCACATCCCTGACAAAAACTACCCATCAAAAAATAGCATGAAACTCAAAAACTCTAACAATGATAGACAGACAGAACATTGATTTATTTCATCTAATCCACTTTGCACAGAAATAAACACTTCACTAAGCATTTTTTGTGCATTTTAAAAGGCCACAGCAAAGCCATCCATTAGTATTCATATAATATTTATGTAAAATAACAGCATGGGGGTGTTACATCCCAAAGTATGAAGCTGACACAAGCAATGTTACAACAACAACAGTGAGGAAGGTTTACAAAGAACAGACCACTCTCTAGTCTAGTGCACAAAAAAAAGCCTAACACACCAATCCCACACACAGCCTATGGGGAACAGAAAGTAGGGCGTGAATTCGTGTAGGCGCTCGTGCTTAACACTTAAGTATTTTCCACTATCAAACTAAAACATACACATATTAACGTTACGTGACATTTAGCACAATAATATGGAAGTCCGCTACGTTTAAGCCACATAAGTAGACCTTCCTCCATTGCTATTTCCAGTAGAGTCAAATACAGGAAACTTGTTGAATATGTGAATTCTCATGAAGGCATGTCCTCGCGTATTTTGTCATGGAGTATCCAGGCAAAAATATGGTCATTTTGGTGTCGTTTAAGTATGCTATATATATAATGGCCTAGCTAAACCGACTTCACAGTCATACTGAGATTAAATTATTACAAAGTGAGATTTTTATTCGTAAGAGAGCTCTTTGATGGCTTTTTGTTTTGTTTTTCTGGTCGCTCGCTTCGCTCGACAGCGAATTTTCGTGTACAGTAGAGGAAAGTGGGCTATTACAAAACTCATGTTTCCTCCTTACAACAACATTAAGCGATAAACAAATTCAGGTCGCGATAAACTCACCGTCCGTAGTTTATATAGCAAAAATACAATGCTGTTAGAACACAACTTACCTGATTTCGACGCCAGCTCCTTAACACACCTAAAGAGATATAACGTTAAGTCTGCGCCTTCCGTGTGCGTTTGTTGTTTTTTTTTCTTTCTTTCCACCTACTTTCGCTTTACACTGACACTGAAGCTGTTGCCTATTGGTCATCCTGATGCAGCTCTTCTACCAGGGCTGCGTTCAGCCCCGACAAAAACGGTGCAAAACGTTTTTTAAACGGAAACGGTGGCAACGCACCTAACGCTTCTCAAACCCCGTTGCACACCGTTTCCAGGAAACATGTCGTTCAAACCGGAAACCGTAGCAAAACGGTGCACACTGGTTTGAGCTTGAACTTGCCCCAGGTGAATGAGAAACTTTATTCCGCTGGATATTATTAGAAATATATTCCGTTGTATATACACAGGACATTAGATATGCCATCGTTTTTAAAGCCAGTTTTATGTGTGCCAGAAAGCGCCTATTTATTTTGTTCAAAATTTTATCTTCATACGTAAAGGGAGTATCTTGACACTTTTGTGAGTATTTTCGATTTTTAATGCCTTGGTACTTTATTATCTTCATACTTTAGCATTTTCCTACCTAACATCTTACTTTTGTGAGCTTCATATTTTATTAAATTCATATAAGCCTTAGTCTACTCCTTAGCCTATTGTCTGACTCTGCACAACGTGGTCTTAATGATCATTCATTTCTTGCTAAAAGTTAATTATATATTTTTAATTATTGCAATTATTTTATCAACATTAGTGGCACATTATTTTATTTTTTTTATGTTTATATAATATGCATTTTAACCTGCTCTCTTTCACTGTGTTGTATGTGTATTTATGTTTTGCAAAACAATAATGCTAATAAAGAACTTCAAAAAGAAAATGAGAGAGAAAATCCACCTAGGAATAAATAATTTACTATCGAAGAATATATTGTAAATATATAAAAAAATTATAAATATATTACACATTCACACTATAAATTCTAACTCACCTAATAATACTAATAAAAAATAATAAAATAAATCAGATTAAATCAAATTGTTGAATAGCTTATATTTGGCTAAACCATAGGCTAAACAAGGCAGCGCTACTGAAGTTGTGCCTAAAATCAGTGATCAACGAAGGACAAATTAAACTGTGGTAAGTAACACCATCAATGAGCTCAAGGCAGACAAATATATCTACACATTCTCACTGGTTGTGTATCAAAACATAGAGAGCTAGCAAGACAACATTTTATGCACCATGCTTGTTCAATTTAACTTTCAAGTCTGTCAAGACAAAACGTCACTTGTAGGCGGGGAAACAACGCCATTTCTGCTCGAAACGCTTGATTTCCAGTAAGGAGTTTCGAAAGAGGTTTCCGTTTTCTCAACTGAGCTCGATTTCTTTTGTGTTTTCATTATTTCTGGTTATTCTCTAAATTCCAACGGAGGATAGGCTATATTGTATCTTTAATGCACTAAAACAAAAAGCCGATAGTCCAGAAATGTTTCACTACAAAGAATTAAGAATCGAAACGAAAAATGTCAAATTTTTCTTTGAAAAAAAATTAATAAATAAAATAAACCAATTTAATGTCTACGACTTTAAAACAGGGAAATCTAGCCATGAAAGTGTAATAATATACTATATTTGGATCCATTAAGGTGAAGTGTTGCCTTGTCCGCGGTTTATAAGCTACTTTGTGTGTACAAGTTGCTTTTATAGTTTTTGTGCTCCCTTCCCAAGAAGCAATAAATAAATAAAGTCGCGTATTCCCGATTATTGTTTTGTGAAGTCGCTTATTTTGGTTTTGTTTTATCAGTCTAGTTTGCTTGATTTGTAGTGGATCTGGCAGCACATCATCTTTTAGGCATCAGGAAATGTTGAAGTCAGGAAACTGCATCGTCATTAGTACGACTAGCCTATATTTAATTGTCTATAATCTTACATTCACTCCCAGAATAACATTTTCTTTTGCTCGCCGATATGACTATAGAATAGTGTAGGAGTATAGAATATTAATAAAACATAAGATTTTTACTCCCCCAAAAAACATTATTTTGTGCTACCACCAGAGGGCAGTGGGTCACTATGTGAAAAGTGAACTGATCTGTGTTGGTCACGTTAAGTTTAGGTCATGCAATAAAACTAAACGTTCAAAAATGAAAGAAAATAAATGTAAAATAATTCTAAATTTACAAGTTTTAAAGATTTGATTAAATCAAACTCATCCCATATGGTCCATGTTCAGTAAAGCCAAGGGCTGTGTCAAGCTTCAGGCATTCCTCATATCAAAGCCCATTTCCTGACCGGTCATGATACATTTGGCCTGTCTGAGGGCTGTTGAGATAGGTCAGCAGAATGCTGTATCAGCTTCTGGGGTTGTTTTCATGTCCAGCCTTAACTTAAACAAAGTCAGAGCTGACTTGATCAGTCTCCCACTGATAGAGTTTGACAGGCCCGAAACAGAATTCTGAAGTAACAAATGTTATCAATAAAAATTCCATTATAGTTGTGCAAAGTGTTTAATTTCTATCACAACAAACCTTTTGCAGCTGTTTTGAAAAGTAACAACTGTGAAAATAAACATATGGAAAAGAAAAAACTTTATAAGACGCTATCAGAAATTGTTCAAAAATGTGAATGTGTGAATTTGGAACTAGTTGCTTATTAGAATGCATATAACTGGCATATTGGCTGTTTATCAGAACTTACAAAGCACATAATAATGCCATATTCTGCATGACCATATTTTAGGATCCCTTAATCCTGCACCATGCCTAAACTTAACAACTAACTTACTAACTATTAATAAGCAGCAAATTAGGAGTTTATTGAGGCAAAAGTCATAGTTAGTTAATAATGAAAATTGGACCTCAAACTAAAGTGTGGGGGGGAAATAATTTTTAAGCAAAATTATAAATAAACTGATTCATATTTTAAAATCAAGGCAAGTCAGCAAATTGTTGGTGGATTGACCTTTTGTTTGTTTACTCTGCATTTTTTCCTCCCCTCATTCACAGCTTGTCATTATTTCGGGGTCCTCTTAGGTAAAGACCCAGCACTGAGCAACACTGATGGCAGCACATCTGGAATCAATACAGCCGAACTGGGTAACTAGAGGGTTTGGGGGGGGGAGTTAGGGCTAAGGGTTGGGCTAGTTACGGTTTTGGCCCTGGGGGTCCATGTGTCCCTGACTCCTAATAGATGTGATTGCTACCAGCTGGCAGCCTTAACTCACCCTGTGTCAGGGATCTCCTCTGATGTCAACCTTGTCAGTATCAAGGCTAGACAGGACAAAGGAGAGTAAGACATGAACAGTTATGAACAGAGGTGTAGGCAGGGTCTGAGCTTTGGGAAATCTTGCTGCACTGCCCTGTGAACTCTCTGGTTTGTGTCATGAACATTTCTACCTTTATGTGAATATATGGAGGACAATTTCCATTTAAAAGTAGAACAAAATAGTACAGATCTGAACCGGATGTAATGCACATGCTTTTTGTAAGAAACCTAAAATATAATATGCTCTTGAAAGGCTAAAACTGAATATATCATAGCTCAAATCACAGAGACTGACTGCAGAAGACATGAAAAATGCTTCTGCATTCACATTTTTTACAAAGAATCCTGTCATGTTTTAGGACAACAGGCAAAATTATTTGACCTTTAAAATCACTCATTCTTTTTCATATGCCAAGATCACTCTTAGATGTAATATGTCTATATATATATATTCTATATATCACATGATACTAATGTACATAATATATATATAGATAGATAGATAGATAGATAGATATAGATATAGATATCGTGCATTCTGCCTATTACTGATATTAACTATATGACTCCGCGTTATCATCCAGGTAGAACTATTGTTCCAACCACCAAAGATAGATTTACAAATAAACTGCCTGATTTATCTCAATTGCTCTCTATACCCTCTAATACATTAGAAGCTGTTGCCCCCATCAAATTAAAAAAGGTTAGAGAAAAACGTACTGCGCCATGGTACAACCGAGCATATCCACAAACTCATAGAACATAACCAAAACAATCCAAGGTTTTTATTTAGCACAGTGGCTAGATTAACAAATAATCAGACGTCACTCAAACTAAATACTCCCTCACAGTTTAGTAGTAATGACTGTATAAATTTCTTTACTGATAAAATATATAGCATCAGAAATACAATAACAAATGTAGAATCAACAGCGTCTTGTAATTCAGCTTCATTCATTGCACCCAAAAAAAAACTGCAGTGCTTTACACCTATAGGACAGGAAGATCTAAATAAACTTATCACTGCATCTAAACCAACAACATGTTTGTTAGATCCTGTACCCACTAAATTACTGAAAGAGTTGTTACCTGTAGCAGAAGAACCGCTTCTCAATATTACTCGTCGTTGTCTTTAGGTCACGTCCCAAAACCATTTAAGCTGGAGGTTATTAAGCCTCTTATTAAGAAACCACAACTAGATCCTAGTGAACTGGCAAATTACAGACCCATTTCAAATCTTCCATTTATTTCTAAATTTTTAGAAAAAGTTGTGTCTGCTCAAAAAGATCTCTATGAAGAATTTCAGCCAGGTTTCAGGCCCTACCATAGCACAGAAACTGCACTTGTTAAAATTACAAATGACTTGCTTGCATCAGACCAAGGCTGCATCTCATTGCTAGTTTTACTTGGCCTTAGTGCTGTGTTCGACACTATAGATCATGACATACTCATAGATCGATTACAAAACTATACAGGTATTCAACATATGTTTGTGTGTGTGTGTGTATTATGTACATTAGTATACTATATACTGTATATTATAATAATAAATATAATAATAGAACATTATATATAACTTTGATGGATTATAATATACTTTACGGGATGCAATATACTTTAGAAATATTTTTACAGCTTTTTACAACTTTTATATGCTATCTACAGCTTTCATCTTTCAGACTCTTGATGCTCACATCCACATCTGTTCCACTAAAATACATGATTATTTAGTAATAATCATGAATATAATTTGAGAAATTATTTATCACAGAGGGTGTTTTATGGAAGGTGTAAATGGACAGACTGGCTTATGTATGTTCAAATGAGGGATTTTACATTATACACTGAGGTATTCATATTAAGTATTTGTATAGTTTTTATAATACACATGCACCTTTGTGTTTTATAACCTTTTAGCACATATGTGTTTATTTGCTATCTTAACAGTTTGTTACATGCTAAACTTAACAGTAGTAATTTTGAGCTTTTCCTTGACACTGAATCCGTACATTTGATCATTCTGTAATTTAGATTCTGCTCTAGCTCTGGAGTCAGAGAGGTCGAGTTCAAGCTGACCAGGTCACATCACACAGAGTGCGCCAGCACAGATGGTTGCTATGGTGAGGGTTATGGTGGAAGAGATATGGGGACTGATGGGGAATTTTTGCTTGCTCAAGTAAATTTTCCAATATTCTCAACAGGAAACAAAAAATACACTTTTTTTTTTTTTTTTGCATTTACACATTCATATACTCAATTATAAGTAAAAATATAAATAGGAACTTCTTGAATTGTACATCAATATGCTAAATACAAGCATGTACTGGTACAAAAAAAACAATCAGCTCATCAGGGAATTACATTTTGTTGCTAATTAACATTGTGTAAACAAATTGCTGTGTAATTATAACTCATGAAACTGATGTTAACCCTTTAAACCATGAAGGAATGTTTTATATAAATTTTTATATAAATATCCTTTACATTTGAACATTCTCCTGTTGAAATAGCTGATAAAAGTGTAAGAAAAATGAATGTGCTCAAGGGAAATTGTTCATATCTTTCTTATTTGACATTCAATGTCTCAGGAAAGAAATAAGACAGAAAAATTATTTTTTAGTGATGTTCCTCAACATGTGAGCTGTATGTGAATTACATTTTGTGGTGATATCATGAAGTAATCAAAAGTTACAGCATTTGGAACCAAGGTAACCTTTTTCTTAGCCCTTGACAGTTTTGAAATTGTTGTTTTCTGAATGACATACACAGAAGTAATGCCTCGTTCAAGTTTAGTCAAAGCCCCAAACAATTATGATTGTTTTATTTTACTCTGTGAGACCTTTCAAATGACATATGACACATGACTATCTGAGCTGTATGATGATTTTGACATGAGTACATGGCACAAAAAACATTCCATAAATTTAATAAATTATGAAAATATTTTTTTGTTGATCAAGGCAGTATAAAAATATTAGTAATTTTTTCGCGAAGGGCCTCCCGCCCGCAGTACACTCCGTAGCACTTTAAGCACGTTAAGAGATGATCAAAATAATTACAATCATTAACTTAAAATGATACCTATTTTGTGTTATTCCATTCAGTGGTTGCTTAGTAATTTGATTATGAATTTTTCTTGACAGTCTATTTACTGAGCTTTTTCACCTACAGCTGAAATATTTTTCTTGCCAGTTAACACTAAAAACATCTATTTAATTTAAAAGTAAAAGTAAATAAAAAGCAACATATTCATATATTCAATGGGCATGCAGTTCAAAGAATTATATCGTAATAAGTCCGCAGCTTAATTCACAGATTTATTTTCAGTGGAAAGAACATTATTGACCTTCAAATTCATATTATTAACCCTTAGTGCCACCACAAGGTGAGTGTGTTATTGAGTGTATGAATTGAAGGATGCTATTTTGTTCTACTGGTAGCTGGAGAATAATTATCCTTAGATTGGGACTGGAGGGCAAGGACTGTGTATAACCCTGCATTATTCATCTTAATCAGAGACTTAATCATCAGCATCCATCAGCACTTTACATTAAATATTAGATTAATCTCCATACTATAAAAATACATTGGACTTAATGAGGGTCATGTTGGGGTCAATGTTTTTTGATGTATATCCTATAGTTTAAGACAATGGTTGCAATCACACATAAGTAATTAAGTCAATTCCCATCATCTGTATGGACTATGCTTCATGCAGCCATAAGTTGAATTATCTAGCTTTTCTTTTTGGACTATACTGAACCCTTGACCACAGAGCACCTTTATTTGACACCCATTCTGAAGGCACTCCCCATCATTGGGCAGTGTTTAAATGTTAAATATTGATTGAAATTAAGCAACATAGTACTAAACTATGAAAAAAAAAAAAAAACATCCGTTTGTTGAACTAGCCAGCTCTAACTATCTCAAATGCAGAAGCTACAAGCAAATATTCACTTACATTAAAATAATTTTATTTGCTATTTGGTTTATTCATACACTCTCAGAAAAAAAGGTACAAAAGCTGTCACTGGGATGGTACCTTTTCAAAAGTACTGTGTTGGTACCTTAAAGGTACCATCCCAGTGACAGCTTTTGTACCTGTTTTCTGAGAGTGTAGAATATCCACATGAACACAATATCCCACAAATCTTAGTTTTATTACATCATTTCATAATCTAACTCATTTTATATTTTGAAATCAATTCTAAAGTTATATTTTGAAGGCAATTCACCTTTACAATCTACCACTTGACATGGACGGGTAGATGAGCCATTAAAGATTTTTGACATATTCTCTTTAATATTGTGTAGTACTTCTTTTTTTTTTTTTAAATACAGTCTTTTCTGAGGTAGACCATTACAGTTCAAGAACATTACCATTTTTATAACAGACATCAAAAAAGACATGAAATAAATATTTTCATGTACAATATGCTGCAAAAATGAGGTAGAAATGGTTACAGAAAATGTACAAGAACAAGATCCAAGAACAAATTTACTGTACTAATAGATCAAAACAGCTAATTAATGACAATTTTGTTGGACAAACTGTTAAATTACTCAGTATCTTTGTGTTCTTGTTTTGAAATCAGCCAAGTCTCTGTGTTTGCCTATGATATCTGAATAAAAATGGTTTGAATGAATGGAAATTGGTGCTGAATTTTTCTACACAAGATGATGTATTTGTACCCGTTGGATGTCCCTGAGTCTGCAAGGTTCTGCAGGTTTTTGCCTCTTCGGCACTGATCAATATGTGCTCCTGGGGTCATTCTGATTGACCTGTGTGGCATGAGTGAAGCCACCAGCTGTACTTGAAGAGCCGAACAGTGCTATAGACTGCTATAGGGTTACTAGACATCAGTCAGAATATGGCTTCTCCAAAAGGCTGTGTGTAAGATAGAGGAACGGGGGATGGGAAATCAGCTCACCACATGGCTGTACAGGGCCAGCAACCAAGGGGACAAACCATTGTGCTAAGACAAGAGCATGGGGTGTGTTTGGGCTAAAGGAGTGATCAGCGGCTGTTACATCACAATTGATCAAAATTTAACAATCCACAAAAGCCAGTCTACAGACAATATAAATAAACTCAATAATCTCAGTTTCTTCAGCAGTGATGTTTTGAAGACATCTGATCACTCCAGGCAACTTTTATGTACCTTATAAACAAAAATTGTGAAAATTTTAAACATTGGTACAGGCTGCTCCATCTGGATTGTCTACATGTTGAGCGTGTTCATTTTTATATGTAACACATGATGGTATAACACAATTTACGATTAGACATGATTAGCTGCCAATTATATATATATATATATATATAATATGTTACATGCTTTTCTCACACAGCATAAGTATATATATATATATATATATATATATATAAAACATTCTCATTCTGATCTTTGGGTTGTTTCTTTTTTGCTCCTCAAGTACTTACATTGGTTGTTTTAAATTGACACTGACATATGCTTTGTACCTTGGTTTCTGAAAACAGTTTGTCCAACAAAATCAAACGTCTTGTTTGCCATCTACAATAACACTTCATGAAGACAATCATCACTCCATCAAAAATCTACATCAAAAATAAAGGGCAAGGATAAGGGAAAATGTTTTCATAGAGAGTTAAAAACATGGATTTATGGCATCAGATATTCTCTGAAATACCTGAATTACATTCATTGTTTGTCTTTGTAGCATTTTCAAGTTTCACCTAAGAGGTAACAGCACAGATGCAGTGTGTATACAGGTCTGTGTCAGGTCTGTTGCTCACCTCCAACCTCAATGCTTACTACTAAGACCCTAAGATTACATACATTCTTTATTTATCATTTCTGAGGTACGAAATTCTTCCTGAGTATTTCAAACAAGACTACATATTCTAATAAAATAAACTGAGTAAAGCAGAAGAGAGAAAATAGCCATTCATGGACCCTTGTTTTTTTGTTTGAGGGTCCTGAGCAAAGGCTCTCACGAGATTGTGAGGAATGTGATGGGCTGTTTACATATTGTTGTATTTGGGAAAATTTGTATTACCTTTAACAAAGTGTTCTGAAAGAAGTCTTTCTGTTATCTGACTTTCTATGGATTAGCATTTTAATACTTTTTGGGTAGCAATGCATATGCTTTTGGTAAAATGACCATTTTTACAAAGTGCACAAGATATGACCGCGGCCTAACAATCAACTTTGTAAAATAATGTTGCTGTCTTCCCTAAGAGGTTGCATAACAGTAAATACATTTTGGTGAATGCTGTGACTTGGACATTATAATGTTGGTGAGCATTTTTGGTACAAACAAAGTAGTTTTGATATATCCTAAGCCCTTTAACACCAAATAATCTTAAAGTAAATCAAATCAAATAAAACAACACCACTGGAGTGGACTGGCAATAAATAGGATCCTGAGAGATGTAATTAATGGGGGTATTTTTCAGGAAAAGTCAAGTTATCTATAACCTCCAGGTTTAGTCCAGGATCAAGGCTAATTGGAATCCCAATGAAATTCCAAAATATAATTCAGTCATTCGATCAGATATGCCAAGCAACTAATAAATGCCCCTTCAAGAAAGGCCTAGTATTTAATTTCTTTGGGAAAAAATAAAGTATATGTATATTTATAGAAAAACAACACACCATGGCATGTTTGCTAGATTAAATGCATTCAATCCAAAATGCCTCCCCACCATAAACTGTAATTTCAAGTCCCACTCTTTTGGCTGCAACAAGTATTTTAAAAAAAGAAAAGAAAGAAAAGCATTTAGCAGTCCCCAACCAGTGGCTGACTAGGTTCTCAGTGGCTATAAACCTTGCTCCACTCCATACAAGTGTCCAGTTCTTTGGGGGTGCTGTGAGGGCGCACCTTACAGAAAGCATTTTCAAAGTCTTGGAGGGTAGGGGAAGAAAGGGATGAAGAGAGGCCATGCAAGGGCACGGGTGCAGAGGCAGAAGCTGATGCCAGAGCCTGCTGGCAGAGCTGCAGCAGCTCCCAGACGGAGAAGCCTTCTGATCGCTGCAGTACTGCTGACATCTCCCTTTCACCCAGACTGAAGCCTTGGGGCGCCAGCGCCTGCAGAAGCACATGTCTGCGTGTGTTTCCATCTGGCAGGCCTATGTGGTAACGCTTGGAGAAGCAGCGCAAGAGGGGATCTTTGATCAAATCAGGCCGTCTTGTGGTGCACACAACCAGAGCCAAGCTGCTCTGACCATGTTGAATCTTCTCTAGCTGGGCCTGCAGTTTCTGTCTTGAACTGGGTTGGGGACAGTACCCTGATGAGAGGTAGGTGCCATTGTAACTGGGTGGGTAGTCACTGGAATGGGGCCCACTGCAGGAGCTGCTCCCGCTGTATCCTGAGTCCGAAAGGTTGCTGTTAACTGCTGACACATTGCCCGAGCCTGGTGGGCCTGCTGATGTGGGAACCACCTTTGGTCCTGATAGACCATCATGAGAGGAAGGAGGCACCAATGGATAACCCCCGTCAGTGCTGTGCGTAAGAGGCCAAGGCTCCAGTTCACTTTTCTGGCCTCCGTTAAGAGCCCCAAAGGCTCCAGGCTCAGGGTATGTGCCCACAGCAGGGCGTTCGTATGGTGAGTCTAGCATGCCAGAGTATTTCTCAGCATAGCGCTTCAGCAGGTTGGAGGCAGTAAGGGCTGAGATGTCATCATTTGCCCAGGCGTAGCTGTAGGAGCTATGGCTGGGGTAGAGCTCAGACTTGTGGGCAGGGGATGAGGTGGTGGAGGACACGTCCAAATGCTGCTCAGGCCACTGGCTCAGGGGCTGTGCATGCTCCGGGTTCCAGTGCATCTTCAATAGGCCTGCCGAAGACAGCAATTTGTCAGATTATTCAAGAACTTGATATATATCAATAGCATACGTTCATACCATTCACAAATCAGTCTTGGATCCAGTGATTTTTTTCAATTTGTTTTTCCTATCAAAGAATTATAAGACTAGTGAAAATGACTAAAGACACATTATGGCTGATTGCGGAGGTTGTTACTGGTGGACGAAATAGTTGTGCTATTCATTGGCCACTTCCCATGAAGCACTGGGAGTGTGGAATGCCCTTTCCTCTGGCTATCTCCAGCACCACTTTCCTGTGATTAATTATGCTTGCCTAATATGAAGGTGATCTTAATGCACATTAAGAAAAATACATCTGAATTAAAAATATATATAAAGTATTTTTTTCCACATCCAGTCTCCGCCCTCCCCCCACTCATAAACCAATTCTCTTCTTTCAGAACTTTTAAAAGTGCAATACACTTGACAGCATCACAGCTCAATGGTACTTCATAAGAAAATTAACAAAAATGAATAATCACAATGAATCAAAATGCATCATAAAAGCATAAAAAATATAATTATTTAGCGGTATGCATAATTTATGACTGTTATAAAAGTAAAAAGATCTTAATCCTTCAATAGGAAGTGCAGTTTTTTCTTGGTCTTGAGAATTTCATGGAGCAGAGAATAGTTTTAAAACCAGCCATTTCATGAGGGTCGCAGCTGCTCCTTCCAGAGGCATTAGCTAAAGTCCACACATAGCTTGGCATTATTGAACTGTCAGGAATCAGCCTGGGGTGAGGGCTACAGGAGGAAATGAGGAGGTAAAAGGAATAAACTGCAAATCTTCATCACAGGCTGCAATCTGAGGGGAAAGTGATGATTCGTTATTCACACTTCTGTCAGAGTGTGCAAGCTGCTGCTTTATTGCCATTTAAATCAAGTTTCAGTCCTGTGTGCTATGTTCCCCCTTACTCTTTTTCTCCCAAAAACTCGGCCCTCCCTTTTTGTGTGCTCTTTCTGTTTCTCGAACTCTTGCCCCTCCCATTGCCAAACCTTCCCATGTGTGTCTTCAGATTACGCCTGCTATTTATTCCAAAAGATCACACCAACAGACCAGATGGCCCTTGGATTACCATGTCCTTCATATTCATATCTAGAGCCTTAAGTTCCTCAAGTCCAAACTAGCACCTTAACGCTAGTGCTGATTTTTTGTAATATAACTAAAATATAAAACAAAAAATCCCTCAGAATTTGTAAACAAGGCGAACAGGAGGGGATCTTTGATCAAATCAGGCCGTCTTGTGGTGCACACAACCAGAGCCAAGCTGCTCTGACCATGTTGAATCTTCTCTAGCTGGGCCTGCAGTTTCTGTCTGAGACCTTCCTCCTCAACGGCCTCCACCTCGCTGAGCAACACCACTGCAGGTTGTCGGGCTGTTGCTACCGAGAACAGAGTGACAAGAAGTTGCTCTGCTTCTCCTTTCAATTTAGAGGCCAAAGTTGCACAACTCAGCCTATAAAAGGTAGCACACATTTGAGACGCCATGGATCGTACCAGTGTGGTTTTGCCCCCTCCTTGAGGGCCAAACAGCAGGACGGTTCTGGGTGGGCGGATGGCAGGGTTGGGTCGCAGGACAGGCCACAGCACGTCCTCCTCCAGTGCTGCTTTGATGTGACAGTTCCCAGCCAGTTCACTCCAAAGTAAAGCCGGACTGCAATCTTGCAGTTCCTGGCTTACTAGCTCCAGCATTCGGGGCTCCATGCTTTTCACAGGATCGGAGTGCTTCTGAGAACGATGCTGGGAGAAGCCTTGCTCCGCACCTCCATTCTCCCCAGTCATGGCTACTGGTGGACTGTAATCCCCTGCGGCTCCATACGTTGGTGAAACCAAGGGCTTTAGCCCACTGTACTTCCCCACTTCGTCTCCTTCCAGGCTCGACTGGGATGAAGGTTTACTAGGCTTAAATGCTTGAGGATCTGTGTTGCCCATTCCAAAGCCATTTCCACGGCACTCAGCTTTTTCACTGACCCCATATGGAGAATCTCCCCCAGCTTTTATGGGGTCATAGCTATATTTCCTATAGCGTGAACTGTCTCCATCTTCCTCATCCAGGGTCATCTCAAATGCTTTTCTCTTCAGAGAGCCCCCAGTCTCCGATCCCCCCTTGGATTACCATGTCCTTCATATTCATATCTAGAGCCTTAAGTTCCTCAAGTCCAAACTAGCACCTTAACGCTAGTGCTGATTTTTTGTAATATAACTAAAATATAAAACAAAAAATCCCTCAGAATTTGTAAACAAGGCGAACACAGGAAAGCATTTGATCATTGTTCAGTCAGTAGAAACAGTATATGTCCAGCAGGACAATCCAATCTGCAGGCTGGTTCGTGAAGTGCTGTATGGAGCACAATAATGGGGCCAGTGTGTGACAGAGATAGATGGCAGCCCAGGGGAGCTCATAAAACCTGCAACGGGTAGAGCAGGAGGAGGGGGAATGGACAGCAGGCGCTCCGGCCACTGTGTGTGCGTGTGCATGCACGCACATGAGTCTATCTGAGAGGATGGGACTTGACATTAGGGAAGTCATTCAGGCGGTCAAACTGCTGTCCACTCCATCAATATACATGAGTGTGCGTGCACCAAGACACATGGGAAAGCGCTGCCAAACCGGACATGGAAGTGTCATTTGGGGCAGGCTGCTTCAAGAAGAAGAGTTCACCTTAGTGTCCTACTACCCAGCTAAAAATGCTATCCATTAGCATGAAATAAGCCACAGATGAGCTGGTTTGCAATTAGAGCTACGCCTCAGCAGGGACTCTAATAATCTAGATGTGATTTAATCTGTTTCTATTTAAATCACCACAGCTGCTGAGATTAACTCATTCTGGGCATTTGAGAATAGATGGTCCAATTGGATCGTGGTGGTTGAGGAGAGATGCCCTCATATGATTGTAAAGCGCTTTGGGTGTACAGCAATACACAATAAAAGCGCTATCCCAGTCTCCGATCCCCCTAGACTGCTGTTCTGATAGCCATAGCTGCCACCAACCACTGTGGGTCTTGATGGAAGTGGAGAGGGCACGGCTATGCCCGAGGGGATATAAGGGGCTGTTGGATGGGTGTAGCTAGGAGCAAGGCTAGTCTGGTGAGAGTAGGTGCTAGGGGGGTAGTTGTACACAGGGGTAGAAGGTGTGTAACTGGGGAGAAGTGTGGGGCTAGGCTGAAGGGCATGTAATGAGGCTGGTGGAAGTGCTGAACTGGGTTGGGGACAGTACCCTGATGAGAGGTAGGTGCCATTGTAACTGGGTGGGTAGTCACTGGAATGGGGCCCACTGCAGGAGCTGCTCCCGCTGTATCCTGAGTCCGAAAGGTTGCTGTTAACTGCTGACACATTGCCCGAGCCTGGTGGGCCTGCTGATGTGGGAACCACCTTTGGTCCTGATAGACCATCATGAGAGGAAGGAGGCACCAATGGATAACCCCCGTCAGTGCTGTGCGTAAGAGGCCAAGGCTCCAGTTCACTTTTCTGGCCTCCGTTAAGAGCCCCAAAGGCTCCAGGCTCAGGGTATGTGCCCACAGCAGGGCGTTCGTACGGTGAGTCTAGCATGCCAGAGTATTTCTCAGCATAGCGCTTCAACAGGTTGGAGGCAGTAAGGGCTGAGATGTCATCATTTGCCCAGGCGTAGCTGTAGGAGCTACGGTTGCGGCTGGGGTAGAGCTCAGACTTGTGGGCAGGGGATGAGGTGGTGGAGGACACGTCCAAATGCTGCTCAGGCCACTGGCTCAGGGGCTGTGCATGCTCCGGGTTCCAGTGCATGTTGAGGAGACCCTCATATGATTGTAAAGCGCTTTGGGTGTACAGCAATACACAATAAAAGCGCTATATAAATGCCCCATTCATTCATTCATTCATTCATTCATTCAATTAAACTAGTAGAAGTGCAAATGAAGGCTATTTATTTCTGTGAATAAATGACAGAATCAAGCCAAGGAATAATTAATAAAATATGCCAATAAAGACTGAGATGACGAGTTTTGAAGAAACAAGGAATATCCTATAAAAAAAAAAAGATTTCTTAATTTCTCTCAGTTTACATTTTAAGGTTATTGGCATCACAAAACCTGTACATTTGTCTTGCCAAAGCATTTGCAGCATAACACATATACTGAGAAATGATGCAGTGTAAAATAAAGTAAAATAATGATAAAAAGTAGATATTAATTATATTAATAATTTAATATTAAATGTTTTATTTATTTTTATTTTTTATTATCTGTGTTTTTTTGTTCTGTCACTGTCATTCTGTTACACTGTGGAAGCTTCTGTCTGGCTCAGGGGCTGTGCATGCTCCGGGTTCCAGTGCATCTTCAATAGGCCTGCCGAAGACAGCAATTTGTCAGATTATTCAAGAACTTGATATATATCAATAGCATACGTTCATACCATTCACAAATCAGTCTTGGATCCAGTGATTTTTTTCAATTTGTTTTTCCTATCAAAGAATTATAAGACTAGTGAAAATGACTAAAGACACATTATGGCTGATTGCGGAGGTTGTTTTTTTTGTCATTTTGCCTGGTGAACTCTGGAAGAATACTCTTTTGGTATTGTGCATGCACACAGAGGGAGTCTTTCTTTTTCTGCAGTACATATAAAAGAAAAGGGCTGTGAATTTGTTCCTTTCAATCCCTCAGCTATGTAGCAGCCTTATGTTGCCATCTGCAGTTCTCCCAGAGGAGAAACTGTTATCACCCTGTGCATGTTTCCCTCAATACATCCCCTCCCACCACCACAGTCCATCCACAAAGCAATTCTCCAAAAGGCCTCTGTATATTAAAACATTTTTATTTTATTTTAGTTTTTTACATTTGATAAAAAGAGAGTAGCAATTGACAAATTTAATGGTGCACTGCACTTAAGTGTTTTATGTTGCGGTGGCCAATATAGCAGTCTAATTTTTTTTCTTTAAAAACTTTCTAGTTGCAATAAGCCATAACTAATTAATTCCATTTAAGCTTAAATAATGAGGGGGAAATGATCAAGTGCACCTTTATAGACAAATAAATAACTGGAAAAAAAGAGAGATTGCATTGAACAGGTCATTAAGATAGATGTTATGAGGATAAGTGTTATGCTGGGTACACGATGGAGAAAGTGTAGTTTTGTCTCAACATGGACACAACCAGGTTTCATTCTCCCTCTCACACACATATACCTAAATTATAGCCACAGGACCAGTTCTAATCTCACATCAACACTAGGAGTAAACAGAGGAGTGGATGTGTGGCTTAAGAAACAAAGGGCCCTTTAAACAAAACTTCATTGTCCGCATGGGAGCTCCTGGCCATTGCTTTATGTGAACCGCGACGAGTGGTTTGCTGTGGTGGCTCCATGCATGTCCGAGGCTGGCAGGGAGACAGATGTTTCCACTGCTCGCCTTACTGTCTGTGTGTCCATTGTTGCACAGCCCATCCAGCAGACGTCCTCCTGGCCTGACAATCCTGTTGGTCCTGAGACAAAAGCTGAGATATCCTATTGTCAGAGGCCTGCCTAATTATGGAAATCTTATTAATCTATTCAGCAGCAGTGTGCTGACAGCCTTTGTGCCGTCCTGGGATTTATTGAGGGTTCTTTTGGAGATGTGCACATATGTTTGTTTGTGTGCACCACCTTGATTTAAAAAATGTGAACTGAATAAAATAACTAATTATTTAATATCAGTAGGTTACAATAAAGCGCTACTAGATTTTTCAAAAAAAGTTAGGATAACCAAAATATTAGTTATGATTTTGACTCGACCACTATATTACTACAAGCAGGTTCCTGGAGCAGAAGGTTCTGCAATGTGAGAGCTGAACAGGCCCGGCTGCCGTAGGATGCTCAGCTTTTCACAGCTCCCCAGGGATCCATGTGCACTTTCAGGCCGTGTCACTTTTGTTTTCCTGCCCTGAGGAACAAAACCTACATGGATGCAACAAGCCTTATGGGACACAGGGCCATTAAACCAGGCAGATTGCACAGGGCCCAGTTGTAAACCGGAGCAGGCTGAATCAATCCAATCAGGCATTATTGTGGGCACCCACTCCCTAAACCCCACACATAGATTTACTCTACTAAAGGCACCCCCTTCATTGCATATTCAAATATCAAATCTACAAACGTTTGCATCTTGAACTAAAGAGCACACAGACAAGAGTATACTTGCATTCACCTACCCTAACACTGTTGAAACAGGAGACAACTTTAAAGGGAAGCGAGGGGAAATAACAGCACACACACACACACACACACACACACATTCTCAGTCCTGAGAATTTGATTAATTACTATCCATCTATGTCAGTTAAACATCAAAACAACTTAAAAGCAGTAGTTGTACGGTTGCACAGTGAGCATCCTGTTAGGAATCATGTCCTGAAACTTCAGCCCACAGTTCTGGTATGTGTGGAACTCCCTTTGAAGAACGCAGATGCCACAAAAGAAGGGCTCTTCTTTTAAGAGAGTATAAAGATTAAGGAGAGAGAGATAGCGAAAGAGAGAGAGAGGAAGAAAGATGAGAGATAGAAAAAGTAGATCTGGTTGAAGAGTGCAGAGGGAGGATTGTGTTTACATGAATTAATCACCTTGGTGCAGATAAGATGGCACACTGTGTTTTAATCATCAGCTGATTTGTATTCTGTATACAGACGTGTCTAAATCAATGCTTTAGGCAGAGGGACTGCAAAATGTCGATGATGTAGCCTATCGGGCACTTTAAAGTCATGCAGAGCCTTAACAGTAGTTATTCTAAATCAAATTCAGGTTATATTTTTGTACTTTTTAATTAGAATTAAAATTCTAAATACATAAATAAATAGCATTGAGGTATATAATATTTAATATTTCAATATACCGGAAAAAATAAATAATAAAAAATATTATTTAAAATAAAAATAAATTAAAATTAAAATTAAAATAATAATTTAAAAATGTATATATATCAAATATATCAACAAATTATATCTTCTAAAAAAACGGTCTTGGATAAAGGGTGATCAGATCTTGACTTTAGAAAAAAATGGAAGAAAAAGAAAGAAGTGTGAGATCCTTCCTCAAAAATCCTGACAACAGCTCCTTATAATTTACAAGGCATGCATAATAGGCCATAACTATGACAATTTTTATAAATTGATCCATTAGTTACAGCAGTGTGGTTAACATTATCTCTCTGTCTCTTTCTCTTGCTCTTTCTTTCTGCTCATCTGCTCACTTTTAATTGGCCTGAAAGATGTAATAGCAGAAGAGGCGGTGGGCCTTATGAGTTTTCACACCTGCTCCTCAGCGCACTGCCAGACGCCATGGCTTTTTTCAGCCAGGCCCCGTGGGGTCCCTAGAGGAAGGAGCCTATCTGCTAGAGTGGCAGTGAAGGATCTGATTTTTTCTTCTCTCTCTCTCTCATACACACACACACACAAGTCCTCCATTTGAGCTGCAGTCCATAATCTCTCAGCTTTTAAGGTGTTATTGCTTGGCCTTTTGGGACACTGTAAGTGTTGCAATCCAAGTGTTCATATTGATGATGACTACAGTAAATATGGAGTCCCACTCTATTTTTCTCAACAGTGTGAGAATAATGAAAAATCAGCAATGTGACAAATGCATTACGTAATATAGGCTATTACTCATGAGAAAATTATTTAGTACAAATTTGAATATTTGTACATTTCAAATTGTATGCACCTTTTGCTTTAATTTGAAATCAATACTATTAAACAGGCACATTATGAAAAAATTAAAGTGCATGTTGTGAAGCGCAATATCTGTGATCTATATGTATCATTTGTGGATAATTGTGCACATTTCAGCTCATTTTAGATTAAAAATGAGAGAAACT
The DNA here is from genome assembly GCF_001515625.1 of Sinocyclocheilus rhinocerous. Lineage (NCBI taxonomy): Eukaryota > Metazoa > Chordata > Actinopteri > Cypriniformes > Cyprinidae > Sinocyclocheilus > Sinocyclocheilus rhinocerous. The sequence continues at coordinate 2,978,624 of NW_015653472.1, forward strand.
CACAGCCTTGGTGGTTTGAATGAATAATTAGATGCTCATAATTTTAGAAACAACACCCCCATCCCCCTGACCAGCTAATGGCCAAATGCCTGGCACCCCTCCCCTTTAAGAAAAACAAGGTTCCTATTTTCTGTGTCCGCAGGCCAGGTTTAGGTCATTGTGTCCACTAATATATCAAAGGACAGCTGTCCTAAGGCTCTGTGATGACCAATCACCCCCTTCCATCTGTCTCTCTTACCCAATCTCTCCTCCATCTCCCCCTGTTCTCCTCCATCCCCTTCTTCCAGTCTCTCTTGTTCCCCCTTCTCTCTCCTTCCTTTCCACCCTGCCCCCTCATGGAGTTCCCAGACTGCGTTGCGGTGCCCTCTCTCGAATTCCCTGGCCGCTTTATTTAATGACCCTACAACCAACCGTGTTGGGATTTTCTGTGTGCGTACTCACAAATATAACTTGGATTGGATTAGGTTTATTATCGTTAAGTACAACTAAAACACACACACACAAAAAAGACATTATTACTTGAAATAAATATTAACTGAAATAAAATATATATATTAAAAAAATTAAACTTACTTTATTTTAGCTAGTTGCTAAGGCAATATTTATCATTTTTGTTTACTTTAAGCTGAAGTACTAAAATAACTAAATAAACTGAAACTAAAACTATATAGAATAAACTAAAAACTATATAGACATAAAACAGAAAAAAAAATCTAGCATAAATTACAAAACAATTTGAATGAAAACTATAAACAAATTCTAATTCTAAATACTAACAAAAACTAAAATAGTGTATCAAAGATACTTAAATAACACTGGACTGGATGCAAGATATATAGTATGTGGTTTTAACTTTTCAGACTACAGATCGGACAATATTGTGATGTTACGCAAATGCCGGATTTGTAAAAACATACTGCACCTTAAAGGGATAGTTCACATACAAATAAATTCTGTCATTTACTCACCCTGTATGACCTTATATTTACATTTATGTATTTGCCAAATGCTTTTATCCAAAGCAACTTACATTGCATTTTATCAGTTCTTGCTTTTCTTGGTAATCAAACCCATGATCTTTACATTGCTAATGCCATGCTCTACTGTTAAACCTACAGGAAGGCTTTATATACCTTCTGTGAGAAATTATGCTTTATATATCTTTCAAGATATTTCAATTATTTCATTGTTTCAACTGTTTTTGTCCATATTGTGTGTGCAAACATAAAACATTTTACAAACAATAAAAAAATAAATACTTACTGTGTTCTAGTCATACAGGTTTGAAACAACATACAGTAAGTCTAAGTAGATGATGACACAATTTTCACTTTTGAGTGAACTATATCTTTAATTAGAGAACCACAGACAAGCCCTTTGAGGGATATCTTGGAATATCTTGGAGCAGAGAAGCTTGACGCCCAATAACCCTCAGAAGTCCGGGACTTAATTGGAAGCGTAATTGTGGCAGCAATGGGCCTAATGAGCTGTCTTCAACAACGGTGAGATGATGAGCAGAGGCGGGGGGTCCCAGGCAGAATGTGTTTCTCTAAGCCCCTTTTCCTACAGCCGCCGTTTCTCTTCCATCTCACTGACTACACTGCAGGCTAATTAAAGTCCATTCACACCCGTCACTAATGACCCCGCACTCATTCACACAAACACTTCAGCACCTTGCCTGTTTACTCAAGGGTCCGCATGCCCCTCCAGAGCCGAATTCACCCCATCGCTCTCATTAGAATAGATGTGTTGGATGCTTGTTGTTAATAGCTTCTTCTGAGGCATCCAGCGCGCCCCTTCCCATAGACCGAACTCAAAGCCTTAATGACTTAACAGATGCAATTAGAGTGCTTCTTCGGCATGGGCCTTTAGTGTGGAGAAGGGAAGAAATGAGGTCATAATATAGCGAGAGAGCTGAGGCTAAGATTGTTTCTGTTTAAGCAAGGAATATGCTGGACAGCAGGGCCCCCGAGCAACAAGAGTTAGAGCACTCATGGGTTGCTGGCCTGGGACTGATTTAAGGGTGTGTTTGAAGTGCAGATTACAGATTCTTTGCTCCAAATCCCTCCAGGAGTATCCATGGCCCCAGGAAACTCTCTCAGATTTCCTTCAACTCTGAACGATCTTCAGCTTGCGGTTCCTACGTGCTCATCAGAGCAACACTTATAATTGTTTGTGGATGTAATGAGAGGTCATGTAACTGCATGTGACAGACATCAAACAAAATCCTCAAATGTGCACATGGGGTACAAAAATGCCTGTCCTCTCAAGTCAAACATAAACACAGATGTCAGAAATGCTCAGTTGCTTCACAAAGAAAATTCCAGCATGGATGTGACACTATTCACATCTATACCACATAAGCTTCCCTACATTCACCTGACTCCGGCACAGGCGACTTATGAGGAAGAGTGAACAGACAAGACATATCAGGACTGGGAATGACTAGGAGGAAAAGGAATTTGCCTGGGTTTTAAAGCTCAAAGTGTAAACAGGAGGGATATCTAACACATTTGTGCTGTCCTAATATCACACTTGACATTCAGGGGTCACACGCACATACGTACAGTCCACAATCATCAAACTTCAGGAACAAGCAGACCAGTTCCTAAATCCAAATGCATGCTGCAGCACTGGAAAATCAGGATCTGTGACATTAGCCATCTAAAATTAGTGGTTAAAAGGTGTGTATGCTGAACAACCCATACTGTCCAGATACTCAAAGAATGTAAAATATTCTGACAGGGCTTTGTGACATTTTTGAAAATAAAGTGTGCAAAGAGAGACGGCAAACACAAACACAAAGGAATATGTAAAAAAAAAATTTTTGTTTTGGATTTGAAACTCTTACTGATTCATTATACAGAGACAAGCATAACGTTCATAACAAATTATAAATATAAATCGATACATAATTTATATACACACTAACTTTGAAAGTTTTTGAGGTCGGCAAGATTTTTAAATGTTTTTGAACATCATTTATCTGAATTAGAAATCGTGGGGCATATAGGAAAGCAAAATTAAATTGTTGACATCCATTATGGTCATTTCACTTCAGCCAAGGCAAGAATGTACCTTTTTAACAACTGATCTTCAAGAATTTGCAACAGAAAAACTAAATTGGTACATAAAACGTGAAATTTCAATTTGGATACAAAATGTTTCTTTGTGTGCAACTTCTGAGGATCAACGAATTAACTTCAATGAAATGTGGAATTATCATTAGTATTAATCATAAAAGCTCTTCCCCTCATCAAAACTAGTTTTCTTCTAAAACATATGCAGAGAATTCAGTTTGCATGAGAAAAGGAATTTATCAAAACAAACAAAAAGTAATTCCATTGGCACATCTGACAAAGGTCCTCTGAATGCCTCACTAAATGTAATTATAACACCATATTAAAGCTCATTCTGATATTAGACATCAATGGTAATCAGTTGATGCAACAACCTAGCAAGCCAGCTGAAAGGTATATTCAAGCCAGCGACTCATTAATACATGATTACATCTCAAATTGAGGTGCCTTGACTCTTTAGTTTGATTTCCCTCCCTCTTTTCATGTAACTGTCATGCCTATAAAGCACAGAGAAGAGCTAAAGAGTGGAGAAAAAAGCATCTCTTCAGGTAGAACTGGGGAAAGAAACCCCATGCTGGTCTACAAACAATGCTGTTTTGGAGAGGGCCAAAGCGGAGCTCAAATGAAGCCTGGCAGGGGGGTTAGGAATGGGGGCTAAAACTGGACATGTCAGTTATTAGGTCAGTCGAGAACAGTGAGGAGGGGGAAGAGAACTGGAGAAAGAGAGGCAGAGAAGAAGAGAAAGAAAGACAGATTCAGAAAAGGACAGAGATAGAGGAAGTAACTGTGCTAGTAATCTGGACACTAGTGGTTAGTCATAGTGAGATGACAGTGGCAGAACCACAGGGTTTCTCCTGGTACAGCCATCAGCTCAACCCCCACACCTGTCCTACCAACCATGACATATACTTTGGGTATTTTCACAGCCAATAATGTGGCTTAAACCATTGTGAAGAAGACACCTGGGAAAATTTAGTTTTTTAAAATCCACCTTGTTGTTCAAACGGGTTTACCAACAAACTAAATACTTAAGTAGCCGTAGGGGAATTTTTCACTAGACGTTCACAATAAGTTATTTAATGCATTTGCTGTGGTTTGATGTCAAAAATGTTAAACTTACTATAGGGAACAATGGGACTCAGCATTCTGCGGATCTGGTCTCGATTACGGTAACAGTTCTGCGGTGAAACCCAGGTTAGCGTCTGTACGGCTGTAGTCCATCGCTGGCCTGTACTCACATTGGGACTCTAAAAAATGTGTTCCTGAAAAAAAAAAAAAGAGGAGCAGCAGCGATCAGGAGGGGTAAACGGTCATCATATACACATGCACTGCACTGCATAATTTTTAAATGCAAACAAACAAGTTTATGATGCATGAACACGAGTAAGGAACGTGCAACCAACAATCAAGACCCTCAAAGGCATCATCTCAATTTTAGACAAGAGTGAAACGGACACAGGCACTCTCACTGTGGGCTGAACACACACAGGGTATTCATTAAGAGCCTGCACACAGGCATTAAGCTGATTGTATGGCTGTGTCCAGCTTCTAAAGAGGGCTTTCTAAATCTCCCTGACAAAAAGCACCATGCATACCATAGCTGTTCTCCTCGCCTCATAACAGCAGCAGAGCATGCTTTCACAAAATTAAACTCATTTCATCCCACACACTCTCCTGGTTCAATTATCTCTCTTTTTTTCTATGACAGATGCAAAAAGAAAAAAAAGAACAACTACTGGCAAAAAACAAATCAACAAAAAACAATAATAATAAATACATATATGTAAATATAAATATATTTATATTTATATACCCTTCTGGATACATATGTGTTGTTTATTTGGATATATATATATATATATATATATATATATCCAAATAAATAAAAAATATATATCCAGAAGGGTATACACACACACACACACATAAAAAAAATTTAAAAACCCTTCTGCTCTTGGAAATAAAAAGGCAAAGATTTAATAATTTAATAATAATACTAAATAATAAAAACACAAGTACATCAAATGCAGCATCACATGCAGCATGAACAATTTGTTTGGCGTGTTCCAAAGAAGAGTGTCTTTTCTTCTCAAGTTAGCGTGTAGGAAAGCTCACACCTGAATGAAAAATATTACATAATAATGTTAGTCAAACAGTGTGGCTTCCAGCTCTGCTTTCAGGAAATTAAATGGCAACAGACACACCATTCATTATAAAAGTAGATATCCAAATAAATAAAAAATATATATCCAGAAGGGTATACACACACACACACACATAAAAAAAATTTAAAAACCCTTCTGCTCTTGGAAATAAAAAGGCAAAGATTTAATAATTTAATAATAATACTAAATAATAAAAACACAAGTACATCAAATGCAGCATCACATGCAGCATGAACAATTTGTTTGGCGTGTTCCAAAGAAGAGTGTCTTTTCTTCTCAAGTTAGCGTGTAGGAAAGCTCACACCTGAATGAAAAATATTACATAATAATGTTAGTCAAACAGTGTGGCTTCCAGCTCTGCTTTCAGGAAATTAAATGGCAACAGACACACCATTCATTATAAAAGTAGATGTTAAATAATGATATAAACCATGTTAAATGTACAAAATAAATTTTTGTTAATGTTTAAATATTTTTTAAATCACCAGTGTTTTAATGGTCAGTTTATTACTGAACTTACACTGGTCAGGTTAACATATTTATACCTGTAAATGAGTGATAACACAATATTAGTAATATAGTATTTTTATGTAACGTTAGATGTTCTTTTACAGTTCATGTAACTGCTGGCTTTATGACAAAAATTAGAAATTGAATGGCACTTTATTTAATATAGTATATTTTTATGTAGATGTTCTCTTATAGTTCATATGATTACTGGCTTTATGATGAAAAATGAGAAACTGTAAAACTAATACTGTCAGAATCATGGCATAAATCGGTTAAGCACAGAAAAACTCAAAAACTTCATTCCAGGATGGTGCTTTTGAAATAGTTTAAACTAAAACATGGATCCTTTTACATCTGCTCAATGAGCGAAAGACTATCCTAAACCAACAACCTCTAAACTTGCTGGGAATGAAGGCTGACACATCTATATATCCAACACATGCACACACATGCAGACATGAAGAGCAGTATGCTTAAAAACCGACACCTGCATGCAGTGCGGGGAATGCAGAAGAGGCTGGTTCACATTAAAGGAGGGAGAATGCAATGAAACGGAGTGAAGAAGAAGAAGAGCACAGGCTATCAGGAGAAATAGAGGACAGTGCAATGCAGAGTTAAGACTTTCAATCATTTACAGCTTCAGACAAGAACAACCAGCAGCAACAGCAGCAGCAGTGTCTAGATTAATATTAAAGTAGACTCACCTGCTACTCATGCCTGCATTTTCCACCTCAGATTCAAAAGCAGTTAGATAATCCCTGGAGCAGACAGGCTTGTGCGAGCAGTACTATGCTTTTCCACATATGGGACACGACTCAACTCTATCTGTGTCTGTCTTTCTCTCTCCCTCTCTCTCTTTCCTTCCCAACCAGTAACAACAGAGCACACACACACACACACACACACTCACACAAACACAATTACCCTCCCCCGGCTTTACCCATCCCCCTCCCTCTCTCTCTTTCTCTCTCTCCCTCTCTCTATTTTTTGTTAAAACTATCTAAGCAGAGAGAGAGAAAGAGAGAATGAGAGGAAGACTATGGGGTGGGGGCAGCTGACCAATCATGCTTGGAGTGCAGGCTTGTATTCTTTTTCTGAGAAAGAAATAGAGAGAGAGAAGGCTAGTTGTGGTGGAGGCAGGGAAAGGCAGAGGCTGAGCTAGGTTAGTCCCTGAGGGAATTAGCGTAAAGATGTTTATTTTGGTCGAAAATGGTAAAATTACTGCTGACTGATTAATACTGACCAATGCTTGATATATGGTAAACATATCAAACTGCATCACCTATGCCTCAAATCAGTACTGGAACTTTAATTCTAACTTAAAGTGAAACCAACACAACATTTCTAGACAATTCTAGATCACAGACTCTCATTCATATAGTTGTTAAACTGACTTTTACATTTTACACTTAGACATACACTTCCATTCAAAATATAGTCTCTTTTTATATAAATATTTTATTCAGCAAGGATGCTCAAAATTGCTCAAAAGTGACAGTAAAGATATTTACAATGTTACAAAAGATTTCTATTTCAAATAAATGCTGTTCTTTTGAACTTTGAACTTTTTCTGATTTCTGAACCTTAAAATCCACAAAAATATTAAGCAGCTGGGCTGTTTTCAGCATTCACAATAATATGAAATGTTTCTTGAGCAGCAAATCAGCATATTAGAATGATTTCTGAAGTATTATATTATACTGGAGACTGGATTAAATTCAGTTTTGCCATCACAGGAATAAATTATATTTTAAAAAGTTATTTTAAATTATAGCAATATCTCACAATATGACTTTTTATACTGTATTTTTGATCAAATAAATGCAGACTGGGTGAGCATGAGAGATTTCTTTCAAAAGCATTTAAAAAAATCTCAACATTTTGAATTGTTTGAATTGATGAACATTATCATCAACATGTATAACTTGCACCTCAGATTAGAGTAATTTTCTAGACATTTTTTGACCAGTGACTGTTAACTTTGTAGTTGTTAAATGGACTTGCATAGATATATAAAAACATTTTATAATGAAAATGCGTAATTTATGCCTCAAATCAGTACTGAAACATTAATTGTAACTTAAAGTGAGTCTAAAAAGACATTTCTAGACTATTCTAGATCACATACTCTAATTTTTGTAGCTCTTACATAGACTCTAAACTTTTATATTGCAAACATTATATTATCAAAATGTATAATTTATGCCATAGTTTGGTAGAAATTTCTAGGAATTCACTAACACTCATTTCTGTAGCTGTTAACTAAACTTGCGTCAGCAAAGGTCATGACGGCTATAGAAACACTTTATTGACACCAAAGTCCAGTCTGACATGCTCAAGAGATTCAGCTCTGCTTCTGTACCTATTTCAGCATATAAGAAAATGCTGAATGATTCACTCAGTACCATAATGATTTTCATTTTAACATTAGCAATAGTTTTAGCATAAAGCTCAATGTGTCAGTTCAACACATGATATGACTGCAGCTGCCACACTGACCATTTAGCATGTTAGCATAGGAGGGGCCTGAAGTAACCTACATTCTATATGGACTCACACATTTTCACAGGTGGACTGGAGAGTCCTGTGCCTTTATTTTTGGAGCTCATCAGCATTTTGTGAGGAGTGTAAAGAGTGTGTGAGGTTGTGTATGGAGCATTTCTGCACAGCTGATGATCTGTTTTTAGAGTGCTGTGTTCAACCATGTGCACCCAAATCCGTCGCATCCAAATCTACCACGTCACATGGCACTGGTGGTGTAAAACTCAATCATACTGCTGAGTCTCATTTGAAATACACCTAAAAACAAGAAAGCATGCAGACTTCAGTGTTTAAAAACTGTGGGAATGTTTTCAAGCAAAAGGGAAAAAAGCAAGGGTTCGACACCCCCCTAGAGAAAAGAGCCCACCATGCAACCAGTAACCAAGTCAGCTCTACACAGCAACTTGCTCCATCAGCATCTATAAAAGTATCCTTTGTCCAACAAAGGTCTTTTATCCCCAATGCTGCCATTCAGCACCACCCCCGTTCAAAAGAAACTTCCTCACAAAAAGCCTTAACCGCTACTATTCTTAGTGGTGCTCCAGTGGAAATCACTGTGGCTCAGCACAAAGTGTGGGGTGAAACGGTAGCCAACCATTTTCATACTTTTATTTAAACTCTTTGTAGCTTAAAAGTGCACAAGCAACCATTTAAAAAGTGGAAATGCTAAATACAAGCATTCACAATGCCAAGTGTGCTGCGGAAACACTGTTTAACTGTGCATCAGTCTCTATTAACAGTGCAGTTTTTCTTCCCAGGCTGACTATAATTGGGAGATGATAGTGGCTGTATGGGAACAGAATGGCAGGGCCTTGTGAGGATGCGAGCCCATAACTCTATCGCCCACAAGAAGAGAAAAAATTAACCATTAATGCTGAGGCAAGCAGTCTGGCTACTGCAGGCCTGCTGAGTGCAGCACTAATGACCACAAAGCAGTCTTAATCCAGAGCTAGAAAGGGAGGGACAGACAGCGGAAGAGTGAGTTTGACAGGTGTCACTCATAAAATCAACCTCAAGTGTGTACAATTCACCACCCAGTACAACCTCAAACACCACATGTCCACTGACCCCATGATATCTTGAGCATATTAGATTATAAGCACTAAAGAACCAAGCAGCTGAGCTTACATAATGCAGGCCTCCAAAACAAACACAAAGGATGAGAAACAGCGCTAATGTCCTAAAACGCTGAAAATCTCAGTCTGACCTCATTGTTAGAGGTCATGCCAGTTTTTAGCAGCTTTGCCGTCTTCAGCCTGTACAGTGCAGGGGGATCAGGTGCACAAATGACAGCCCGGTGATGAATCAGGGTAATAAGTAATTTGGTTGAATGAGAAGCTGCAAGCCTTGCAGTTGTCCCCCACTGGTACTCATTAAGCGAGCAAAAGAGCAGGACTAGTCCAGCACAGCCCTTAGTGAAGATGACATGCTAGTGATTTTCAGTTTTAAACTAAAATAGGCTGCAATCATCTATGTTACAGGGATCCCACACCTTATGACCAATACATTTCCACGACTTTCTCAGTCATTTGTAATATAATGTTTAGTAAAAATTGAACACTCAAAAAGAACAATTTCTAGCTGACAAAAACATTTTTACATAAAATATATCATTTTATTAATTCAGACTAAAGTTTGGGGTCAGTAAGATTTAAAAATGTTTTTTAAAGAAATGAATACTTTTATTCAGCAAGGATGCTTTAAATTGATCAAAAGTGACAGTAAAAACATTTATAGTGTTACAGAGTTCAATTTCAAATAAATGCTGTTCTTTTGAACTTTCTGTTCATCAAAGAATCGTGAAAAAATGTATCATGGTTTCTACCAAAATTTTTAATTGTTGTTTAATGGTTTTCAGCATTGGTAATAAGACGACATATCTTACTATTCAAATCAGCTATTAGAATGATTTCTGAATGTGACACTGAAGACTGGAGTAATGAATGCTAAAAATTCAGTTATATCACAATATTACTGTTTTAGTATAGTTTTTGATCAAGTTTTATATATATA
>NW_015653472.1:2989009-3058494 GCF_001515625.1 Sinocyclocheilus rhinocerous
ATATATATATATATATAATGTGTGTAATGTGTGTGTGTGTGTGTGTATCTGCCATTACTGCACTGTTCTGTTTAATGAGCTAATTTTCAGGTCTCATTTTAGGTGACAGCTGTACACTGCTGAGTGGTACACATGGCTGACAGAGGAAATATTGTCAAGCTTTTTTCCAGCAACCACCTAAAATAAAATGAGTCTATAATTAGACAGTGCCATTCTAGAGCCAGAGAGAATGGCACTCCTGAAGACATATGTTCATTCTCTACCATAGCTGAACAAATATAAAATGTCAATCATATAAAAAAAATAAAAAAATTTTAAAAGCCTCACATTTGGTAAGATTGGAAACATGTCAGGAACATACACAATATATTTGGCTTGATATGTTTAATCAATAGCATGACATGATCATCAAAGTGTGTCTAGACGTTTTGGAGAATTCACTGGATATGACACACTGTGTTACTTTGAATTCCACATGGAGAGAAATAAATCCATAAAAAGGATTCAGTTGTGACAAGTTTGAATTGAATGAGGCTGAAGAACATACTGTTGCATACAAAAATGCTTTCACATTCTACATACGTAATGTCACAGTTCAAAATGTGTGTGAGAGAGATTTTTGGGGGTCTGCACATGAATGTGGTGATAATCAGTTCCAGGCTGCTAAAGTTTGGTGATATGGTGTCATTAGCCGGCCGGGCGAGTGCAGTGTCTTTGGCAGAGATTAGGATGGACTGAAACTCTAGCCTGGCCTCGGTGTCCATACAGGGAGGGGAGAGGGGTCAGATGGATTATTACTGGGTGTTTCAGATGTTTATTATTCCTATTCTAACTCTAACAGCTGAAAATTGGAGAATTAAGCAGCAGCCTGGGGAATCAGTGCGGAGGGGTTAATTCCAGCACTTTGGCTCCACAGAACAGACATTTTTCTGCTATTTATGCTCTGTGCTTCCACACAGTTGGGGTCTGAGTCAATGGAGGAAGATAGAAAGCAAGACGGACAGAAAGACACTTGCTGAATGGGATTTTTTGTTTACTCCTGCCTTCATGGTTGCTCATCTATCAATAAAAAAATACAATTGCTAACTCTTTTAATATCACAATTTCTATGCAGTATCTCAAAGACAGCAATGAGATTAAATAAAGGCCTGATTTGCATGTTTCTCCTGAGAAAAGGAACCTTGAAATCTCACAAAGTTTAAGAAGTGAGCTCAACAAATGTCACAAACCACTCAAATTTGACAAGACACCAAAGTCTGCGATCAAAATTGAAAGATTTCAGGATGAACTCAAACATAATCATCAACCGATTATCTGAGCTGTACCATTACCCTTACGAAAAAGACGTTTATTCAAGTGTGCTATTAGTATACTTCTTTTAAACTAAAAAATAGGAAAGTATACTTTTAGTCTACTTTTTATGTACTTCTCAGAAATGGGCTTTATGTACTTCTCAGAAATATACTTAAAATGACATTTAAGTATACTTGACTTATACTTCTAAAAAGTCTAAATATATTTTAGCTATAATTGTGCTCCTAGAATCCATTAAAACAAACCTGTAAGAGAACTCTACTAAATCTCCGAAAATATGAAGGACCAACCAATGAGCAATAACAGAACAATGCCAGTATCATCAAGTTCCACATCACTGAAGTTTCTGCAATAGCAGGGGTGGAATTAATTTCGGTCTGAAGCAGCAGAAGCAACTGGGCTCCATTTTTACACCTTCCTTTGCCATAGACACTCAGTCACGTCCATGCAAGGCTGCTAATCTGACTGGGAACATGTGACACACCCCAGAGAGAAACATGAACTTTAGCACAGGCATGGCGTTTAGGGCAGCACAAGCAGGCTGTTGTGCATACAAAAGGTCACCTATGATGAATTTAGATCTTAATGCCATTCCAAACACAATATATGCATGCTCAGTCTAGTTTAGACTGGTGAGGCCTAGAATATTCCCTGTAAGCTATACTGAGAGAAATGCAAAAAATAAATAATGTGACACTAGTCACATTGTTTTTAGAGCTGTGTTGAAACCAGCTAAGAGAAATATTGCAAACTATACCTGCAAAGACTTCAGGGGAAGTAAGTGGTTTTAAATTTCTTTGATTGGAGTCTACGGCTGAAAGAGGAGTCAGATGAGAGTGCTTTAGAGCTCTAATTAAAGACAGAGGTGGGCTAATCCACTAGCTGCAGGGGCTAACCATTCACATTGTTGCCATTCATGTGTCACTGAACAAAACCGCAATTGTGTGTGTATTAAATATAACTCATTTTGTGTTTCTTCACATAATTACATGTCAGAGCTTTTTAAACTCACCTTTAAATCACCTACCAATTTAAATGTCACAGAAATAAACGTTAACTAAATTAAAATAAAACATAAAAAACTTTAAAATATTATATTCTATATGAAATATTATTTCAACATTTCTTATTTTGATTTGGTTTAACTTGATGAACTACAGTAATTAAAACTAGAACTTAAAGAAAAATTTATAAAAACTATGAAGATGTATTTTAAAACAAATAAATACAACAAAATTACTAAAACTTTAAAATTAAAATTAAAAAGTGTGAAATGAAAATAAAAAATGAAAGTGTGTGTGTGTGTGTGTATTATTGCAAAGTCACAAATGTCAAATCTCATCAGAACAGAAGGGTAAAACATTCCAATGGTTTTTTTCTTTCCTAGGCAACATGTGAACAATAACTTTCGGTCTGCAACTCTCTGTGTGTCACTTGAGCTCCTCTGTCTATTCAAACCTGGACTGGCCCGTTGTGTCGGGATAACGTTTCCACCAGTACTTCCCTCAACAGAGCCTGATGTCAGGAACTCTAAATATAGCTGCAGCTCTGAGTTGGCACAGATGAGTCACGGACAGATAGATGGACACATTCCAGCTCACATACACACCAGCCGATTCTCACTTGCATGATTCATGAAGTTCACAGTTGCCACTCATCCGATCAATGTCATTGCACTTGGCAAATAACAAAGTGACTGTTTACCATTCGAGGTGCTTACGTTGTTTACACTGACTTTAAAAGGCATAAAGGCAGCATTATCTAGCACTGTTGATTTCCTTTCTGCTTCTCAGTGATTGATAGTTTTAGAGCAGCAACTCGGCCAACGTATTGATCAGAGATGATTCTGTTTGCAAAAAAAAATCTGTCAGGTGGTTTATCAGATGCACAGCGTTAAGCAGCAGTGATCAATGGTTGGAGCATGTGGGGCTGAAAACATTTGGCTATATGAAAATTTTGATTGACGTGAGTACAATATTTCAAGCTGGGTGAAGGTTTGGTGCTCTAACAGAGAGCCTGAAGCTGCAATAAATTGCACAGGCTGAAACCCTCGAGGGAGGGGGGAGGGCACGAAGGAGCCAGAATGGCGTCTGGAGGGAGAGACGGAGACAGTGTGTTACAACCCACCCACACTGCATGGAAAACTGTGGTGGTGAGCCATATTGCTGGTGCCTATTTGCCCAAGGCTGTTAGTAAAGCTGACATCAGCGTGTTTTTTATAGTCTATCAATAAATGTGTATGTGTATCAGAGCAGTATGCTATAGACTGCATTCGAGTACACCATCTAGCCCAAGACCAAGCACAGAAACACTCAGGAAAGTCTCAGATTATTCCAGAACGCAGACACAACGGAGCAGCATCTCCAATGACAATGAAAGCCGCAAACAGGTGTCTTCATTCAGGATTTTGTTTGCAATTTAAACAGTGGCAAATCGACAAAGGTATATATATAGTGAGTCTAGTACAATTTAAATGAGGATAAATGGGTTGTAGGTGTTCAGTACTTTGGGGAAGTTGACATTGCGTGCAGTATGACAAACTCTAACTGTAAACAGCATTTTGGTAATAATAAATTATAGTTATTTTATATTTAATGTATTTTTAAATGCATTTTAAAAAACACCACAAACCATTAAAAGCAAAAATGATGATTCAATAATTATTTAAAAAAAATAAATGATGGTTAACAATGATTAAAAAGGTTACAATGTTTTTCTGGCAGCACTATGCAATGGGGTTTACATGAACTTTTATTCTATTTACTAATCTACGTTAATTTAAAAATATATACTTTTGCTCAATTTGAAGATGTTAAAATGCTTTAGTATATGTAGAAATTAACATTAACCAAGAATAAATGCTATGAAGCATTGTGATTTGCTATTTCATGTTACTTTTTGTTCATTGTAAAGTTAAATTCTTACTGTATCAATTTTAACCTAGTCTCAATTAAAAATGCAAAGGTTCATGTTATACATGAACTATTCAAATACAAATAGATATCTGAACATGGGTGCAGAAAAAGGGATATAGAACGCCTTAGAAGAAAAGCGTCTGATGACTGAAGCAAATGGATCTGTTCAATAAAGGTGTTTCTTCGTATCAGCAAGCTTTTTTCTTTCACTTTTTTCTCCTTTCAATTGCTGACCAGCGGAAAAAGATAAATGCACCCAATTCAGCCTCTAGCTCTCTATCCGGAGCTCGCATTAACTTTGTAATTGCTTCTTTCCTTGGGAGGCAAGATTCCAGTTCAACATATCATGCTATATGAATGAGATTCCTATAAATGCCAATATTTATGCACATATATTTTCAGCCCACGTCTGTCTCATTGTTGCTCCTACTGAAGCTCAGATGGAAGCAGCTGCAACAGACATATTCAACAGATGTGTCGAGGTCTGTGAACATAAATGCATGTAAACATATCCATAGACGTATACAACAGCTCCATATCAACAGACCCAAACATTAATGCCTCTGAATACTGGCGTCTCTGATTAGATCCTTCCAAACATGATAATTAATCCAACAAATTTCCTTATAATATAGAAACTGCATTTTAAACCTGCACAGAGTGCTGAAAGGAACATAAGAGGTGGGCAGAAATGTCCTGAGGCATTTGGGATTCTCATGTGGTCGAGAAGGGCCGAGTCTGAAGGACACTTTCTCTGTGTGCGAGGGTGCTAATTCAATCAGGCCGTCAGTCTTCTGGTGTCCACCTTCCTCAGTAATCTGCCTGTAATTGAGTTCCCGATCAGCTATCCATCAATAATTTATTTGATCCACAAATACAGTGACAACACAGTGGCCTGGGAGGAGACAGGATCCATTTTGGCACAACACAGAATCTATTAGTGCTCCCAGAACTGTTCATCAGCTCCCTTAAGTGCCATCACTGGGTTACAGTTCAGTACTTCAAAGCTACTGTCCTAAGCTCAGACAACTGGAAAAAATATCTTAGTCATTAACTACCACGGTCTCTATTTAAAAAGAATTTCATAGCCATGTTCGCTGGAAGCAAGCAATAAATTGATTGCTCAAAATTTTTAGTAAATGCCTAGAAGTACTAATAAATGTGTTTGATAATGATTGTCTAGGGTTTTAAATAGGATCCAGAAGTCTGAAACCACATTGATAATCTGAGTTTAAAAACCCTGACAATAAACAGAACGTGATATAATGTAAAAATAAATATTTAAGAGTAAAATCAAATACAATCCTGAAATTCATTTGAAATAAAATAAAATAACAATATAAAATAAGAGTAAGAATAAAATTAAAAAGTAAAATTAAATACTACAACATTCTGAATTTATATAAAATAAAATAAATTAAAAAATACATAAGAGTAAGAGCAAAAATTAAAGGGCACCTATTATGCCCCTTTTTACAAAATGTAATATACCGCAAGTCTCAGTTGTCCCCAGAATGTGTCTGTGAAGTTTCAGCTCCAAATACCCCACAGATCATTTATTATACGATTTTGAAAATGCCTACTTTGAGTGGAATCCAAAACATGCTGTTTTTGTGCATGTATCTTTAAATGCAAATGAGCTGCTGCTCTCCGCCGGATACTCTGCCAAATCAAAACATCTGTTTGGTTTTGATTATTATGTCTATCGCGCTGAAATCATGCGTTTTAAAGTCATATCAGTTTAAACTGCTGATATGGTGTTTTCTGAGTGCACAGAAAGCGGCTGTCATACGGCATGAGTACTAAACTAAGTTCTCTTTCATGTCTTAATGCACTTAAACTTTCAAATACACACAAGGTTATGTTAAAAACACGTTACATAAACACAGTCGGTTATGTCTGTGAAGGTAAACAGCTGGGAAAGAAATCGCATGTTTAGATCTGTGTATTAAGGGACAGCAGCGTACTGCTGTCTACACTGTTAATATGAGCCAAACAATAAATAGAAACAGAAAATCACTCACTGCTCTTGACCGAATAACTTCTATAGCTTTAATAAGACGACGTTTCTAACTTGAATGCTGCTTTTAAATGCTCTAGTGTGAAGATAAACATGGCGGATTGTGTGCGACTCACTCAGGGTGAGGTTTCTGCTAATACGGCGGTGTCCGTCAACAATCGTGGTCGGGGCCTGAGCAATGTGACGTCACACTGCTCAGAGAATCAAAACGGCATGTCTAATGAAACTTGGTTTAATGGGGATTCAAAAATAAGGAGTGGGTGGATTTTTATCATTGTAGGGTGGTTGTATTCACACACTGCCAACACATTTATGTCCAAATAACATATAACAAAGCAAATGCATTACACTCAATAGCATATTAGCTCATATAAAAAGATCAGTCTTTCACCACACAACACTGAAATACATCTCCCACACTCTTTTTTTTCAGTGACCTAGGCACCAATTAATGCTGTTTTCTTGCACATGACAATGCTGTTTCAAGGTTAAACTGCACAACTGTCTGAATGATTTTCAATTATGCACAGCAAACCCTCCTCCCCCATCTTTATATCATCTGTCAATATTCTGTGCTTACCAATGTGTGCATACACTGCAACACAGATTGATAGCTGGACTCACATGTGCAATATGTATTTACAATGCATTTGCATGAACCACATGATTAGATCCTGCAGCAGTCCACCAGTAACACTGTTCAGCATAAGGGCTTGTTGTGATCTATAGCCGTTTGCTTCGTCCCTTTATCCTTCAGCCACATGAATTAATAGTTAATTTAATCCTCCATTACATGACCGACTCAGTGGTTCATATGTGCTACACTGCAAACATTATAAGAGCCGTTAAAGTAACATTAATTAAACTGTGAAAGTGACTTTAGGTAAGGTATAGAGAATGAAATGAGGTAAAGGACAGACTACAGAACAGTCAGAGGATGGGAAAAGGTTCTTTCCATAAGCATACATTCAGCTATATTGAATATGACTGTAAAGAGAAAATGTCCATTGATTTCTGTGTTAGTGTTGATGTGCAAATTCATTAGCACTGGATTCTGCACAAGAAGGTGGTTCCTGGCATTGGCCTTGTCTCAAATAATATCACAGTAATTGCTTTTTAACTGAATGAAAGTTTACAGAACTCAAGAGATACAGGGAAAATACTATGTTTACATGTATTGAAGCTCAAACAGACAGACCATGTTTGAGTACAGCTTGTGGCATTTCCTGATTCCTTTAACCCTTCTTCACCCCATTATTTTGTTCCCTCTTTCTTTCTCTCCTATCAAATGAAAAAGGGTGAATTATTTTTTTAATGAAAAAATAATATAACATCTCATGCATTAAAAAAGTTACTTGATTTAAGTTTGACCAAAATGAAAATTCTGCCTTATTTACTTACCCTCATGATATTCCAAATAATTGTCAACGGTTATTTTTTCTCTGGAACACACAAAAAAATACATTAATGGTCAAAAGACTGGGGTCATAAAGATTTATGAAGGATCATGTGACACTGAACACTGGAATAATGGCTGCTGAAAATTCAGCTTTCCCATCACACAAATAAATTAAATTTTAAAATATATTAAAATAGAAAACAGGTATTTTAAGTTATAATAACATTTATTCAGATTTGTAATTAAATAAATGCAGCCTTTCAAAAACATTTCAGCATCTTACCATCCCCAAACATTTGAACGGTACTGAAAAAAAAAATCACCTTAAAATTGGTCTTCTAAAACTAAAATTCTTATGATTGTAATGAAGCTCTACTATAGCATTGAGGAACTAAAATTAAAACACAAAACCTTTTTATGTTTTTGACAGCCAAACGAATTATGAACTCTTGTTAAATAGCAGGAGTGACATAACAATTGCTCAAAAATGTCTCCTTTTATCTTCTCCAGAAAAAAAGAAGTATGATGTTTAGTACATGATGACAGCATTTTAATTTTAGACCAGACTGTCCCTTTATTTTATTTGAAAGATGTCAGATATTTCACAACACAACACAACACAACACAACACAACACAACACAACACAGATATACATAAAAAGGCAAGAGTGAGAGAGAGAGAGAGAGAAAATTAGATGTAGCTCAGCTCTAGACAGCTCTATATCATCCCTCACGCCCCAGACAGGCAGCGGTGCTGCAGCAGGATAATTCAATCTCTAAACTGCTCATTCTTTAGCCGCTGTCAGGGTCGTGTCTGCCCTGACATTGTAAGGCTGCTGTAATTGCATTTGCGCTGGAACCCAGAGCCGCTGCATCTTCAGGCTCTATATCAGTCAGAGGAATGTGCCTCTCTCTGGTCAGACTGGTCCAGGGGAACCAGAAACGAGCTGATCAGACAAACAGATGGCTGCGTGGCCACCCCCACGGCACAATGAGCACTAGACATTTGCTTTAGAGCAAACAGTCATTGTTCATGGGGACAAAGATGTCATTAGTCTATTTCAAAAACATCTATACACCCATACATACATATCACATTTGTATGTATATATTTTTTGTATGTATATGCTCACAATGGCTGTTTTCTTTATCAAAAATACAGTAAAAACATAACTGTGAAATATTATTACAATTTAAAATAACTCTTTTCTATTTTAATACTGTATATTTTAAAATGCAATTCATCCCTGTGATGGAAAAGCTGATTTTTTTAACAGCCATTATTTACTCTACTCTTCAGTCCTTCAGAAATGATTTTAATTATGATTTTTTTATTATTATGAAAACAGATGATACATTTATGATACATTTTTTCAGGATTTTTTTGAGGAATATAGAGTTCAAAAGAACAGCATTTATTTGCAATAGTTTTTTTTGTAACAGTGTCTTTACTGTCAATTTTGAACAATTTATTGCATCCTTGCTGAATAAAGGAATTAAATTCTCTCTTCCATTAAATTCTTACTGACCCCAAGGTTTTTAATGGTGGTATATGCATATACTTTATAAATATTTTAATAATGTTACTTAACATATTTTCAAACAGTAGAGACATCCTCAGATTTGAAGGATGACCTTGAACTCTCAGTGACTTGAACACTTTTTTTTGTTTTGCATAATATCTAGAGAATATCATACTCATAATGTACTAAATCCATTGTGCCTGACCTACAATTTGAAGTGCCTTGAGGCTCTATTTTTGGATCTGGCAGCACAGGTTCTGACAAGCTTTGGGCCTGCGGTGAGGGGCGCTTGCAATTTTCACTGTCACGAATTGTGTAATAGGTCCATCTTCTTTAACACAGTGACGTCTGTGGGAGATTTTCACCACATAGTTCTGATGTACTTTTGGGCTAAAGGCTTTGACAAATTAGACTGTGGCAGCCATGCTAAGCAAAATGCCTTTCTAATGTACCATGCTTGTCCAGTCAAACTGATGACATCTTAGCTATTCTTACAGGGTCTACAGCCTGATATAACATACAAAGAACTGAACACAATCCCATTGCACTTTCAATTAATGGTTATTTCAGATAGATGTAAGCATTTCAAATTCATTATATGCAAATAGTTAGCTATTCCTGAACTATAACTTATGCAACTATCACACTACTACTACTGTGGTTCAGGCAGCTCAGTTATTGGCCCTGACTGATCGTAAATGCACCAAAACCCTTTGCTTACACTCTTGCGTTCATGTGTGCTGCTCTTGTACTTGTTCATTGTGCGCTATTGATCAAGCCACTGTAAAACTTGTGACTAAAGCTTAGCCTGTGCCTCCTGAATAAATCACACTATTGACCATGCACTTATCAATAAGGGTAATGACAAACATCTGTCCCCATTTTTAATGAAATCGACAAGACTTTACTGGCACTCCACCGGCAGTGGCCATTCCCAGATTGACAATCTTTTAGAACAAAGCAGTGAAAGTAAATGGAGCAAGCGCCTGCAACTGATGCTGTAAATCGAGAGGTATATTTACTTCAATTGTATAAGACTTGAGCTTCTATGCAAGCAACGATTGAAAAGAATGTTTCGATTTAAGATCAGCAACAATCCAATGATCTGTAAGAAACAAATGAAATAAATATAAAATGGTAAAATGAGGACGCTTCTCGCTGACAGTTTCCTGTCCAGACAGTAGGCTCATGTTCCACTGCCTGTCTGTAACAATACCAGCCAGCTGACGATACGCTTCACCGGAGATGAGATCCAAGCAGCAATGAGAGGAACTATAATACCAGTGAAATCAATAGACAGGCAGCTTTTCTGCATATCGTTCTAACGAAGAGCTTGTTGCAGTACGTCAGCGCAGTGGCCTGTGAGACAGCATTTGCATGCATCTCTGTAAGACAAGAAACATGACATGCCTGTCTGCGATGATGGTCGATACCTTGCCATGTCTGAGTCTGAGGACAAATGCTTCCCTTTAATGATCATCTTCCATTATTTAACTCTAATATCAGCAGAAGAATATGCATATGTAAGGGGAACAATCACCGTTCTATCAGGTGACAATAAGAAGAGAGTCAATACCTCTTCCTATAATAAGCATTGATCACTAAGCACATATGAAATCCCTTTATCACGTACAATTGGCTGAAAAGGTTTTCTCAGATAAAATAGTGCAATATAAACACAGCTTGAGGCAGTAGGAAAATGCCGATATTACACATTACTTTAATAACTCTCTCAATAGAGCCTGCATATCAGAACAATGGACATATCAGATTGCATTGTGGGCCAGAGAGGCTGAAACACAAAAGTGCAATTACCAACACTGCACAAAATGATATAGTCTCTGAATGAAATATCTTATTTCATAAGAAAAAGGCAGTGTGAAATATGCACTCTTCATAATCCAGTTGGATTTATAGACCTATATCTTTCTGATTTGGTTCATGTATCCGCAAGGTAAGATTTTTCAAGCTAGGATTTTAAGATGCAAAACCTTTTAATTTTCATAGATTTGTAAAGTTGACAGATTTAATGTCCGAAGATGCTACTGGTTCGATCTTTATATAGAATATCGAATACAAGTCTAAAGTGAAATTCTGCCATAAAGGTGTAAAGCTCGCCCAAGCATCTTCAAGGTTTCATTGTCACTCTCAACTGGGTTTTCAATTCATTTAGCGGATAAAGCCCCACACACAATAAAAAACTCATAAAACACAGCGACCCCTCAAATATATCCACCCAGGAGAAACCTGAAGGCTTTAAAAGTATAATTTCATTATAGCAAGCTTTAAGACCTTATATGCCTCCACTGGAATCAATTTGTTTTTATCTCAAAAAGGAGCATCAATTTGTTTTTACCTCAAACCGAAGCCTCTTAAAAAACACCAACACGCACATGCACAATTATAAACCTGTATAGTGAACAAAACCACCCAAGCACAACCATCGGCACATTCGAGCCTGCACTGCCTCCAACCAAATAGTTCAGATAACTGCATGACTCTGGAATGTATATGATCCAGATACGTGTGCAGTGAAGTTTGCCACACCTAACCCATCACAGAGAGCACTGCACAGAGTCCAAACGTGAAAGCCCTCAAACCAATTCCCTCACAAAAGGCTTTGCAACAAACACTTCAAGGTCAAAGAACGGCCTCAAAGACGGCTTACTGTCAACAATGTATCATGTTTGTGAGCCACACAAGTATGGCTGCATAATGGTCTGAACACAGATAATTCAATAACATGACTGAATAGAAAAGTATTTTCAAAAAACAACGAAAGGCTTCACTCTAAAAAATGCAATTTATGGAAAGTTTATTCAATCTTAACCAGGGGATAAAATAAGTCAACAGATGTTTAGGCTTACAGCCTTCATAAGTGCTTTTTGACATTTTTATTCAGTGTTATCAGGTGTTTATAATTAAATTAGGAAGGACATTTTTTTTTTTTAATGCAGACCATCATTATTTTTTTAAAATAGGCATTCTGGCCTTGGCATCTACGTATATCAGCAGGGAGAGTACATTAAATGCACTTTTTTTTTTACAGAAAAATATGAAATACACTGAATAAAGAAGCTAGTTATGCAGTGTGTAAATGTGGTGTGTAATTCTTTAATTCTCCATGTAGGAACAGTAGAGAACCAACAGATAACGACAATAATTGATAAAACAGTAATTATAACAGAACAATGATTGTGTATTTTACCAGGATCAGGTGTGGAATCACAAAACTCTTGTAAACTTTATTTTTCCATTTACGGGGCAAAGCAGATGAATAGTCCTCACCGTTACCACAGGGATTTGTTCTGGCAGCCTGTAAAAGATTAGTCCTCCAGGAGAGTGAATGGACTTGATTAGCTAGACAGCATTTTAATGGGATTGTCATAGAGGCAACAATAAATCAGCTTTTGTGATTAAATGGGCGCTCCAGTAAAAGTTGTATGTCCGCAGATCAATAATTATTGAATGTTGCTCTCGCTCACACTATGGAGGCGGTGAAACTAACCCAAAATTTCGGCAAGATAATGATTGTAACAAATGACACCAGGCACATTCCAATCACACTATTGTAGACACATATATGCATGAGTGCCTATGTGGGTGTCAAAGAAAAAGTCGCCATGTACCATGAAGTTGTAAAAAAAAATGTAATAAATTGGGCAGTACTTGGCTGATGATATGAAGGGAAAAAGAGCACTTACTCATAAGTAAATATAATAAGAAAAGCAAGTACTGTAGATATGAGAAGAACAAGAATAAAACATTCCTGTCATAGTAAAGAAGCCATTTAAAATATTTTTACTAGAATTTGTAATGTAAAAAAGTAAAGAATGGAGGACTACATTGATAAGGCAAGCTCATCAAAGGAATAGTTTACCTGAAAAGGAACATTTTCCTTTTTTACTCATCCTCATGTTGTTCCCAAGCTGTGTACGTTTCTTTTGTCTATGAAAAACTAAGAAATGAAAGTGAATAGTTTTGAAACTTCAAAAATGACAACAAGTACAATAAAATAATCATAAAAGTAGTGATGCACGATCATGATTTTTCATGGCCGATTCCGATACCGATTTTTTACAAGCAAACTGGCCGATTCCGATACCGATTTCCGATTTTTTTAATTTTTATCAAGCAACAAACAAGAAAGAATAAAAGTACACATAAACAAGATGTTTATTTGGTATTTAACAGGCTAAACTGGGTTTTGGCTATTGAAAACAACAACTGTAACCATCTGAAATTAACAGCAGTATCTGCGCAGTAAGTAGGCTACATTCAATACAAACATAGGTTGGCCTACTGACAAAAGCATTTAGCTTTCGTTTTTAAATTGGGTTGAAACTATAAACTGGCCTTAAATGAAAACATTAACTGTAACCATGTAATTTTAAAGGCAAAAACCGGCCGGTTCCGCAAAAATGACAACAAGTACAATAAAATAATCATAAAAGTGGTCCATACGACTCAAGATCTCAATTAACCTCTTCAAGGTTCAGTCACGTCCCACTCCACACCTGAAAAGAGCAAAATCCTTGCAATTTTCCATTTTCTCTCAAGGACATTTTGTCCTCATATGGAGAGCAGCTCAGATGAGTTTATTACGAGGTTATACTGGCCTCTGTATCTTATGCATTATTATTTTGGTGCAGCACAACTGAAAAAAAAAAAACATAACACAAATTTTAGGATATCTTCATCAAAATAAAGTAAGACATACAGATTTGGAAGGACATGATGGTGAGTGAATTAATGACAGATCATTCCCTTTTGGGAATTGATCACCATGTTATCTCTTTGCCATCTAGAAGAAACAACTACAATATTAAAGATCTCTCATTTCTGATTTTCCTTTCTGATGAGACAGTTTCCAGCAATGGTGTACAAACTGCAGTGTGGAGGTCATCGTATGGACAGTGTCTCTCCGTCTCTGGTCTGTTGGTTGTAATAAGGTGTTTAAAGCACAGACTGAACTCCAGACTGCATCAGTCTACTTCTGCATTCCTTCAGCTTTGATAGCACGCTTTCCCCACGTCTGCCCCTCATCATCCTATCACACACCCCTCCCACTGCCTGTCCTCCCTTCGGCATGCAGGAATCCTTCGGATCTGGACAGTGTTTCATTTCCCCCAAGCCTAGTCCGTGATAGCTTAATGGCCCCGCATTGAAGAAAACATGCAGAGAGAGAATGACAAGGGAGTGAGTCAACATAGAAGTCATTTTCCATATTATTGTTCCCATTTAAAAGGGATCTGGTCTGTTTGGAGAACTGTCAGATGAAATTGCTAATACAACGGAGAATTTGGAGGCTTGTAGGAAGAAAGGCCTGAGACTGTAATTGTCACAGTGAAAGCCTATGAGATGATGCTGTTCACACAAGGCCACATGAGAATGGGGTTTGTGAAAAGATGGAAAGAAAAAGAAAAACATTTCAATCTCAGTTTGTATTTATTACTATACAGAGCTGGGCTTCATTGCCAACCATTCATTTCAAACATGCACACACAGGGCTAACAATGAACACAGGAAAACAGTCAACACAGCCTCAGCCAGGCAAACACCACGATGGAAAATTTGGTCACTTTTGTTCTCTCCATGCCTGCTGTCAAAACACAAGGCCTTTATTCGGGACAAATTTGTTGTGTTTTGTTTTTTGTTAATGTTTTTAGCTTTAGCTTTGTTTTTGTTTTATTTTGTTTATTGCTTGTTTCATGTTTTTCCGTTTGGATTGTTTTTATTTTACATTTAATCATTTAGCAGACGCTTTTATCCAAAGCGACTTACAAATGAGGACAATAAAAGCAGTCAAAACTAACAAAAGAGCAACAATATATAAGTGCAAATGACAAGTCTCAGTTAGCCTAACGCAGTACACGTAGCAAGGTATATATATTTATTATTATTATTTTGTTTTGCAAACCTTGTATTTTCTAGTTCATTTATACCTTTTTAGAGGAAAAAGGGGAACTAAAAACATACATTGAAGCATGTTTCATCTCAGGATAAAGCTGTTAAGCACGTAAACTGCCAGCATAAAATCCAACATCAACTTACACAAGGTCAAATGTATCTAACAGGCACCAATTATGTCAAACAAATAATTAATATACTAATTAGATAAGCAAATGCTATAAAAAAAGAATCCTAATTTTTTTTGCTAATCTCTATTCGGATGGTAATTGTTTATCATGGGGACAAAAGGTAATTTCAACATTAACAGAGGTAGTTGTTAATTTATTGCTGTTCAAATCCAAATTGTTGTTTTTCTACTACCACCAAATGACATAATGTTTTTCTAACAAAAACCAAGGTCATATGGTAATATGTCTGAATCCACATCTCTGTTTGCTAGAAGTTATAGACTTTTATTCCTGAAAGGCTGGAAACGATTTACAAGAATAATATTAATAAATGTTACAGCATTACTAATATTACAGTTAAGAAGAAAAAGAGAACAAAAATTACGCAAACTTCTGAAAAGGTCCATTATTATGGCAGCAACTAACGAGTAGCATTATTTTAGTAGCCGGGTCAAATGTTAGGTAACTAAGGTTTACATTAACTTATTACAGCTAATTTCCATTAGTTTTAAAAGACATCCATCATGGAGAGAAAATCATAAATATAAATGAACACATAAAAACACATTATTTTGGAACAATAAAATAACAATCATATTATCTTCACAGGCAAGTAGACTGAGAGAGCTCCCGTGACCTTTACCTGATGACCAGTGGTCTGAATGGACTGCTGCATTTATGAGATTTGCTAACATTACTCTGGATACAGAGCTTGGATAGACTGACCCTGAACAGTGTCCACACAATTGTGCCTGTGGAACGAGCTGGAGGGGGAGGGGCTAAAGGGTAATCACAGGTGTTGTGTGTATATTTATTAAGAAGCTGTGGCTGTGCAGATGTTGTAAAGTGTAATTGCTTTTTACTAGCTGAGGCAGCTTCAACTGTTAACCACATCTCAATGCCTCTACTATCAAGGTTATCCATTTACTGCAATTCCTCCCATTGGGTCAACTATATAGTTCCCTCCTCAGCATTTGTTTACACACAGTGCTCTACACATTAAAAGCTTACTGTGTCAAGCAGTGCTGTGATATCATGCAGAAAAACAGAAACAGGGACATGCGAAATCCGCAGGCTGTGTTTGAATACTGAGGAAAGTCACCTGCTGATCTACTGTTTCATTGGCTCCCATTCCAGTGCTCCAGTTCCTATTTAAACCCATACGCTGTACTGGATACGGACACCCAAGCCTGGACCGACTGCTCGTGTTGTCTTACTTTCTCTGGTTTCGGTTTCAGGTTCAGCTACAGTCAGCTTCATTCAAAGCCCTCCTCTGTCTAAACTGGAGCAACACAATGCACTGGGCCACAATGCACTGGAATGAGGTCATGTGCTTGTCTAAGTGTAGAGCGGTACACTGATATGTTAGTGGGGTTCTGTAGTCAATCAGTCAATGTGGATGTTTCTTATCTGACATCCATCAGCTGTAACACTGAATGTAAAATTGATGTGGGGACAAACTATAATTGATACATAATTAATCCAAATAAGCTGTGCAAAGATAATGATACTGATGTGCACCATTATGTAAAACTAAACTGCATGCCCATGCAAAACTTACTGCCATGATGCTACTGCAGGTGTTCTGACTGAGTGATTGCTAAAGTGTTCAGGGTGATTACTAGGCAGGTTACTTGCTGGCCCAAATCAAAAGAGTCCTTTCCCAAGTACAATATATATGATGTGGATGATATGGACAAGGCCCCTCCTGTAAAGCAATTTTTAAACGTTCTATCATCCAGTGGGTATAAATAGCAAGTGCAATAATTTTGAAAAATAATAAGACACCTCTCCTTGAAAAAAAAAAAGAGATTTTAAGTATTTTTAAATATTTCATTTTGGACAACATAAATATATTTAGAAAATATGTTTATTTAAATCCTTATTTGCAATATATTTTTGTATATTTTAAAATGTATTTAAATATATATTTTGCCATATTTTTTGAAAATAATCTAACCCTAAGTAATAACAATAGTAATGATGGCACTAACTTGGGCTTCGTTTTGGATAGTGAACTAAAGATGGACAGGCAAATTAACTAATAAGTTATAAACAAACATGGTTAATTTTCTGTTTTTGATAATCTGTGAACATTTTTTTGCACTTCTTTAGAGTTACAAGAACGTCTGGTAAAAACATTTCGGCCAACATTTCAGTCTGTTCTTTGCTTCACTTTCACAGCTAATGGAGGCCACAGCCGTGTTAGGACATGCAGCAGACAGGCTGTCTGAAAGTGAACACTGGCCTAAAGGGAAGCATGAACCAGTCACACAAGTCTAGAATGTGAAATCTTTCTGTCACTCTCTCTTTCTCTGTATTTCGTTGTCTTTGTCCGTCCCCCTCCCCCCCTCCCCTCTTTCTTCCTCTCTAACAATCCCTCTCTGTTACAAAGCCAACATTTCTCCACTCCTTCCCTCCATCCCAGAGAGAGATAAGACAGAGTGAAGTCTTGCTGACAGGCTCCGTTAAATATTTATCCTGGTGTGAGAAGAGAAGTGAGCAGAATGTCTTCTACTGTGGGTCTTCTGTGGGTCTGCATGTGTTCACTCAGGTCCTCTGTCCTATGTTTATTTATCTTCTGTTTCATCATAATTCTATCCTCATGTTTGAATTCACTTATAAAAGAGAAAGATTTATGAGGAAACACCAATAACAAAGACTGTTTCTATCTATCTACACTGAGAAAAATGTGGTGTAGGATTTCTAGTTATTTATCTAGTGTATATATATTCACACACAGTATGTATATAGATAGATAGATTTTCATGTCGCAACAATGAGCTCCAACCCTAATCACATGACTCACAAAGCTCTTCCATGTCTGAACACTATAAAACACCACCGACAGAACACACCCTCCTTCACACCAGAAGTACAAGAGTTTGTCAGAATCACTTCATTTCTTTTCTTCACTTGCTTTGTGTCTTCCCTCTGAAACATAAACAACATGCGCTCTGATTTAAACAAACACACACAGACGGGCCACTGTTGTTACAGTTTGTGTGTTAGCTCTGGGCCACATGAACCAGCAACGCTGTACACAGATGCCACCTTTCCTGTGATCCACATCCCATTAAAGGAAGTCAGGCTGGTTCCCCAATCAACAGATCACCTTTTCAAAAGTGTCTTTGTTCCCTGAGCCACAACAGCTGGGAACAATTAACTGCCAGTACGCAGCAATAAGGGTTGCCAGTCAGTGTATTATAATGCCTGGCCAAGCATGGGAGCCTCAACCTCCATGCTGAAGCAGTAAATCAGTCCACCACAGTTTACTCCAAACCTTTGCACTCTCAGAAAAGTATTAATTCATTAGCTGACCCACCTTTGTGGCTTGCCTTGCAATATGTTTAGCTTTAGACAACATTTAAATCACACTGTATGTAAGAAACAAAGTTTCTGGGACTTTTCCAAAGTCCTTGAATTCGAAACCCAAAAGCCTTTATTGAAGTTTTCCCCTCGAAAAGCCTTATGGCTGACAGCAATAAAGCATTGCAGTCTAACTTCAATCAATGGTGGACTGTCTTGAACCCCTTAAGTCCTTAAGAAAGGGGGGCAGGCTGAGAAATCAATTTGCAATTTACATGAGCGACAGTGTGTTGAAAACAGGCTAAAAGCTATAGCTTAGAAGGGCTGGCGGTAATTAGAGGTCTTTCACTACAAACGCTGCTGGATTGGCCAATCAATGGTGCTCGGGACAGTTCTGGCTATCTGCAAGACTGTCGCTCATTTACATGCGGTGGTCAATAAGCTGAAAGGTATCAACCAAGGAGAAATGACTACAGTTGAGTGTGTGAAAGCTTGTCTATAATGAGACTTCCCATGGAGAGAAATAGGTCAGAAGACAGAAAGAGACAGAAAGACAGTGAGTGAGTGTAAGAGACAAAAAAGAGAGGATATTTTGGATGTAAAAGGATAAAGGATGCAAAAAATCGTAGGAAAATTTGATTCAAAAAGCTCAAAATTCTAACATTCTAAACTATACTTCAAAAAATTCAAAAAGCAGAATTCAAATTTTAAAATGTCATTGGAAAGCAAAACCAAACTTTTAAATGTAAAAAAAGTCCAAATGTAAGAAAAGCAATGTGTAAAAAATGCAAAATGTAGAATCAATATTTCGAAAATACTCAAAATTCTAAATGAAAATTTGAAATGCAGATTCAATTTTCTTTGTTATTTAAATATTTAAAATATTTAAGTATTTCAAAATGTTTAAAATATTTACTACATTTAAATATTTCAAATATTTAAATATATTAAATACATTTATTCTAGTAATTTAACTAAATTTTATTATAATAATATATATTTTTTAAATGGCATTTTGAACATTCTAAGTGTTAACATATTTAATATAATCATAAAAACAATTTTGAAATTTGACATTTTGAAAGTGCTATGTAATTCTATGATGCTGACATGACATCCTCTCTCTCACACACTCTCAAACATGTACGTTCAGAGACTTTTAATGTATATCTCTGCATGTACTGAGCAGTGGAGCCAAAGGGAGCTTCTCTGATTTTGCTTT
This sequence comes from Sinocyclocheilus rhinocerous, assembly GCF_001515625.1. NCBI lineage: Eukaryota > Metazoa > Chordata > Actinopteri > Cypriniformes > Cyprinidae > Sinocyclocheilus > Sinocyclocheilus rhinocerous. Next base: position 3,008,792 of record NW_015653472.1, read on the forward strand.
CTTTTTCAGGACAGAAAGAAAGGCTGGCAGAAAAGAAGCAGATTTAAAGGGTTAAACGCTGGGGGAAAAAAGCAGAGAGGGGACAAAAGGACCATTGTGAGATGCAGAAGTCTCCCCGGAAAGGAGAGAGAGGAAAGAAAGGCACCACTCGCCAGTCCCCTCTCTCCATTGTGAGTGGACGGAGTGCAGCCACGCATGACAGATGTCCTGCCCATTGTCCCCCATCAGCCTCCTCTCTGCCTCCTGGCCCTATACTGGAATTCCAAGAGACGCATTCTGCGTGCGTGAGAGTATGCGCCTATGCATGAGCGTGTGAGTCAAAGCATGGAGCCTTGAGTCCGTGTGGAGCCGTGTGTGAGCGTAAGGAGGGGTTTTGGGGGGGTGAATAGGGGCTCCAAAGTCTGAAGTGCCAAAGTTAGCTAAACTACTCAATACAGCTCCCACGGTCCTGTCACTCAAATGCACAAGCACACACGAGAACGTGCAGGGGTGCACTTTCACAGACTTAACGCGCACACGCAAATCAAAAGGCTTCATCACAGGCTCAGATGAAGATCTCTACATACTGCCAGAAGCTATTACACACTTCACTACAACAACTGTCACCTGAATAAGCAGTAATATTTAAACAGCAAGCGGCGGCGGTGTAAAGTGATATGTGGACGGAAGCTCTGTGAAGTGCGGTGATGCAATACATTCTCTGTTAAGACACCCACCCATGTGGTAACTCTCCAAAAGCATCCCATCAGCTGTCAGTCAGCAGGCCACAATACAGATGCAGAGTTAATGAGTGAAGGGGAAAAAAACAGATATTCTCGCATCTTAAAGAACACTCTACAACTGGCACTCTCCCTCCGTTTCAACTGACCATATTTAACAAAATAAATTGCACGTGTTCTCAGGATAATACTATACACTGCATCACACAGCACAAAAGGTTTTAGTTTTCTCTACAGATTTCGACTTTGTATTACACTACCATTCAAACGTTTGGGGTCTGAAAGATTTTTTTTTGTAAGAAATTAATATTTTTTATTCATCAAGGATGCATTAAATTGATCAAAAGTGACAGTAAAGACATTTAAAGTTACAAAAGATTTCTATTTCACATAAATGCTTTTAAACTCTTTATTCATCAAAGAATCCACAACAATATTAAGCAGCACAACTGTTTTTTACCACTGATAGCAATAAGGAATTTTTCTCAAGTGCCAAATCAGCATGTTAGAATGATTTCTGAAGGATCATGTGACACTGAGTGATGACTGCTGAAAATTCAGCTTTGCCATTACAAGAATAAATTAAGTTTTAAAATACATTCAAATAGAAAGCAGTTATTTTCAATTGCAATAATATTTCACACTATTACTGTTTTTACTGCATTTTTATCAAATAAATGCAGTCTTGGTGAGCATAAGATACAAGCATGTAATTTAAAGCTAAGTGTGTCATTTCTTTCTATCAAGTATTAATATGCAGAGACTGTAAGCAAAACATTCATGGAATGATTTCCTGAAAACTAAACACTTCAGATTCGTGATGCAAATTACTTGAGCTTTATGGAATCATTCAGTAGTCTGACTGCCCACTACAGCATTCAAGCTTCTGCTGCTTTGGAGTATGATACAGAGTATCATGTGTTCTATTCCAGCACTGGAGCTGTTCTCCGCACCGCTGCAGACCTGGAAAGAGACAAAGACTAATGGACGGAACAAAGACAGGTCACACATGCACACACACCCTTTAAGACAAGCCACGGACTTTCTCAGAAAATCTCTACTACATGACTTATAATGGAGGGACATTAATACTAAGACTAGGATATCAGGATATTACAAAAACAAGATATTTGGCCATCTCTTATAGTCTCTCTTTTTCACTTGACTTCAAGCGACGAGAGTGTACAATTCATGATGGATTATTGGAAAACTTCACCTCCATAGATTTCAGATCAATAGATCAATGAGTGGGGGGCCACTGCCAGCCCACATGCATCTCTAATATTTGTTAAGGACCCTGGCTATTTGTTGGCTCTTGTAATGTTCTTATAAACATACTGTAGTAGGGCTTGTTTTAGTGAGATGAATATACTAAATAACAAGTGCGGTATGGTACAGAATTATTAAAAACAAAATTCTGTAATATGAAAATATGTAGTTCATCTACACAACTGTTCAAAATTTGTCATGTATTTTGATCAGCAAGTGTGCATTTATTTATTATGAAATATTATTACAATTTAAAATAACCATTTTCTATTTAAATATATATTTTAAAATGTACTTATTTCTGTGATGGCAAAGCTAATTTTTTTGCAGCCATTACTCCAGTCTTTAGTGTCACATGATCCTTCAGAAATCATTCTAATATGCTGATGCTCAAGAAACATTTAATATTATCCTCAATGTTGAAAATAGTTGTGCTGCTTAGAAAGTTTAAAGGGACAGTGTTTATTTGAAACAGAAATCTTTTGTAACATTAAAAATGCCTGTATTGTCACTTTTGATCAATTTAATGCATCCCTGCAGATTAAAATGATTAATTTCTTCAAAAATAAAAAAATCTGACTCCAAACATTTGAATGGTAGTGTATGCATGCATGCTCACAAATTACCCACAAATCCAAACCAACACATACACATTTGGTACAGTAAAACCTTCGCAGCCTGCTGCTGTCCCCATGTGCTCTGTGCGTATGTGCTCGTGCATGTGTGTTTAAATGAATGCATGTAAACGTTTAGCCCCGTGCGCAGCACACTATGCCTCCCAGCACGGGCTTAGGTGACCCCAGTCAAAATCAATCAGCCCAGCACAATGGGGCGAGGAGCACAGGGGAAAAGCTCGGGTCAGTGATGCGTTTAATTCTCCAGCCCGATTGTCATTGTTCCAGCAGATCGGCCTTTTCTTTACGGGCCTGTAAACCGGGTACTTCTGCCCCTTTATCGCCATGCTGCAATTATGAGTGCTCTTCAATGCATGAGACACTGAGATGAGTGGATTAACTACACAGGGGAAATAAATCTAATCTGCCATCCACAGCCTTGAAAATTGAATCACTATGGGGTACATGTGTGGCAGGCGGCCTCTTTGATGATGGTGGTAACTGGTATCACTTTTAGGTACCAGAATGTCAACAAACATATATTTCCAGCAAGATGGGTTATAATTAAACTTTTTGTTCAACTTCAGAATTGAAAACACAGGTTTGTAGGAGTATTCGCTCTCATATTGAATATACAACATTATATTTAAACCATATACTTCAATGTGCACTTCAGAGCTACAGTGCTAATATGCTAGTAGGAGGGTTACAGTATACAGTATGAAGGCGTTATTCTGTTCCCTAGATAAGCTCTATCAGTGGTTCACAATTGTCACACCTTTCCTCTCACTCATATGGCATTAACCAAAACAGGTTTTCCTGAACTGTCCACCACAAATTGTAGAGCTAATACTGTATGGGCTGTTTTGATTAGTTGCTGTATGACCTGTATAGCAGTTTCTTGTAGCTGAAGCTATTGAAGATTGTTACCACCTCTCAAATAATCATTTACTGCACAGAAGAAACTCTGAAATACATAAAATGCTACTAAATACTAAAATCCAGGTTCTACATTGCAGTACACCTACATGCACAATTACATGTACATGCTACAGCATGTTTTTGTGTAGTCAGGCCACTGATATATAATGTATTATCATTATAAACATTTCCATGACACTGACTTAGAAATCCCTTTTAAAACGCTCTAATTTATCCATGTTTTCCAAGATAGAATCCTAGTTCATAAATAAAAGTACTTTGTTTTTTGAGAGATAAAAATCTTGATTTTTATCCGTTTTAGCATATTTTAAAGTTTGTTTTGTCTAGTTTTAAATTGTGTAAATGTACTTACAGTGGAATAGGTAAGAGGTAGAGGAGCAAGCAGGAAACCATCAAAACTGACAGGTAAGATGACAGTGATGTGCTTCAGCATCCTTGACCGCACACACCTTCACCTACGAGCATCACCGGACAAGACATCAGATTCACTGTCATTGTGATGACACTCAGTCTTTACCTATAACATCACATTTCCAACACAACTTAAACTGTCCGAGCAACAAAAGAGATTTACTTTTCTCTTACCCACTTAAGCACAAGATTGTGACTCTTACTGTTTCATTGTTTCACTCTTGATTTTAGTCCCCTCCAACACTTCACAGGGTCAAGTGATGGGTCATGGGTTAACAGGATTTCAGCTCGGAAGGGTGTGCAGTGTCTTCTCTCGCAGCCTGAATCTGTACACAGGAAGTCACATAATTAATTTCATATATATTTCAAAAGATGGTTTCTAATACTGGCATGAATGTGATGTACAAAAGTGGCCTGTTACAAGTATAGAGCCGACCCTGTGGAAAGCACAAGATCTGAAAGACATGAATCAATAACAAGAAGGGCCTTGGATGATATTACAAGTGAGTAAAAACCTGTTCACACCAAGGACGATATAACGATAATAATAATAAAGATATAGTGCATTCTAAATTTAAAAGAATAGCAGAGTCCACACCACAGCTATAACGATAATGGCACAGAGGAACTATATTGTTGAAATAACTTTGTTTCATATTTTTTCAATCCTGAATGCATTCTGCTTTAAAGATGAAGCTTGTAAGATTTTTTTATGTAAAAATGCATTCTTTTAACCCAGTTTAATGTCATTCATGGGTTTATCTCTTCTAAAAGTGTAAACATTGAGCCTACCAGGCAGCATCAAAAAATATAGAGTGGTCCGCTCAGAATCAGATCTGTCAATCTCTTTCCAACTCAACCTTTAGCAAGAGTTTGGGACGTGGCTACTGTAGCAGGCTGAGGGTGTTTAGCCAGTGTGGGACCATGGCTGACATGTTACCAGGGAACAGATATTCAGATTCAGTTACAGAATTGCAAGCCAAAATTCAAAGACTTATATGCACTTATACGCATAGACAGACAATTGGGTCTGTTTGCAAAGATTTAAAAATATGCTTTTTGTAATTCCACTAGGTGACACTAGTTGTGCAGAAACTACATATTTCACCTTTAAAGAGCTTGACAATGTTTTCATGCATTAGTATGAGTGCTAATATAGTTAGTATTAAAGGTATCTTTACAGTTATCGTTCTAGATGTGAACAGGCCTTAACAATGTCTTTCTACTTCAATTCACTTCATTTCTATCCCAAAGATGTGACCTTAGGATGCACCAGCTCTTCAGTGAGGGGCGGGGCTTCGTGAGTCTGTTCATTTGTGAGATCATTCGAACCTGAGACAATAGTTCAGCTGCTCATTGCATGTGGATCGTGGCCCCCACCCCCAACCGAACGAGTCAAGGCTTTTTCTTTTGCACAGCTTTGTCCGCATTTTATGATCTTGTTACAAGTCATTTTCATCTATCTGACCTCCTCGGCGGACTCCTGGACCACCATGCCTCTTCGGTTTTCAATAAATCTTTCTGCCCGATCCGAGCCAGAGATCTTCACCATTTTATTCATACAACCCAACCCGAAGGTTTTTTAACCGCTGAACTGGGGAAGAGAGCGAGAGGGGTGAAAAGTGAGAACAGAACAGGAGGAGATGACAGAAAAGGAAGGGTGTGAGTTTAGGGAGGAAAGGAGGAGATGTGAAAAGCGAGCCTCGAAGTGCTGTTATGATAGGAGACATTCTCGCTAGGATAGCGTGCATGTTGCCATGCGTTTGCTAGACCGCAGGCTTCGGCAAGAAAGGGCCCCATTCAGCAGGCTTCGCCCAGATGCTCAAATCAGCTCCACACTCCTCCAGGCTATGGCAGAGAGCAGGGGCGCGAAGAGGGGCCACCACAGGAAAAAGAGATCGGAATCTGATATCCTATCATTAACAGGCCAAATAAATGGAGAAAAAAAGGCCCAGCTAAACTATTGACCTCAGTTACAGTGTTTATTGACAGGAACATTAGCAACAAAGGTGTAATTAGCTCACAGCTCTGGCCATGAAACAGCATCTGGAGAGAAACCAATGAAACTACTCCAGACTCTAAAACATGTTTACTTCAAAAGGAGCCATATCTTTTTTTTCCAGGGCTGCCTGAACAAATGAAAGATTCCAAAATAATGTTTTTATTATGAAAAGTAGCTTATTTTATTTTTTAATGAAGTTTTATATTTAGTAAGCATACTTGGTCAATGACATTCTTTTTTGTCTGAATCTACAAATTCATTCTAAATACATTAAAAATGCAATTCATAAAAACAATGACGTGCTCAACAGAAGAGGTGGATTCACATTCATTAAGATGAGGGAGGGGGGGTCATAAAGTAAAAAAAATGTTAGGGTGAGACACAGTTCTGATATCATCATAATGATAATATAATATCATCATGTGATATTGATGATATTAAATCAGGAAATGACACATGACTGTATCAAGGTCAATAAGACTCTTAAATATCAGATAAAATTACCTTTTATGAAAGGCAAGGTTAGTTTAGGTTGTAAAATGTCATGTAGCATAATGATATTAATAATTATTATTTAAATATTATATTATTAATATTGAAAACAAAATTTGAAATTGATTTTAAACTTTATTAAAATAAATAAATATATACATCAATCAATCAACTCCAAGAGGGTCTTCACCCCATCGGTGCTTGGGCCCTATCAAGAGCGCTTGCATGTATTCATGACATTTAAAATTGTAACTTTACTTGAAAATGGTATACATTTTATCAAAACCATATGAAACCAACATGAATACAACTGAATATCATGAATAACATGAGTACATTTCAAGAACTTGCCAAGAGCATGTGTAAGGATTTTAAAAAGTTTTCTTTTTCTTTGTTGTGGACATTCTTCATTGACAAAGCTATGGAAAACAGCTAATAGATTAGAATAATGAAATAAATAGCCACCAACCACATACCAACCATGCCACCAGACAACATCAGATTCGAGATTCAAGAAGATTCAATAAAAAAAAGAAAATAAGGGGCACAATTCAATTGAACAGAATTTTCCCTTTCCGACCTATTCAGATCAGCATACTCGAAGAAAGGTGACATTGCTGTTTAATGATATCACAGGAATGAATGCATAAATCTGTATCCAGTAGTCCACCTCGGACTTCTACAGAGTGACCGCTACATAGTGACCCCCACGCAACACACCATTCTCTCCCTATGCATTTTAAGGGCTGGGCTATGGGATTATATCAAATAGAAATAGTAATTTAGGCGTCCAGTCCCTGGGGGACGTGCTAGGACGAGAGAGCATGGAGCAGAGTGGGACCTGTCCACACAGCCCTGAATAATACATGCAAGTCTGCTTATTACAAATCTAGCAAGGACATCCAGGCGCCGCGTGCTAATATTGCTATACCTCACACACACAAACACACACACACACACACACACACAAATGAACACAAATGAACACATGAACACAAACACACGTACCAGCAAATACAAATATATATGTGCTATGTAGTAAAGCATACATATAAATGCATATAAGTGCATTGCAAAACATTATTTTAGTTGCATAATGGAAAAACACCATGAAAAGAAAATACAGAAACAAATTAATTACTAATTAATACCTCAACCTGTAATGACTTTGACTGGGGTACAAGACAATGGAGGACATGCACTGAATAATTCATGAGATGAATTAAACATCCATGACAATTTGGCATACACTTTTCCAGCTCTACGTTTACAGTAATAACAGACTCATGAATTTGAATCAGTCATTAAGTACTGTGCCTTGGCTGGACGACAGACAGTTAAGTAGAACTGTAGATATAGTGTAAAGGAGAAACAATGCCATCTTAAGATATTTTTATGAACTGCAACACGGACCTCCTTTTTCTTATGACAAATTACCTTAGTCATATTATGAAACCTCTCTTATACACAATAACCGGCTGTACACTATTTAAAAATATATCACAATATATATATATATATATAAAATGCGAAAAAGTTATTACCTTGTGTTACTAATATGTATTATAAAATATTATCAGCTAAATATCGCTCCCTTGTGGGAGCTACAGGAAAGCATTACAAGATACAAAGATAGAGACATTATACAGTCTATGAAAGAGACCTATATGCTTGTCCATTTTAATCTTTTAAAATTCATGTTTAAATAACCTTTTGTCTTATAATATTCCCACCATCAAATTTAAGACGCGAGCTGTTGCCATGTTCCTGTCATAATTATTAAGCATGACAGAGGTTTGAAAATGACAGAGGTGCGCAGCCCATAATCAACTATGTGTTTGGCTGGGGAAATTATTATGAACGAATTGGTGTTGAATAGTTGGAGACAATTCGCAAATCAGTTTCAGCGTATTATAACTTTCTTATAAAAATGAATGAGTCAGTCATGGGTAGTTTGAAAGACATAGGCTACACATGAAATTAGTCGATACGACTGGTGTGTGATATTCAAAGATCTTTAAATTAGCCCCTTATAATAATTTAAAATAAGCGTTAATCAAAATACTACATTTTATTGTTTTAACTGTAGTAGGGGTTCGGTTTGAGCAGAAAATGTGGTTAGCATGGTACTTTCAGCATTGTACGACGGAATCAAAGTGATGTGTAGTAGGCTACCTGGAGAGCGCTATCCGTTCACGTTCGCGCAGCACGTGATTGGACGCTGCCATCTTTGCTTCATGTCATGTGTTTGTCGTGAGCATTTGTCATGTGACTCACTGATCTGCAGTAATAATATAACGTTAATTTCACGCTTTTAAGAATCATATTAAGAGATAGAGCGAAATAATTTGTCACTGATGGCACCTACAATAACATATTATGAAGTTTGCGATTTTTATCTTGCTTGGAAAACATTGGCTGTCAATGTTCAAACATGTTTTTGTCTTTTTATTTATTTATTTTATTTTTATTGAACTTTCAAAATAACAAAATTCAGCAAGATCTCGAAATATTTCACACTTTTTCCATTTTACAAACAGAAACACAGCATAAATTAAAACTACAAAGAATGAAATTAAAATTAAAGGGCATCACAAACGTTATATTCATTTAACAGTGATACAGTTCTTAGGGCGTTTTTTTTTATTTTTATAAATAAAACTTTACAGATTCTAAATAAACTTTAAAGGCTGGAAAAAAAAACAGGTTTTGAGTTACTCCATTTTATTTGGTCTGATGAATATTCTATTCTAATTGTATTGTAAAATCCAAAGGAAATTCTTAAGGGAGCTCATGGTAAATTAGCCTTTTCGAGTTGCCCTACAAATTGGCATCATGACTGAAAAGCTGCATTTAACTTACTCCAGTTCCCTGAAGATGTTATCCTCTGCCAATTTCTCCTCCCTAGCCTTCGTCTTTTTCTCTAGCTGTACTTGTGTTGTAGAAATACAGTGAAAATTAATAGATAGAATGATACAGTAATTGGCATGAAACAGGGCAATTTGAAATTGGATGTGGTTTGGGAGCCTTTATGTTGTAGCCTATATAACTGGTCAGGTAGCCTACAAACTGGATTTAATAAATATAACTTCTGTTTAATTCTTTATTATTCTTTATCAGTGGCTAAATTAAACCAGATCAACCCATTTGTTTCTGATTTACTTACTTTATCTTTGTTTAGTGTACAGATGTCTCTGTGTTTGGATGCTTTCTACATCAGTGTCATCCTAAGTAGGTGATCCTAAATAAGCTGGGAGGTAGAACAGATTTTATTCCAATAGTCAACCAAGTTATTGTTGTGCAACAACAGGGTCATGTGTGCACTCAGGACCAGACTTGTGAAAGCATTTGCTGTGCAGCTGTGTAATAGACATTACACATACACAGTGGTATTTCAAGTTGAAAAGTTCATGGAGGATCCTAGCAAGTAACCCATATTCAAAAAACTGGTATACAGAAAAAAGGCCAACATTTCCTTTTTAAAACAACCTAAAAGGGGCTACCTGACTGTTACGGGACCTCTATTATTAACCTATGAGATGAGATGTCCGTATTAAAATAACATCAGACAGTAAAGTGTAGCATACAACAGGAGTTGCAAGATGGAAAAACTACCTTTTCACACCATTTTAGTAAAATATGAAGAATACAGTTACGATAGCCACCACTAGCGGGAGCGCTTTACTTCAAAACAGCTTTGTTAGCGCTCACAGATGGTGTCACACATGACGCTCAAAAGAAATATTTTTACATTATTAAAAAAATAATTAAATATTAACTTACAAATAACAAATATTAACTTAAATGACGCATTTAACTGACACATAGGCCTACACGCAACATGCTTACCAAGTGATTTTCAAGCTACATTGTGGGTTTCAAATTCTAAAATCAGTTCCTACTTTTATATTTGAATATAAGGGATATGTCATGCAGGCCTGTATGTAAGTGAACTACTATAAATGGAACATTGTGCAGAACATCACAACTAAAGGGAAGATGGTTGCTAAATGCTGCCTGAACTAGTTCTCTAGCTGCAGCTTTATTAAATGTGCAATGTGTCTTACTAGCAATCTTTTTGAAGCAACACAATAAAATCCTACAAACAATAGACCTATATATGCATAAACATACCCTTATACATAGATAGTCGCAGTGTAAAGTCATTCAAACATTCAAAAGACCAAGGCTGGCTTATCTTCCTGAAAGATAATAATTCACAGAAATAAATAGGCTACGACTTCAGAGGAATAAATGAATATGTTTCAGCCTTGCAGCCTGTAGTGTGTCATTGGTTTATGTAATTATTTGGACATTTCAAGAACACACTGTGACGTAAATTCAGCACTATATTCATTCAGTATGCCTACAATGAGATGGTCCTCACTGCAGACCACAAGATCCAGGGGGCGTGGTTGGTTACAGATCCAACTCCTCCCACCTCACATATACCTAAACCAAACCCGTCTCCACCCCCAAATCCCTAAACCCACCCATCTCCACCCCTAAACCTACCAATCTCCATCCCCTATGTGGATCCAACCACGCCCCCTGGATCTTGTGTTCTGCAGTGAGGGGCTACTGTCTGCCCCCTTCATTTATTCACTGGACTCTCTTTCCAGGTGGAGTCTGAAAGCTCCAGACCGTAAATCACAGCAGCTGGTTTGTAGCTTACTAGACTGCTCCTGGCGGAATAACAGGGGGAAAAATAACATACTGTTTTGAATAAATAGCTATGATGACTGAACATGCAGCACTGAGCTTATTCAAAAACCGGTCTGAAAAACAGTGAAATGAGGAGGTTTTATTTACTTTTATGCATGTAAGATCATGCAAGAATCAAGTCAAGCTTCCAAGACCTGAAAACTAAAGTGCACATTTGTAATTTGGCCAGTAAAACACCGAAAGCAAAACACCCGTCTTCAATCAGGCAGTTGACATATTGACTCTATGTGTGTGTGTTGGCTGCATGCATGTTGTTCCTCCTCAGACACAGTTGGTGCAGGCAGTGGGTCAAACTGGAAGTGGGCTGCTGACTCAGCCACCAGTGGTGCATTCATTTATCTGCACTGCAGTGCTCCGCCGCACCCTCTCTCCTCTCTGTCTCCATCTCGCCTCGCACATACTGAAACGGGGGGTGGTGAGACAGACATTTTAAGATAAAGACCAGGTCCGTATCACGGATGAGATGGGGGTGGGATAGCATGCGTCGTAAGGTTTGGCGAAACGAGTAAAAGCAGGGGGGAAACAAGAGAACTAACCATGTGACTTGCAGAAAGGGGACCAGGGAGTCAGGGACACAATCCTGCTCAGCTGTGAAATGGAGGAAAAGCGAGGAAAAGGTAGAAACATTTATGTTCGAATAAGAGCCGTTTACAGCGGCCACGCTTCTTTCTGTTTTGCTTTGGTTTATTTTCGTTATTTTTCCTTTCTGGCATCTTCTTTAAAAAAGGAAAAGGAAAATTCTGACCGACTTTCTCACAAGGAACAAAAATTGTATATTGTCAATTCTGGTTATTTTTTTCAATATAAATAAAAAAGTGAATGAGGACTGGTGCCGTCAAGCTCCAAAATGTGTGTTTTGTAAATGAATAATTTTTTATTCAGATCTTCAGATTTTTAATCAATCAGAATAACCTTTTAAAGTCCTCATGAAATCAAAATGTACACTATTCGCTTTGTTAGCGCACATTGCTAGTCTTGAGGTGAACAATTATTCCGTGCAAGTTAATCCACTAAAAAAATTGTTTGTCTTGGTGATCTTTAATCAAAATCTGAACATTTACTACTTTCTCTCTGGAATGGTATTCCTTCTCTGATGACATCGGTTTGACGGCTTACGGCTTGGGCAGAAGTTTGCTGCGAGAGAGAGCTGGAGAGGAGCGCTAATATAAAACCCCGCCCTCTATTTAACATACCGAGTAAAGTCGGCCGCAACTTCCGGTTCACGCGGACTTTAATTAAACTTTTTGACTCCAAGGCCCATGACTTTTCCAGTTGTTCGTGATTTACTGGATAAGAATTAAATGTAGGATATTTAAAAAATATTTTGAACACAAAATATTTTAGAGTTTGGCACAACTAGAAAACTATATATTCATTATAAGAATGCCCATAGAGTTTCACAATTTTAATAATTTACATGATTTTTCCAGACCTAGAATTTACACTTTTAAAATTAATCTTCGTCATGTGTCCAGATTTTTTCGAATCAAGTTCTTGAGGTCAATTTAAAAATGATCTTGATGTCCCTGGTTGAGAACTATCTCAAGATCAACTCACTGACAATAAGACTTAAATTTCAATGTCTCATTCAAAGCTACTGTGTGCTTTCAAATGGTTGGCAATATAATATATGGACCACAGTTGTTGTTTTTTTAAGCGTAAAAAGCTTCAGTCCCCATTTATTGTAATTCTAAGGAAAAGAATGAGATGCATTATTCAAATTGGTCTCCTTTCAGGTTACACAGATGAAAGTAACATGAGGGCAAGTAAATGATAACTGTATTTTCATTATTGGCTGAACTAATCCTGCTACACTGGTAAAAGTGCAAATCAATTCAACCAAAAGCTAGTGGTCAGGATGCAACCTCCCTGAGTTTAGGAGGTAAAACAATTCAGATGTGTGTCATTGATACTTAAACTCACAGCTAATAGCTTTCTATTGATCTCTCTGCTAAACCATGATTTACTAGATGAACAGAGCATTTCTTGCCACAATCTGCAGTAACGCTCATTTAGAAGTCCATGTTATTAGTGCAGATCCCATCTCACCCTGAGAATAATTTGAGAACTTTTCATACTGTCAAACTCTCAATGACAAAATCACAAAATTAAGGGTTTGCGATGACTTACTTTCTTCTGTTGAACTTAAAAGTGTTTTTTGTCCATATATTGGAAGTCGATGGGGTCCAACGTTGTTTTTGGACCCTGTTGATTAAATTGGATGGGCAAAAACAGTTGAATTAGCTTTTATGGTGTTCAACAGAAGAAAGAAATGCATACAGGATGCAATTACTACATTGAAGTGATTATTATGTTTTGAATATGGATATTTTTCTTACAAAATAGCATCGATTCGCTACAGAAGCCCTTTGTTCACCCCCCGGAGCCGTGTGAGACACTTTTTTTTTATTATGGATGGGCGCTTTTTATTTAACTGCTTTTGGACTGATGCAGTGCAACACCCACTGACTGCAATGATAGAGCTTGAAAGATCAAAGACAATATTTAATATAACTCCGACTGGATTCGTCTGAAAGAAGAAAGTCATATACACCTAGGATGACTTGAGGGCGAGTAATTTATGAGCTAATTTTCATTTTTGGGTGAACTAACCCTTTAAGTAAATAATGACCAAAATTTTTCACTTTTGGGTAAACTATCATTTTAAGAGCAGAGAATTATAAAATCATAAAATAAATAAAATGTAAAAGGTGTTTATAATTTTATGGGGGGCCAGTTATGAGCATAGCAGATTAAGGACTTACAGTAATTCTTGATGTCATGTGTGCACTAAATGTGTCTCTGGCTTCTCATTCATGTTCAACAAAATCAGTGACGACTCTGTGCAACTGGAAGGCTGCTTTATTGTTAATAAAAAGTTTCGTGCTCAAATCAAGACAATCTTTTATACGTTCTTATTAAGAGTTCCAGTGGTTGTGCCATACACACCATTATATGTCCTCCTACAACACTGTCAAACAAAACAAAACTTTTTGAAAAGCACTTTTGAAATCTTTTCAGCAAAATGGAAAGCATTTTAGTCATGCTAAAAATGGAAGTCCAGTAACTGAATATTGATACAAAAGTGAGTTTCAAAGATGGAAAGAACACAAAAGTCTGAAGGCAAGCTATACTTTTTTTTTTGGATGATACACAAAGTACAGAAAACAGAACATCAGAAGTTTTCGTAACATCAAATCTGGAAGAAGTGGGCTTGTTTTCTTGGTTGGTTTCAGTGTTCCTCTGGCAGTACACCAGGCGCCTTGTTCAGACTATAGTCCCTGATTTGCATTGTGCTCCATTTTAAATTCTTAAAGTCTTTCCCCCACCATCAACTAAATGTTAAATATGGCACCATCCTCCAAAATTGCAGTGAAATGCAATTCAGAAAATGTAGGAACATGGAGAAAATGCAGAAAAAGGCACACGACAATTAGTGAAGTAGCACTAGAAACAGACCACTGAACACATAAAAAATCCGGATACGAAATGCATACAAAACTGTTGTTTAGGCCCGCGAGTACCGGCACTGAAGTGTTCGGGGAGGCCTTTAGAGTAGAATACATGAACTGCTCTGTGACTGTTTTAGACTTTCAGGCTCGGGTGGGGTGACAACACAATGTCCATAGGCAGGATGGCGCGTATATGTGCATTCACGTGTAAATGTGTGTTTGTATGCGTGTCGAATAAAACCTTAAGGTTACAGAGGTGTGCTGGTTGCATAACCCTCTCATCATACAGTTTCAGGTTTAAATATCCAATCAGCGCTGCTAACAATCGTGCGTGTGTTCGTCTCCAACATAATTTTTTTGGACATCCACTGGACATGTTGCATATAAATGAAATATTTCAGTGCTCATTTGTATATCCTTTTCATACATACATACATACATACATATATACATACATATGTATATATATATATATGTGTATATATAAAATACATATTAGTTTTTGTATAATAGTGTATTCTTGATACATTATATCATTCAATTCCCTTTAATAAAAGTGAAATGTGTTAGAAAAACAAAACCATTTAAATATGTGACAAGGGCATCAGCTGGAAGCCATTCTATATCATCATCGTTATAATTTATTATTAGATTAATAGCAGTAATTCTTTAAAATTCTGTATTTACAAAACCCACAACAAAGCATGCCATTTAAAAGAAAATAATATATTACAATGCTTTTAGTTTTCCTCAAAAAGTTCATTCTTTTCAGCAATTGTGCCATGTACATCATTGGCCCCTCCTGTACATTGAATGATACATTAACTTGTCATACAGTCAGTGAGAGTGATCTTCCATTTCACATCTGAACTAAAATGGAAGTTAGGGGGGAAAACTACACGGTAGTCTAAGTGTTTCACCAGGCTTCATTTGGTTTAAGTCCACAGCACCCACACTGATTTACAGATCTCGGGCAGTAAGCAGACCTACAGGTCTGAGAAGTAGAGGAAGTGGGTTTGTAAACTGGTGTGCTCTCCCGCACTTCGGCTCTGGTGGCGTACGTCTACTGACCCAGCAGTTTGAGATGTCCTATGATCTTCCATAATCCTATACCAATGTATTAGCATTGTATTATGTTATCTGTGGTCCACCGTAACACCTCACACCTCACAGAATAAGCATTCATCCAGGTAATGAAACAATCAAATCAAATCCATTTCTATTGCACCCAGAGCAAGAAGGGATGGCAGTTTGCTCAAGAGGTAGCAACGAGCCAATTTGTAGTATCACCATCACTGGCTAAAATAAACTGCATGCTATCAGACAACACAAATACTCATCACTTTATTCTAAAAGTGCCGCCTCCCTTGTTTTCCTGCTGTGTAAGGCCAGTTTACATGTGTAATCCAAGCTATACCAAATATACATCAGTCACTTTTTTCATTCAACAGGGAGAAAGCTATTAAATGTCTACAGGATGCATTTAAAATGGCTACTCGAGTGCTTTCCTCAACATCTTTAAGACAAAACAAGATGCTAACACAACTGACAACCTCTTTAAATGGTAAACATGAGTATGCGCTGACACGAAGACAAGTACCTCCAGGAAAATCGAAGAGATCGCCTCCCACCGAGGCCTGACAAAGCATTGTAAGGGTTTAAATGGCACGGTCGCTGTACCTTTTGAAGATCTATTGAAGGCCCTACTGAGCCTCAGCTGCACATTGAGGGGCAGTTGAATCATATTGCTGGTGCAAAAAAGCAAATCAAGGTTTATGAACCCAAGATTTGATTTGAGTGAAATCGCTTCTCCAAATTTTCATTCCAACTTCTCCACAAGTCCAGGGCAGTGAAACACCCCTACGGGTGTGTGAATGTGCAGTTGCCACATTGTATATCCAAACGAAGGCATAGCTTTGATCGACCACCTTAAAATACGCACATGACGCATGGTGTGAGAATCGGTTAATCAGGAAGCAAGCTTTACAAGGGGTAAGTATAAGTATACTTGTCATAGCCAGTAGTTAATATGTTGCTATTGACCAATAATTTCCCAGCTATATCTATTTAATTTGATAACTAGTGGACAGTATTGAATGTATGGTCAAGCCACTGATGTGGTTTGAGTAGCAGTGTCAAGTGGACTATGATTATACATGCATGATTCCTGATCAAAACATGCCACCATGCAAGTCATTTCTATGCATTGAACGAGCACAATTAATTATTTATTTACCAGGAACTCGGTCTGAGTAAGTTCCTTTCAGCCCAAGTCAAAATCCTGATAAATCCCCAACCCAGTATCGATGTGAAAGCCCATGTATAAAATGTATTTTTTCTGAAAGTATAACAAAGAGATGATGACGAGATGAATGACATGGGCTGAGCTTTTTTCCCTACTTTTTGTGGGTCAAATAAGGTGAGATATTCATCACAACAACTGAAAACCCTTGCATAATGTTCTGTTTTGTTTTTTGTTCTTTTTTTCCGCGGACACTCCACATGATTGAGTTAACGTCGTTATTACTGGTTCTCCTATGGTTAAAATACAACGTCCCGGAATCCTCTTGGGACGAGCGGGAGGTTTCCGTGGGATTTCGGCAGTGTAGTGTTTGAAAGGGATGTCCATAGCAGAGGAATGCTGAACTCCACGCATGGTGGTGCAAAAGGATCCATCTTATGAGCTTGCTTTGTACTGCTTTGTCCTTTGGCAGGTGGTCCCTATCAAAGATGTCTGCCATAGGTCATTATTTTATTTCTCCTTGTAAGTGCCTTTCGGCTGCAATTGGAACAGTAAAATCTTGGTCACTGAGCACAAATGTAAGAAAGTAAGCTCATAGGTTGGTTTGGTCATCATTAAATCTGTAAAAATCAAGCTGCTTTCCTGTTGCACCGGTGCATTTGTTGTCTGTAAACAACCTTGTTCCCCAAAGATTTCTGTGTTTTTTGTTGCAAATGATTTTCTATACATTTGTTGGAATAGATAGTTTCAGTCTCGACTCAAGAGTTCGGTCGCCATCATTCCTAACACTTGGATTCCTTGACATCTTTTTGGTTTTTGCCCTTTTTGGCCTTGCTGTCACTCTCCTCCAGCTTCTCCTTCTCGGGTTTGGTCACGCTGTCGTAGGATGGCAGCGAGGCAGTAGAAGGTGTGCCCTCCTTCTTGTCCTGATTGGTCCCGCCATTCTCCAGCTTGCTGCTGCTTAGCAAGCGCTTTGTGAGGAAGCCTCTCCGAATTAGATAAGCACGGTAAGAACGCTGGATGACCGAGGCAGACATGTGCTCCTGCTTTCGGCGCAGAGTGGTGGTGATGGGCTCAAAAGACACTTTGGAAGGATTGGCAGCAATGAATCGCTCCTCCATCTGTTGCCGCATCATGTCCAGGTCACCGCTATCACCCAACACGCGTTTGGTGAAGGCAAACAAAATGTCTAGGCAGTGAATGCGGTCGCCGCTCACCATAGGCAGGTCCATGGCGATCAGCTCTATAGTGTTGGGCTTGGGAACGCGCAGCGGGTGCTCCAGAGTGTCAGCGAAGTCGCTCAGCTTGGCAAAGGTGACAAACTGGGAGGCAGTGGGGTCAAACTTTTCCCAGATTTCGTAGAAGGACTCAAAGTCATCCTCGCAAAGTGGATCAGCACTTTCCTCTGTGGCGACGCTGAAGTTCTCCAGAATGATGGCGATGTACATGTTCACAACAATAAGAAATGAGACAATGATGTACATGACAAAGAAGAAGATGCCCACCGAAGGGTTTCCGCAGTTACCTTTCACTGAGGTACCTGTATTCTCCTTACTCGGGTCACAATCCGGTGGGTAGTTGAGAATGGGAGCAAGAAGGCCATCCCACCCCGCTGAGGTGGTTATCATGAACAGGCAGATCATGCTATTCCCAAATGTTTCAAAATTATACATGTCGTCTATGCCAGACTCCCGCTTCACGTAGGCAAAGTTTGACATGCCAAAGATAGAAAAGATGAACATAACCAAGAACAGCAGAAGGCCAATATTGAACAGGGCTGGCAGTGACATCATCAGGGCAAACAGTAAAGTCCGAATGCCCTTTGCTCCTTTGATCAGACGCAAGATACGTCCGATTCGAGCCAGACGGATTACCCTGAACAATGTTGGTGACACAAAGTACTTCTCAATCAGGTCAGCCAGGAACATACCTGTGGTTTGGGTGATTAAAAACAAGAAGAAGAAATGAGCCAAACATATACCACTGTATTTCAAAACCTAACTGAAAAACAAAATGGGAGTTAATGAAACATTGTTCACTTACCCACGATAGAGAGAATGACCACAACACAGTCGAAGACGTTCCAGCCATTGGTGAAGTAATAATGACGCAGTGCAAACAGCTTCAGGACAAACTCAGTGGTGAAGGCCACAATGAAGATGAAGTTAACCCAGTATAGAATGTTTTCAGTCTCTTGTGACTGATCATCTGTCTCAATCATCATGGTGACCATGTTCAAACAAATGAGGATCATGATGGAAATATCAAAGACCTGCTGTGTCACAAAGTCAAACACCATCCCCTGGAGCTTGTTCTACAGAAGAGAAGAAAGTAGCATAGATTTGAGATTAGGACTCTATTCACGTCAGTTCAATGAGTGAAATATCACTCTTTTCATCAGTGATGTACCTGGGGTCTGGGTATGGGTTTCTGAGGTTTCTTTGAGCCAAGCTTCTTCATAGCATTGTAGTACTTCTTTTGCTCCTCTGTCATAAAGATATCCTGACCTCCAAAGTATAGCCATGAACAATATTTGGTTAAAATCTACTCAACTGAAGTCCAAATGTACTGTGAAAACCACTTGTTTAAATGCAAAAGAACAAATAATTTAAAGTGAAGAGAAAAAGTGGAGACTTATCTTTTTCTTCTGCTGGTTGAAGTTATCAATGATGACACCAATGAAGAGGTTGAGTGTGAAGAAAGAGCCAAATATAATGAAGATGACAAAGTAGATGTACATGTAGATGTTGTCCTCATACTTTGGTTGGTCTCCCACCTGAGGGGAGAAAGATAGTTTATACAGGTACTTTGACTCAGGTGGCAGTTAAGATTGCACAAACATCTCACCTTTCGTGAATCAACTGCTGCATACATGATGTCCATCCATCCTTTAAAGGTTGCCTATGCAGTATAAAAGGAAAGTTAATATCAGTGTTTAACACTAACATATTTATTTATCCAGAGAACCATTTTACTAGAAACTAAAAAGGTAGTCTTACCACTTGCAGTAGAGCCAAGTAACCAGCACCCACATTGTCAAAGTTGATTTTGACGTTCTTCCAGCGCACCTCAGTGAAGTTCCGATGTATCAACTCATAGCACTCTGTTTTGTTGTTGACCGTATCGATTTCGAAGTATGCCTTTTCAGTCTCGTTGTAGCAGTAGTAATACTTTCCCGCAAACAGATTGACACCCATGATACTGAAAATCAGCCAAAAGATGAGGCAAACCAGCAAGACATTCATAATGGAAGGGATGGCACCCACCAAGGCGTTGACTACCACCTAGAGCAGAGTAGGACAGACAAGGCAGTATAGTGTAAGAGACCAGAAATGGCCCAGCAAACACAGAAACACATTCAAACACTCACATTTGTGGCTGCATATTTGCATGGCACAACAAAGAAAGAATGACACTATGAACATTGCTCACACAGTCAAATATTAACAAATTATAAACTATCTTTGATTCATATTTAATTTCAGTCACGTGGCCATCCAAGAAAATTGCTTTACAGCTTTATTGTCTGCACTTGTCTTTATTTTGTTTCAGTTTTATGTTAAAAATGTTTCCAATGTTCCTGCTATAATTCTTCACTTGACTTTTGCTGCTTTTTTGTTGTTTACCTATAGACGACAGCCAGAGACAATTGAACAATTTAGCCTATAATAGCCTACTATACAGAAATTGATTGTAAATTGATTGCAACTGGTAACTGAGAGTGCTAAATAGGTGCTTCTTTATTCTGATCCTGGATTATCCCAGCACTGCATAATGTGGGTAGATGCAAAAATCCAAAATTACATACTGCTTTTGATGAAGAACCTACAGAACGTACTTTATTAACAGACGTTAAGGATGCAGGCATGTAGTATGAATATTGAATACAATACATACAAAACATACAGCATCCACCATGTTTGCACTGTGACGTGACCTATGAGGTGTTGAGGAGTAAAGTGCCTATCAGATGTGCAATTCAGAATATCTGTGAAAAACTGCAAGTCATTTGCCTAGTGTTTTATGAATACTGCGTATTGAGAAAAGTCTTAAAGTCCTACTTATCAAATGCACAGTGCTGGGGTCTTCCAGGACTACAGCCCTAAATAGTAGCTCTCTGACTAAGCAGTATATTTATAAAAATGAATGCAACACCTTCCATACAAATATGCCACAGACTCACACAATGGACTTCTACATCCCCAAAGCAGTTGCATCCTTAAAACTACAACCCACCACCCAACTACTTTAACATTGCCTTGGCAAGCTTGAGTAACTTAAACCCTTTTTTTTTTTATATCAACCCATCCTCCCCACAACCCATTTGCCTCCACATCCCTCCCCTCCCCCACTGTCCCAGTCAGGACATTGCCCATCAGTGATTAGCGATGAGCAGAGCGTGCCAGGAGACGCTCACTAACTGTGTTAGGCAGCCGAGCCGCAGCTCTCAGGCAGGCAGCTGAGCATGCAGATCTCTCACATAACTGAAAAGTGGAGCCATATTCCCCCCTTGAACACACAGAGGCACAGAGGACGGCAGGATTCTCTCAGCAAGTGCAGGGGACCAGGCTGCCTTTAGCGGATGTTTTTGAGTGCTGATTTGTTTTACATACTCAAAATGAGAAATACAGAAAAATACAGGACGAGTAATAATGACAGAATAAGTAAGAATTTGGAGTGCTGAAGATTGAAAGACCCCCAGGAAAAAGCACTTGTCAGGAGAATCACTGTCCATCTTTCAATAAAGACTACATGTTCAAATGTCACATAGACATAAACTATCTTTGTGAGAATCGACACGTATCAAAGTGAGGGAAAATGGCTTTCAAAAGTGCATAATGTGCATTGGCAATTGAACAAGACATGCGTGTTACATGACATCTTTGTGCAATCTCAAGAACCGTTAAAATCAATAAATAAATAGACAGAAGAGGCAGCAGTGTGGAGAGATTTCCACCGTTTCAAAGCTGGCTGGTGTTCGATAAATGATTTGTGGTACAGAAAAACTAGGATAATAAATGAATAAGGTAAATCAAATTCTAGTTAATCAAAACATACATCATAATTAATTACTATACTGAGTGTGTTGTATCTGGCCAGAGAATCGGTCAGAATAAAAAAAAATTGCAGACATACCACAGTCTAAGCTGGTTTTCTCTCTCCACTGTTGCGTCTCCTTATCAAGTCATTTATTCATTTTTAACTCTAATTTAAAACTTAGCATTTCAGTTGATGAACATTGAAATCAATTATTCACTAGGGTAACTCATCGTTCTCTCTGTACTTTGACTTATATGCTTCTTCAGGTTACATAAAATTGATTTCACACACCCTCATGAATCCAATAACAGGTACACCAACAGAACAAATCTAGGAAAACACCATTTTGATTCACCCAAAAATGACAGTCTAACTTAAGTACAATACTAAACGTATTAAGAAATAGAAGAAAGACAGAAGACAGCAAAATAATTACTAAATACTATAAAATAAAATTCCATAAAATAGTATAACAGGGCTCCAGAATAAAATCAAATTACTAGCTACGCACTGGCTCTTAAAATTAAACATTTAGGTGACTTTGACTATGATAAATAAATAAATACAAACAAATGGTAAAATGTAATTTTTTAATTAATATAAGTAACATGTCCTGGTTCATTTACAGTCAGATTGAAAAACTATTTGTGATTCAGCAAGGGAACTCATTGCCTGAACAATTCACTGCCTGAGCAAGCCTTATTTAAACAACTAACTCACAAGCACATTCGTTTCTTGAAACATTTACTCATTAAAAAGCACATTGGTTTCATGATTTTTAAACTCATTAAAAAGAACCAGTTCACAAGTCACAAGTCAGTTTTTCAAAGCAGGACAGACATCATGGCTGCCACTATGTTCTTTGCCCATGCTCTAACAAGATTACAACTAACAAAACTGCATATGGATGCAAAGTTGCCCTGACTATTGCCAATGGTGACTAGATTTTAAATTAGTGGTCATGTTTTGTTTTGTTTTGATCACATTTTCAACCATTTTAGTTGAAGTCTGTAACCCTGTTAGTAAATGTATACATAAGGGCAAACATACCATCAAATACAGCATTAAATTTGATAACTGAGAAATCTTATCTGTCATTTTTGGGTCCAGGCATACCTTTAGTTATAACAGCAGTGTGAGATCACAGATCTCTTTACTCTGATTCCTTTACGCTTCACTCTGTTTGGAAGTAAAATCAACACAAACCTCTCACTTCCATGGTCTTGCACATCTCCAAAGCTTCTGTGTTGACAACTTACAAACCACTGACTAGTAACTATTCTAAATGTCCTAACTAATCAAAACTAAAAGAAGCTACCCACTCCACATTGCTAAAGGCTTCAACTGGAAACCAGCTGGAAAATACAGAGAGATACAGAAGCTTAGCAAATATCTCCCTCTCATACTCAGGGTTTCTCTTTTTTACAGTCCCATGTGCAGATCCTAGACAAGCAAAGAGGGGTGAGGTGAGCCTCCAGCGGCTTGGTTCCTCAACGCTGCTCTGGGCTGGGCAGCGTGGGGCCAGATGGGCTGAAGTGAACAGTGTGAAATGGAGGGAGGGAGGCAGGGAGGACGACGCTGCACGGTGCTGCAGATGAGGGGCAGGGAGGAGGTGAGGAGGGGTTGAGAGGATACAGAAGCTCAGGGCAACCAGTCCACAGGTAAGAGAAGAGAACTGAAAGTGACAACAACCAGGTGCAACTGTTCACAACCATCAAAGGGGTAAAGCACCTATCTTTGCCAAATTTAGGATGATGACTATGGATGACCTGCATGTGTTCAAACATTCAGCACTGACAGGTGTTTGTTGTTTATAGTGAAACTGTCACTTTGCTCTTTGACTTGAGTAAAATAGCCCATTTCTTTCACCTTGACCAATTGACTCTTTGCCAAGTCTTAAAACGTCTTAAAATGTCACTGACCAATTATACCTGAGCAATTCTTGCTATATGATATCAAGCTTTGGCTCTTTTGTAATTAAAGTCAATGGTAGATATGCATGTTTAGATAGTTCTAAATGAAATTGTAAAGAAATTATACAACTGTTCAAAAGTTTGGGGGTGTGAAATGTTTTAATGTTTTTGAGAGAAGTCTCTTATTCTCACCAAGGCTGCATTTATCTAGATCAAATAAAGCAAAAACAGTAATATTGTAAAATATTATTAAAATTTAAAATAACGGTTTTGTATTTAAATACATTTTAACATTTTATTCCTGTGAAGGCAAATTCAGCAACCATTACTCTAGTCTTAAGTGTCATATGCTAATTTGGTGCTCAAGAAACATTTCTTATTAATATCAATGTTAAAAACAGTTACAGTTTTTACTTGCAAAGAACAGCATTTATTTGAAATAGAAATTTTAGTAGCATCTTTACAGTCACTTTTAATCAATTTGATGAATCCTTGAAGAAAAATATGAATTTCTTTTAAAAAAAAAAGTCATATAATATTATATGTAAATAATAATATGATGTGTTATTCCCAAATGAACATGTTCAACTTCAATTTGGACTTTAAATTTGAATTTAATTTAAAGTGATTATTATTAATTTGAATTAATTTATATATTGATTCATAGTACTAGAAATCACAGTAACTAAAGAGTTTACATTACCATAGGTGCAGTTATGTTTACTTAATTTATTTTAGCTCTTTCCTTGATTCAAAGTCTTAATTAATTGTGTAATTTCATTTCTTTAGAAAGCTGGTAGATAAAAGATACTTTTTACATTTTAATAACACTCACAGTGAACGAGTAACAGTAACCAAGGGGGTGGAGCTTAGCAAAGGTTCAATTATATTAAATGTGCTCCGAGTCATCAGGGTAAGAGAATATCTAGAATGCCGTAGTACGGGTGAAGTGGGGACCTCAGTGGTAAAGTGTTCTGTGCTGCTGGTTGTTCTCTGAAAGACAGGGTCAGTGTAACAGGAGAAATGGAAGGAAGGGGGCTCTCCATCAAAAGCAGAAGTTGAGTCAGGCCAAATGAACAGCCAATTGCAGATCAAATGCTGTGTGAAATGAGGAGGGATTCTAATGGTGTTGCATTTGGTTTTGTAAATAATTGTTCATGCTATTTTTTCCTCCAGGGCCAATTTTAAATATTATTTGTAATGAGGCAGCTTTGATACATTGACAATTACTTAACTAGCAGTCAATCATACACCCGATTTCAGTTAAATCAGTGAACAGAGATGCGTTTCACATCCTATTTTCCACAGTTATCTCAGCTGCATCATGACTGGATCATTAATGTGGTACGGAAGAGGTGTGCATGAAAAGGGCATGAGTCCTTTTCATTGGCGGCTGTCTTAAAAAAAAATCCCCCGGTATGGTTTCGATGGTCCTTGCCGTTTGTTTTATTTTTCGATCAGTTCTAGCATGCTGTAACTGCTGAATGGGCATGCAGAGAGATCAGCTCTATAGCTTTGTATCTTACCCTCATCCCTTCAAAACGTGACAATGCTCTGAGGGGTCTCAGGGCCCTTAGTGTCCTGAGAGATTTAATGGGCCCTAGTTCGGAGTAGCCCAGCGCATTAGCTATAAGGCTGACTATAGACACCTACACAGAAACAGAGAAGCAAAAAAGGATCCATACTGTTAGACGGGAGAAAGCTCTTGAGGGAAGTGATGGCCTCTAGAGCTGCTGGAACGTTGGTTTACACACATACACAACAGTTTGGATGGGTATATACATATATAACACTGCATTTATACATGTATATATCCCCAAGAAGGAGAGAGAGAAAGAGAAAAAGACTCATGTTTAGTATTGGTTACAGGTACAGATAGGGGTTTAGAGGCAGAGGATAAACCCAGGATTTTGTGCTCTGTTAGTTTTGGGAGGTCACCAACCCTTTTGAGTTTCCTTACACCTGTGGAGAAACTTGTGGTTGAAAGAAAGAGATAGAGAAAGAGAAGCATAAGACTCTAACAAAAGAAGACAGAGAAGCTCAAAACACACGGCTGATGAAGTACGTTAGGGGGCCTTGGGGACGTGGGGGGTTGAGAAGATAGAGGTGACCCCTGCAGATGCATAAAAAAAAAACATCCCAACATACTGCAAGAACCTTACCCTTGCCCTTCTAAAATTGTCTCTCCAAGTCGCTCTTGGCTGAGGCATTAAATCCCATTTAATTTAAGACAGACAAACTAATGGAACCTGTGAGAAAGAATACAGGTAAACATGTGTGCCAAATTGCAAATTACATAAATTTTACAGTTAAAAGAGCATCACATTGACACAGTAATGTGACAGCGGAAGGGGAGATCAGGGGTTCGCAGATAGTAAATGGACATTAGACAGCACCGAAAGGACAAAAATCACTCTGTGGGAACCCAAGCCCTGGTTACTCAAAATGCCATCCATTGTGGAAAAGTAAACACCCTCCATGCTATCTGGAAGGATAAAGCGAACTTGAGCGTAAAGGGCAGAAAGGTCAAATCCGTCAAAATGGCTCTCTAGAGAACCGTATTGATTATATTGTAGGGGTGCTCCGACTGATCGGCTACCGATCACAATCGGCCGATAATCGCTTTGGGATGATTGATCGGCGGTCTCTAAAAAGGCCGATCTCATCAAACCGATCTCAAGCTGATGATGCGCCTGCCGTGAGAGGTTTGGCTCGACATGCAGCGGCACCGTCTCAGTCTCTGTCCGGCGCGGGTGAAATAATTATAATGCTTTAGGTGAGGTACAATTCATATTTCTTCATTAAATAACTTATAAAGTAATTTGAAAAATTTTCTGTGAGACATAATTTCACAAACAGCATGAGTGAATCACCACGCACACTCTCTTTCTCTCTCGGAATGCAAATGGCTTCAAATCACATGGAGTCTGCACGCTGCAGTTGACACAAGAATTGTCACTTGCACTATCGAGGCAGTGTCGCATCGTCACTAAAGTTTATGAAAAAATAAAGTTTATAAAATGGATTTTTTTCTTTTTAATTCTTGCCAGTGTTTAAACCATTCAACGCTCGCGCACTTTCCTGGAGACCGTGCACTCATGCACACTCGCAGTGCACACACATAACGCCAGGTTCACATTACTTTGTTTGCAGTGCATATGTGGGTGCGTATTTTTTCCGCGCTCATGTTAACAAATTAGTGTTCACACTGCACACACTGTTGCGGCCTGGCAGTTGCGTTTAGGAGCGGTGCATCTGCAGCAGTGCAGAGATCGTTTCCGCACCGAGTCTATTTTTACTGTGCTGCACGCGCTGAATTAAAGTAACAGCGCATTGTTTGCGGTAAATATGAACATGCATTAAATGCAAAAGTAAAAAGCATTGAATAATTGATGAAAGATTGTATTACTGTACTGTGTAAAAAAAGAATCACAATGTTGAAAAAGCATTTTAAGTAACAATGTTTGGATTTAAAATCTAAATAATGGATAAATGTTGTGTTTGTGGTATCGGCATCGGCAGATACTGCTTTCTGTGATCTGCCTCAAAAATCCTGATCGGAGCACCACTATTATATTGCATGCGTCAAAGGTCTCGATGCAAAGGATTGGTGCAAACAAGACCATCAAAAAAGGCTTGTAGCCTAATTGTTCAGGAACAAAAATGCCAATAAACAGGCAGTGGCATTGGGACACCAGGCTTGAGCACCCCTATGAAAAGGTATACAAACAGACCTGTACACCTCCAACCAACCACTGACGAAGACTTGGTAAAAACACAGCAAAAGTCCACAACACCGAAAGCTATCCAACTCACAGAGGGGGTTCTATTAAAGGTGAAAGCTTTATTCTGAATGGCTATCATATTGCTTTGCTTTGCTTTGAAACTATGCTAGCTGACATCTTAGAAACCACAAGCTAAGAATTACTGGCAGTCTTCAAAAGGTATGAGCCACAAGGGCACCAGTACGCACCAATAATCTCTGCACAGAAAAATCCAGTTAAATTCTCCTGAAAAATTGTATTGATTTGCTGGCATCAATTAAAATGAACTACATTTTTGTTTCACATATTTAAAAATAGTAATAAAAACTGCCATTTTTATCTCAAAATAGATTTCTTGAGAGTTTTATAAAATATTGTAACTCTTCATAACATGAGTACTTTTTAGAAGATACTGTGTAATAAAGCTTTCTCCTTCATCTACAGATCATGTGATCTTTGGGGGTAATTGTCACCTTTAGCCTCAGTCGGAACCCACAAGCGCCCCTTTATGGAGGGCCCCGGGGCCCCCTGAGCCGGCTGAGATGGCCCCTCAGTGTAAGCTTTCTTCATCTGCCAGCACTCTCGCTCTGCAAGGCAAGGTCAATGAGATGTGTGGCTGTGACCAAATGAAGACAAGAAAAAAAAAAAGGTCAACTGAAATTGAATAGTTTTAAAACAATCAAAAATGGCTGATGTCTCTCACTCATATCATTCTTTGGATATTTTGGTTAAGTGATTTTCCCCAAATAAATTTAAGATAATAAAACATTATAAAATAATATTTTATATATTATTAAATATTTTTTTTGGAATGGATCATAACTTACACACTCCCTTAATATATATATATATATATAAAACTCAAAATATGAGCATAGTCAAATAATAAGCTGTATGGCTAATGGCACAGATATATAGTATGACAGACTATAGGAACTAATGGAACATATACAGTATATAAACATACATGAGCACACAAACATGCTAGATATGATGCAGGCCCCTTGTGAAAGCCCTCTGAGCATCACACCCATAAAAGCAAAAGCAAAGAACAGTGGAGGAACAGAGCACAGACTAGTCAGGAGGACAACTCACCGTCTGCTGCATGTCCTCAACATCAACACATCTCAGCACTACCTCACGGAAGGGAAGAGCAGGTGTGAGTGGGGGAGGGAGGAATGAACTTTTGATCCATCTTGGGATATGGAGTTATTCCCAACTAGCACAAGTGTTAGTCCAGCACCCCGGGGAATAGTCATGAAGGACTATAGCTCTCATCAGCCTCGATTAGGGCTGAGGAGTAGGGGTTGATGGACAAAGGGTGGATATGGACTGTGGTCAGAGCACACTCACAAATTAGATTCTTTTTCTTTTTTTTATGCTGTGGGATGACTCTGTGGGTCAGTTGCTGGTCAGACTATGTGTTATGCTGCATTCCATTCAAAGGCAGATGTGGAATATTCCTACATGATATCTTAAAATCTCTGAACAAAAATCATTCCATTGCCTGACAATGAGATGATGTATAAATAAGACATATGAAAGATACATTTATGCATTTGTTAGATGCATTTTTCGAAAGCAACTTGCATTCAAGGAATACATTTTATCAGTTAATGCATTCCATGTAAACCTAGCCTATGGCATTGAGGTTGCTCATGTCATGCTCCATCATTTGATCCACAGGAAATCTATGGATTTAACCAAAAATTAACCAAACTGTGGAGGATAAACAATGATACTGTACATGTAAAATGATCATCAGATAATTCATCAATTTTCATGATTTACCATGTTTTGCAAACAAATTTTACCCTCATGTAAGAACTTTGACTGATTTATTTACACATTTAATTTGCTAAAAATTACTATTAAAAAAAAACCTAAAGAAACGATTCAAAAGTGTGGGGTCTTTATTCAATATTTTCGAAAGAAGTGTCTTATACTCACCTAGGCTGCATTTATTTGATCAAAAATATAGTAAAAACAGTAATATTGTGAAATATTATTAAAATGTATATTTCATTTTTACAATTTATTTAACATTTTTATATAAATCTAATTTGTTAAAGTGATGGAAAAGACAAATTTTCAGCAGCCATTACTAGGGTGCTCAGAAATCTTTCTAATATGCTGATTTGGAGCTCAAGAAACATTTCTCATTACCATCACTGTTGAAAACGGTTGTGCTACTTATTATTTTTGTGGAAATCATAGTATATTTTTTTCAGGAATCTTTGGTCAATAGAAAGTTCAAAAGAACAGAATTGATTTGAAATCGAAATCTTTTGTAACCAAGTTCTTTTTAACTTTTGCAAGCAGTAAACTCAAGAGTTTCTGAGTTGGAATGGAATACAGCATCAGCTATGAATGAGGAATCAGGCTTTAGTGTAAATAAATAGATTTTATATTTAATTTTTTGTCAATATGTAGAAATTTCTTGTTATATAGTGCTAAACAATATATTTATATATATATACAACTTTTGGGAGCGTTTGTATAAATTTTGTATAAACAGTTGGTAAAAGGAGATTGACTTTTGATCACATTTAAGGAAATATAGCATAACATTAAAGAACATCAAATAGACTGTGTATGCATTAAAAATATCCCACAGCAGCTCATTAAACAGTATTGGGTGTACAAGTTCTGCTAAAAGGTGGTTAGTTCAGGAACAAGGTCAGAACACACACACAATCAATTTGTATCTTGACATGGTCACTGCAATTGTAACATGTCCTCCACATATCATGAGAAAAGCACATCCACATGACATTCCTCTGAATCCCTTAGTTTGGAGTCCAAGTGTGAGCATTTTAGACACATAAACAACTTAACATATTTTCATCAAATACTTTGATTCATAATTTAAAACTACATTAGCGTCAGTTATTTGTTATAGAATATATAATATTCTGTGTTTATGGAATAACTGATTGCACTCATAACTTTTAATGGCCTCTAAAATGCATGTTACACTTGGTGAGTCTCCCACAATAAGGGCAGGGCAGAAAATGAAACCAGTCAGAGGCCACACATATCGTATTGGTCACACAGTATAGACATCATACACATGTACAAGATTTAGAAACAAGGTTCATTTAGAATGAGATATGCTTGAATATCTTAGATCAATAATCATTGTTATTGATAGACTGATTCTGGCTAGTGTTTCCATTCCAACACTTAAACCATATAATGGAGAACATGGCCTCTGTCATTTTGCTAAAGGAACTCACTATTAATCGCATACAAAGGGGGAAGACAAGAAAAGTACAATTATTTGCACAATACTGGTGATTTTCAAAGCCAGTTCATCATTCTTGATAGCAGATATTCAAGCATCTCAGGGTCACACAGAAATCTAGCATTTTTGCAAGGCTATGCACGGGTGATAGATTTTAAAGAGATGATGTAATCTTATGAAATAACACGATTTAGACACAACGAATATATATTACATAAGCATTTATATTCAAGATAAGCACAACATTTTTCCTTCAAGCTTCACCCCTGCATACCAACAGCTTTACTCTTCATTTGAAAGATCATATTTGACTCTTCTCTGCCCAAAACATTCACATCTTGTTGCAAAGGGAACCATCCTGTTTATGGCCTTGAAACATCTGCATAGAAACAGGATGGTGGGCAGATATTTGTCTTTTCTTCTCTTCTACAACATTTTCCTTTTTAACTGACAGCTCAAAGAAACTACTCCACCGGTTTTCAGCTATTTTTAAGTCATCTTTAAAACTAACCTTGCTGTGACTGGCAACCAGTATTGTCAGGTCTATGAACATGCAGAGTTTATACGGTCTCTGATGTCTGAAATGCCAAATAATTTATTTTATCAGTTTAAACAAAGCTCCTACAGTCCCTGACTCTGTCAGGTCTCTCGGCGGCCATCTTGGTAACGCCTATTTGCAGCTAATTTCTATATAGATAAAAGATACACAGCTCCTATCTACTTGAATGGGAAAAGACAAATATCCAAAGCTGTTTGTCAAGACTTTTTGAATCAGCAAAAAAAATCTGACAATTTTGTTTTGTAAATTTAGCTTTGTTAGCTGAAATCATGTTAAATGGGTCATATGATGCTGCTAAAAAGAACATTATTTTGTGTATTTGGTGTAATGAAATGTGTTTATGCGGTTATTTCGCTTTCACAACAAAGCACACAACGTCTTTACGACATGGCGGCGGCAACAACAAAACTACAGCGAGAATAAAAGTCATGCCTTCTTTCTTTGCGTGAACATTTGGGCGGCGTTATGCAAATCTTCCCACATAGCGACGTAGATATGTGGGGGCGTGTTAGAACGAACCGTTTTAGGTAGGCGTGGCTGACTCTTAACTTTTATAAAGAATATCTCTTTGGATTTGAGACTTTAGTCTTTGCAACTTTACAGATATTCTTTATGCACCAAGAGCTTGTAACACTCCAAAGAGAAAGAAAAAATTGAAATCGCATCATATGACCCCTTTAAGCAAATCAAGCATTTTAAGGCTGGTTCAGTTCATGTTTGTTCTAGATTAATCTAACACTATCAAAAAGGCAATTGGCTCTTTTAACTGAAAGGCGAGACTTTCTGTTGCCATGTTGAGCATTAGAGAATTTATTGTTCTGGTCTGGCTACTGACACTTATACTGTTTTTGTCCTAGTCCAGGATAATTCCACTGCTCTCCTGTGCAAAAATGCTTGAATTACAATTATCATAGAATTTTACAGACGTGTTCAAATCTATTGACTGATATGAGAACCATACAACTCATCAATCAGAGTCTTCATTAACTTCTACTAGCAGGCAACAAAAGCCTTGAGCTAACCCTTTCTTAACTAGGCTCAACACAATAAAGTGACTTTCAAATCAACAAAACATCAAATCCCTTTCATGTTCTTATCTAAAGCGGCCATACATGTGTCATGTCATGCTGCTTGGCTCCACACGCACTGATGCCTCATTGGCCCAAAATCTTGCTCCACATAGCTTCATATTAGAAAGGAAATATGTTCTGATTCAGGTTATGATACCATTTAACACTAGTCAGATATTGCTTTTGGCAGGATGGAACCCATTAACAAAATGTGTACGTCAAGGGCATTTATAAAAACTGACAACAAACATAGCACAAATGAAATAGTAGACTTACGTCAACAATGAAGAAGTCCAGCCAGCACCAGGCGTTGGTGAAGTACTTGACAAAACCGTAGGCCACCCACTTCAATAACATCTCCAATATGAAGATGTAGGTAAAGACCTTGTCAGCATACTCCAGAATGATACGGATTGTCTTTCTCTGTTCAATGTACACATCCTCAAAAGCCTGCAGCGGATTACATATGGTTGCATCAACACAACAAGTACTATCCGCTGCTGACAATACCTCTCAGTGGATTTCATTTCAATTAAAAAACTAAAGAAGAGTATGCTGTAATATTTCAGTTTAAATATAAAAAACAGATTAATAATAATAATAATAGTGATATTATTATTATTATTATTATCATTGCACAACAATATCTGGGGAAACAACTGAACAGAAGGCTACTTCTTGGTGCAATAATTAAGTTAAAAACAGAGTCAGCTTTCAAAAAGCAATTGTATAAGGCAAGATCCCTGATTCTATTACATTCCTTTTTTGGCAACATTAGCAGTGCTAAAGCCAGGGACATTTCCAGTGCCAGAAATAGATCCAATTGGATGAATAGTCCAGTCCATTAATCACATCACCCAGCAGTGCAGCTCTGGCGCCAGGCCTCTACAATGAGGCAATGCCTGCTTGAACCTCACATTATATATACCTCACATGAACATTAATGCAATGGTCAGGCAGAATCCAAAACATAATGAAAATAAGTTGCCACCGATGTACTATTTATGTATTTATTTTTTTATTTTAAGTACAAAAAACAAGCATGTTTTTAATATTAGAACTAGGGGTGTAACCAGGGCCTAAAACTAACTTTTTGCCAGACCTGCCAATGGCCGGTGACTTAAGGAAATTTACCACGTAAAAAAAAGAAATGTAATAAATTATGCTAATCAAATAACACTATAGTCTTTATATATTTTTTAAAGTTCAAGAGTAGTGAGTGACTGTTTTTTTCTTTGTCCTATTTTCTTTGATCAACATTAAAAAACGCACAACAGCAGGATTATTGGAATTCTGTGTCTATTACTTTAACACCATATCTACACCACAGCAGCTTGAAGTAGTCAACATTGTGGCCGTTACTTGGACTAGAAATAGAACGGGGAATCCGTTTACTTTCGGGAATTTGTCGCGCAGTGCAGCATCCTGTGTAGACAATATCACTGATTATAATGGCTTCTATTGTCTTTTGACATTGCGTCGCGCTCGCGCGAACATTCTGTTCATGTTCACTTAAGAACCAACTACTTTTACTAGGATACTCACTGAGACGGGCATTTTTGATTTCAGACCACGGTATGTACAGAGAGTACCGCGATATGTATCATGGTTTTTCGGTTTGGTTTGAATATCATTACACCCCTAATTAGAACACCACATGTTAGAATCCCAAACTACAGTAAGCTACAGTAAATCAATATGCAATATTTAAGTAGCTTTTTTTCCTTCTCAAGTAGTTAAATATAGAACACAGTACTTGTGTATGTCCCTAGAAGAAATTTGTGTGTGTTTGTATACATTCTCACCAATGCTCCACTACTGAGGAGGATCATAAAGATGATGATGGTTTCAAACCAGTTGTGCTCCACAATGAGATAGCAGGTCTTCCGGAGGAACCACCAATTCTTACCCCAGCCCTCCGTGATGGGCACATCACAACACTTGTAGCGGGCCACACAAGCTGCAAAATGGCACACATTATACTTCTGTTCTCACAATCCATTACAGCTTCTATATTAAAAAATTAATCATCTGCAAAGAGAAATCTATGAGCCCTTTTACCTTCAGTCCAGCAAGCTTCAGGGTCAACATATTCCTCTACTGCCTCCACCACCACCGCTTCCTCTACCTCTGGTTTAATATCTATAGTGCTGCCTTCTGAAGAGCTGATGTCATCCAACTAATATAGAAGTGAGAGGTCACAAGTGTCATTTCTTGATGTAAAAAAATTTAAATAGCAAAGCAAAAACAACGTTCAACGCAAAAATTGTAACTGCACTATTAAAACACAAACTCAGGATGCTCAAACAGAACAATAAATAGCGCGAGTTTAGTACTGGACTATATGTTTGCCAGACCAATGGCAGACAAGAAAAGTTTGAACCTCATCACTATTTTTGCAATTCTGTTTTGCTTTGCTATGACACACTCTAGCTCTAAAAATGAAATGACAAGCCTCTGTGTTTATGTTTCACAATACAGTGCTCTAAATGGCCTACACATGTTTGAACATCATTTTAAAACAATACACTGCACTTTACTTCATATATATCAATATCATGGTCAAAAATTAACAAATACCTCAGTTTAGAATGAGCATTTACTCCTAAGGCCAAATCAATAACCACAGGGTATTACATTTCACCCATTAGCAACTAGGTCAAAGCCTAAAAGCATCACAGCATCAGCTCTTTTGCATGCTCACTTCTTTGCTGCCCTCAGCTTCAGACTCGCTGCTGAAATCTTCTGTGTTGAGATTCTCAAAGTCTGACTCGCCCACGGCGATGGGCACGCATACGGTCAGGTTGGGGTTGTGGATAAAGGACATGTGGTCATCATCAATCATGTACTTGCCCACGCTACTGCCAATACCACTGGTGGTTCCGTTGCCATTTTTCTGATAGTCCAGGTCACGGCTGATATCCACGCCTGTGTGATTGGCAATACAGTTCAGCTTCCGGTCGTACATGTCATCTAGCGGCTTGGCCTCATCTGTGGCCTTCCTCCCGAGGATGTTGTTGACCAGTTCTCGAACTTTGACCTTCACCCAGGCAATTCCCTTCTTAATGCGAATAACTGAAATCTGCAGGTTGTTCATCTCACCATCATCATCAGAAGCTGCCAAGTTGTCTGCGCTGAATGAGCTCAGTAGCAAGGCAAGGAACAGATTCAAGACCTGATCAGTGTGAGAGAAAAGTAATATAAACTTAGTCTCAAATTAAAATCAGTTCAAAACCTAGTCAGCTGCCTTTGGAGACATTTTATGCATCATTTACATAGGCACAATTTTTAAAGTGATGGTTCACCCAAAAAAAAAAAAAATGTCATCATTTATTCACCTTCATGTGTTCTCAAACCCAAAAGACCTCAAATTAAAAAGTTAATTTTAGTTATTTTAACCAAAGCTTGAAAGAACCAAAAAGGTTATAAAGACGTCATAAAGAGAATTTGTTTGGTTTAATCCAAGGTCTGTGTATGTGTGTTTAAATGTGAATTAAAGCCTAAATTAAATGCTAATTATATGAAGCGATCGTATCTCTTAACATGACTTAGATTAAACTGCTCGATTCATATGGATTAATATAACCCACCTTTATAACCTTTTTGGATCTTTTAAGTTTTGGTTACCTGGACTTTCAATAGAGGGATAGAAACCTCTAAGGTTTCAATACAAATTATGTTGTCTTATGGGGTTTGATTCAACAAGAAGGTTAGTAAATAATGACAAAATTTTGGGTAATTTTTGGATTAACTATCCTTTTAATATATTGAATTGTATATATATATAAATATATGTATGTGACCCCGGACCACAAAACCAGTCTTAAGTCACTTGGGTATATTTTTTGCAATAGCCAAAAAAAAACATTGTATGGGTCAAAATTATCGATTTTTCTTTTATGCCAAAAATCATTAGGATATTAAGTAAAGATCATGTTCCATGAAGATATTTTGTCAATTTCCTACAATAAATATATCAAACCTTATTTTTGATTAGTAATATGCATTGCTAAGAACTTAATTTGGACAAATTTGAAGGCGATTTTCTCAATATTTAGATTTTTTAGCTCCCTCAGATTCCAGATTTTCAAATAATTATAAATCTTGTAGTATGAATATAAATCTTGTGTATTTATCACTATTTCAGTACAACTCAGCTCAAACTTCATGATATTTTCTGCATCTAAAGCACACTTACCACCAAGTTCCCTATGACCATGACCATCATGAAGACGATGAGACACATTCCCTGTCCAGCCACCTCCATACAGTCCCACATGGTCTCAATCCACTCTCCACATAACACCCGGAACACGATTAAGAATGAGTGAAAGAAGTCATTCATGTGCCAGCGGGGCAGCTCACAATCTTCAGCGATCTTACACACACAGTCCTTGTAGCTCTTCCCAAACAACTGCATGCCCACCACGGCGAAGATGAAGACGATGATGGCCAACACCAGGGTCAGGTTCCCCAAAGCTCCCACTGAGTTACCGATGATCTTTATCAGCATGTTGAGGGTGGGCCATGACTTAGCCAGTTTAAAAACTCTCAGCTGTTAAAAGGGAGCACAAGTAGAATTAAAACAAGCACATTCAGTACCATGAACATTCAATATTATTCTTCGAATGTGTGCTATTGAAAACAAATTCACTGAAGAGTTATGCCACTTATTATGTCTTATACACTAACCACCCACAATCCAGTTTAACCAGACTCTGAATGCTTTAAAATAATGTTGCTGTATTTAAATAAAATAACTGTCATTCTTTTCAAACACACCTCCTTTCTATGTAAATTAAGTTTATTATACTCACGATCTGCCTGATGCAACTAACGTTGTGCTATTACCGCCCGCAGAAAGAAGGTGCTAAACAGAATTTTATTTGAGATCTGTGTTTATGCTTTTTTATTGGTATTGGAAGCAGAAATTAATCAAATGATGACAAAATAATGGAAATGTCATAAATGACATATTGTATATGCATTCATACAGTGCGGTTGACAACACTAAGAGCATGGCACTCAAAATTTGTTTAAATAAGCATTAAAGTTGCAATGTAACGGAAGTAGCAAAAAATATTTTACACTGTATTGTGATGTACATTCGAGTGAAACGGCTTATTCAAAAACAAAAATGTAGGGCAGGGATCAGTTGTTGATTGAATAAAACATACGTATGAATAAAACATATGCACTGATGAATCGTTCACAATAAGATGCAATTAAAAAACAGGGTGATTTTCCATTTCATGCCAACTTTAACCACTGAATTTGTTCCCTGATTCACATAATTTCTTAAACAATGCAATAGCACATGCACACACATCAAAGATCTGAAGCAATAAAAATGTTTACCAATCGGAATGATCTCAGCACAGAAAGACCTTCTACATCGGCCAAGCCCAACTCCATTAAACTCAAGCTCACGATAAAGCCATCAAAAATATTCCAGCCTTCCTGGAAATAGTAGTATGGGTCCATCGCAACCAGTTTGGCAAACATTTCGGCAGTGAAGATACCAGTAAACACCTGGAAGAAAGAAAATAAAAGTTACACAGACTGGTGACAAACATACCACTCTGAGACAGACTTACTTGATTTTTTTCTCTCCATAACATTACAAGAAAAATATAACTATATATTTTTGTTGTCATTTCTTTTTCTTTTGTACGTGTACGTATGTGTGTCATTGGTTCTTTCCTTTGTATAAGCTACTATGTAATGTTGCTTTATTGTGTGCTTTGTTCAATAAAAAAAATCTCAATTTAACAAGCCAGACTAATTTATAAAAGCAATCCGATATCAACCAACTGATAAAAGACACATAAGCAGCGCAGTTATGACTTGCATTTTATCTATAACACACCAGCTCTTTCCTGACATTGCATTACACCTAGCAGCAACCAAATCTTGGCCTACACATTTACAATAACTCCCTGACAAATCGCCACAAGACTCTGTGACGTTCAAAGTGCTAAACAGATCATCCTGCTGTCACAGCTGAAGGGTGCAGTTAATCACCCTGCAGGTGTGTGAACTGGGGGAGGGTACAAGGTGGCCTTGACTCCAGGAGGTCTGCCGCATGTCTGCACAGCCAGCGAACACGAGTCACGCTGCCACCTGCACAGCCACGACCTGCTCCGTCCCAGTATGCCCCCGCTACCATGACAACAGAGCGCTCAGGTGTACTGAAGTTGGAATACTTGCATCATCATATTACCATGTCAGCAAAGCTGAAATTTCATTGAGAGAGGCCTCACTATTGCACGCACATGATTTACTCCACAAGGCAGGTCACGTGACTTAGAAAATCATGATTTGTGGTTGGTGTATGTCACTGCACTGACAGAGTAGATTTATGACTCCTAACGGTCTCGGTATCACTTGGCAATATAATATAAAAAGCAATTTGGTTCATAAGTGGGAAAGATAATCTGTTCTTCTCTGCAATGTTTATAATTTTACAAGCATTAAACATCAAGCTCCTAGAACTGTGAAAACGCCACCATTTTAGAGCTGCTCATCGATTAGACTACATGAAATATTTATGCTGGCTCTGCACCGCCACACTCAGCAAGTAGCTTAGCACTGTCTCTACGCCAGGCATAAAAATGGCTTTGAGTGTTCCAACAACGTCCCTGCAGAGACTACAAAAATATAAGCCGTGGGGGAGGGGCACTGTTTTATCAAGCAACTAAAGAATTATTTTAAAGGGGTCATATGATGCGATTTCAAGTTTTCCTTTCTCTTTGGAGTGTTACAAGCTGATTGTGCATAGATAAGATCCCTGAAGTTGCAAAGACTAAAGTCTCAAAACCAAAGAGAAATTTTAATTCAAAGACTCTTGGAAAAAAAAGAAGAAGGTTTTCTGGAGGGGCTAAGTAGAATCCTTACCAGGTTTCCGACAGACAGCACATGCTCAAAATTCTTCGTCATAGGGTAATGTTCCATGGCCATGAAGAGAGTATTCAGCACAATACAAATGGTGATAGACAAGTCTACAAAAGGGTCCATCACAATCAGGTTCACAATCTCCTTAACCCTCATCCAAACAGGGCCGCACTCCCAGATAAGAAACTTGTTGGCAAATTTGTACCAAAATGGTGGACAATTCCTCTGAGACTCTTCCAATTCTGGAAGTGAAAAAAGTATGGTAACAGATTTCCTTTTTTTTTTTTGAAGAAAAAGAAATACATTTCTTAGGTTACAAAATATGGACATACCCTCAACCAATGTGTTTGTTACTGCACTCATGACACTGTTGGCTCGCTCCTTGCGCCCGAATGATGTGTTAAGCTGCTCTACGGAAACCATTAGAGAGCCTGAGAGCTTCTTCTTAATTTCAAGATCAGTGGTTGGCTGTCAAGAGATCAACATTGAGGTTAAACATTACCATCACAACATTGCAGCCAATGACTGGGGGGAAAAAATATCTGCATCACAGTGCTAGTTAAAGAAAGGTTGGTTAGGAGAAGATTTTTTTTTCAACATATTTTGCCCAAAGAAAACATTTTTCATTTGAATGCATTAAAGCGGAAACATGCTGGGCTCTCACAATAGAGAAGGTAGAGTGGAGATTCATGGGTATTTGTCATTAGCATTCGTGCGATACATATTCCTAACATAAGCATGTGATTAACATGCTATGTTATCAAAATGTTCACTCGTTTGGCCAAGCTATGTTTTTGTTTATGTTTTATAAAATATCCAATGCTGGAAAAGCTATGAATTAGTAACTTATTCAAGTTTATCATATTATAAATCTACCATTGTCTTCTGCTCCCTTCCTCCTCTCATCTGAAGCCCCTGCATCTCCAGATTTTAGGAGATCCAGTCAGCATGCGTCAGCATGCATTCAGTCAAAGAAGTCAAGAGAGGAAAAGAATAAGTATCATGATCCATTAATCTCATGCTGAAGATCTGAAGCTGTACCAGACCTCTATAGGATTCATTAAGCTAGCAGACTACCATGCTAACTACAATGCTTCCATTAGTGTTCCTGTGGCTTAGCGGTAGAGCATTGCGTTAGCAGCGCAATAAGGTCGTGGGTTCAATTCCCAGGGAACACACATACTGGTAAAAAATGTATAGCCTGAATGCACTGTAAGTCGCTTTGGATAAAAGCGTCTGCTAAATGCATAAATTATTAAATTATTATTATTAAATTATAATTACAGGTCAAAACATTGTGCTGATCATTAATAAAACCCACGATGTACAAAAAAAAAAAAAGAGAAAATATGAAAAGAGAACTGAAGGCTGGAGGGTGGAAGCGGAATCACTTCATGGTTAATTCACATTTACATGAATATAAAATGAAATACAATTACAAAGGATATTAAGTTGACACATATGTTAAAAAATAATTAAATAAATAATGAAGAAAGATTTTGCTTGTGGGGTGAATGTGTAATGAGATGCTAATTTCTACTACTAAGACATACATTACCATTAAAAATTTTGGGGTCAGTAAGATTTTTTTAAAATAAATTAATACTTTTATTCAGCAAAGATGCATTATATTGATCAAAAGGGAAAATTAAAGACGTTTATAATCCTACAAAAGATTTCTATTTCAAATAAATGCTGTTCTTTTGAACTTTCCAGTCATCAAAGAATCTGAAAAAAAAAAAAATCATAGCTTCCATAAAGATATTAAGCAGCACAACCATTTTCAACTTCGATAATAAAAAATGTTTTTAGTGCACCAAATCAGCATATTAGAATTATTTCTGAAGGATCATATGACACTGAATGCTGCTGAAAATTCAGTTTTGCCATTGCAGGCAATACATTAAAATAGAAAACAATTATTTAAAATATTATAATATTTCACAATATTACTGTTTGACTTAACATAAACATAAAAAAAATCTTTCCAACCCCAAACGTTTGAATGGTAGTATATGAAAACTCAGTTTCATAAATCTTAGCGGTTCAAATACTGAGGACTATATATAGTTAGCAGCTTGTTCACTAATTTCAAACTGGCGTAGGAGGGCAGCATATCACACAGGTTTTGAAAGCAGTCCTCAACTGAAAGAGAGCTAATTTTAGAGTAAAGTCAAAAT
Organism: Sinocyclocheilus rhinocerous; assembly: GCF_001515625.1. NCBI lineage: Eukaryota > Metazoa > Chordata > Actinopteri > Cypriniformes > Cyprinidae > Sinocyclocheilus > Sinocyclocheilus rhinocerous. Next base: position 3,050,327 of record NW_015653472.1, read on the forward strand.
AACAATTTCACAAATGCATCAGAAAGAGAAAAAGAGCCAAACAGAGAGAGAGCCAAGGTTCAGGATAATGCCCATGCCTAGACTGATCTACTCTTAGACTTTCTTACGCTGTCGTCAGTGGCTGCCTTATCTATTATCACCTCAGGCAGTAGGCGTCCGCCAGGCCCCGGCCCGATGAGAGAGACCACTCCATTGCAATCCACAGTGCTGTTGCGCTTGCCATAGTATCCAGTGTAGCTGCTGCGACGTTGGGGGCTTAAGAACGAATCGCGCCGCTCATCGTACTCCTCAACCGTGCTGTGCTCATCATCTGCAAACTCGTTCTCCGAGCCTCCGTCCTTACAGCGGCTGAAGATGCTGCTCTTACTGTTGCGTCTTGAAGGGAATGGTGAGCCTGGGATGCTGAGCAGAGACTGGAGGCAGGAAAGACAGAGAGATTGAAAAGTTGACATATTTGGTTTTACACACTCTGCTCTTGACAGTCAAATGTTGACATTAGGCACAGACATTAGGAACTTTTTCAATTACTTCTTAAATGCAACAGGGCCACAAAATGGGTGTATTTATTTATTTTTTTGGCTTTTCCCACCTAAAAGATCTTAAAAATAAATATGAAACAGTATATGAAAGAAATATAAAAACAGTACAAAAACTGCTTTTTCACAATTCTAACAAAGTTATTTTAAGAATAAAATGACCAAGCAAATATTTTTCATGAATGTCTGATAACTCTAAGTTAATCACCAACTACAAATTTGTTACAGTTTTTCCTGGTACAGTTTATTTATATATCTGTATTTATTTTCATTAATTTTATTATTAATTGTTCAATTAATTTTTCATATTAATTATATCAAATTTTTGCATATCAAATAAAAAATGATGATGACAAGGACACAAAAATGTAATATAATAGAAGTTATTAGTTATCAAATAAATAAAACAGTTGTCTGAATATTTTTCTATGCCATTTGTCTTTCACAGACCATTTGTTTGTTTTTAAGACCTTGTTTTGTACAAACAAACAAAAAAATAAAAAACAAGTCATTCTTTACCTGGTTCATTATAGAACTCCTACGTCCTAAGCGGTTGTCAGAGAAACGGAATCTGCTCCTCCTGCTTCCATCATCCGATTCTGATTTGACAAACTTCTCACTGTCCCCTTTCTCCTTGTCCTGCTCTTTCTGCCGCCACTTCTTCTTGCGGTTGCGTCGTTCTTTGGCACTCTTAGAGCTGAGTTTAGACATCTCAGATGAGCTGCAGGACAAGTTCCCACCTCCATCACCATCATCCTCTACCACATCCTCAGACACCGTCCCCGCCGATGTCGCCATGGCGTTTGCCTGCCGTCACAAAATGTATCAATCATTAATTAATCTAAATTACTCTGATTCAGTTTTGATCGTAGTAACAAAATCAAATTTGAAATATAAAAATTCCACAATTAGAAATGAAACATGAAATGTAAAGCAACCACCAAATTACATCAGGCAAACATTACACCATAACACACTTAAAATTACAAAAAAATGACCCTTATTATCAGCATTAAAACATTGCCTGACCTGCACATCCTCCTGATGTTTCTTCAGCTGTTCGAGCATGGCTTTAAACTCCGCCTCCTTTCGCTCCGCCTCTTCCATAGTGGCCTGGTTCTGTTCCTCATATGCCATGGCCACCACAGCCAGGATCAGATTCACAAGGTAGAATGAGCCAACAAAGATTACCAGCACAAAGAAAATCATGTATGTTTTCCCCGCTGCTCTCAGGGTCTGTGGATGAGGGACAGATCAGAAGCATCTTATATTACAGAGCATTCATACATCACTACAGAAAATTGTTTGTTTTCCACACACACACACACACACACAGAGAGAGAAGAATTTCTAAACACTCCTTAACATAATTTTCAGGGATTTTATCCATACTATTTCACTGATATACATGTGGTATATGTAACTCACCGGAAAAATGCAAATTTCAATTCATTATTCTGAGCCTCAGTTGCTTCTGTTTGACCTACTTGTGCAAAGAATGCAAATACACATACATATGAATGCTCTGTAATGAGAGCTCATATTGCATTATATATTCCTTCATGTCCGCTGCAATCTCAAAACTCTGGCCATTTGATAATACCTAGAATATCAAAATCAACTGCGGTCGGCAGATCCTTTTCCTATTTAACGCCCAACCTGGCATACACATAATACACTATCACATTTCTATAATTCAAATCCGTTAAAGGATTGTTAGGCTGCATTAATTAGTTCATCCGGGAACACTTCCCATAACATCCGATGTACTCGTTACATCGTTAGAAGAATGGCATCTATGCTATGCTAATATCTATGCTCTTTCATTCTTATTCCGAGGTCACCGTAGCCATACGGATCCAGTCATTATCCAGATCAGATGGTCACCGTAGCCACCCAGATCCAGTCCATATCCAGGCCAGATGATGGATCAGCACCTAGAGGCGACCTCTACAGCCCTGAATGTCAGCGGAGACCATGTCAACTAGATGCGCCCCAGAGACAGATACCCAGCGAAGACCTCGTCACCTTGACGACCAGCGGCGCCTTGAAGACCACAGGCACCAGACAAGTCCTCTGCACCTGTGTTGCAGGCTGGAATTAAACCACACCATGCTGGTTTCATCTGGCCAGAGAAGAACTGGCCCCCCGACTGAGCCTGGTTTCTCCCAAGGTTTTTTTAGGTCCATTTCTGTCACTGATGGAGTTTTTGCCACTGTCGCCTTTGGCTTGCTTAGTTGGGGACGCTTGACTGACTGATAGCACATTATTGGAAGAGAGCTGAACTGGATGATGACATTACTGAATCATCAATGAACTGACTTTAGCTGGAAAAATGACTCTTTGTTATTGTCTTCTTGCATTATTGACAAACTATTTTCATGCTTGACACTATAAAGCTGCTTTGACACAATCAGTATTGTATAAAGCGCTATACAATTAAAGGTGACTTGACTTTCATACATTTCATACATTCATACATGTGTTCTTTTAAATAGACTGGCATAAGGCAGCCACTGGCACCCTGAGATGCCTCAGTAATATATTTTATTTTGTGATTACACTAGAACAGAGAGTATAAGGATGAGGAAATCCACCCGTGATGGGACAAATCTGAAATAGCGGTGTGTGGAGAACTGCAGTAATACCAATTATTGCTGCTTTATGGCTATATAACTTATATAACCTTTATGTGCCTAAGGCTCTTTCTGACTAAATGCAAGGACAATATGTAATGTAACAAGCTTCAAACATTTTTCATTAGTAAGAAGAGGATTTTGAAGGAAATAGTATGATACTTCACTTCAGCCAGGACAGGAGAGGTAATCACAGATTTTAGGGGTGCTGAGATAAAAGACAGGGAGTCTAGATGCCTATGCTTGTACCTACATGTAAGAGTACAGATTCAACTAGGGCTCAGGTTATATTTAGTGTTCTACTATTTAGTCTTCTAGCTGTCCATTACTGCTTCTGATCCCAAAGGGTTCAGTGTGTTTGTGTGCATCCTGCAGAACGAGGGCATAATTATTGTGGCTCATCCTAAACACTTCTCCATGCATGAATTAAAGTTACAGTTAACGAAGCATATTGAACTTATGAAAATGCAACCAATTGCAACATAATAACTGGGGAAAAGAATTTAGAGAGATCCAGATCATCACAGATGCTAATTACATATAATTTCCTGTTCTTTACATATGTAGTATTAAGTATAAAAGGCATGAGGGTACCTGCTTGGTCGATTTAGTTTGTTTAATTTACATGCTAAATGCAAATAATTAAATGCAACTATTTAATTGTGCAAAGTTGGATCAGTATAATTTAGCCATTTAAATTTTATTTACATACACAAAATGATTTATTTGCTCAGTAACAAATTTCAGATTACTGAGAAAAAAAATCTTTAAATGGGACTGAAAGTGATGAAAGAGGAAAGAAGACGACACCCTTACCAGCTGGTACAAGTTCTCCCAAAAGTCCTGCGTCATGAGGCGGAATAGAGCCAGGAAAGCCCAGCCAAAACTGTCAAAGCTGGTGTACCCATAGTTTGGATTGCGACCAGCCTTCATGCATGTGTAGCCTTCAGGACAGCGACTGAGAGGGGAAAAGAGCACACAGCCCAATAATGACTTGGCACCAGTCTATGGATTAGCATACAACGTTTGTCAGAGAACAATCTCAGTGAGATCTCAGTAAGTAAATGTTGTTTATATTTTCTAAATGTCTATGTTATATAATTTATAGTTTTGGAATTATGATGTGAAGAAGAAGACCAGACACTCACCCTGAATCCGAGCTGTTTCCACACAGAAGAGCATCCAGCTGGTCCGGCAGGAAGTAGAAATTGGCTGATGACAAAAAGAGACAGGGAATGTTAGCTAGACTATTTTGTACTTTTCAAGCCATTCAAATTATGGCCAATACTGATAAGGCAGATAACTGATAAACATCCAATATTATAATTGCATACTAATATGTATAAATTAAAAATAAAACACTAAAGATTAAACTAAATCATTTAAATGCTAAAAGTAAATATGGGCATCACAACATTATAATGTACATGTATAAAAAAATGCAGTAATTAAAAAAAATATTTAACAGTGTTAAATTATTAATTTATAAATATTAAATATAAACTAATTAGAAATATACTGTATGTAGTTATATTATAGTTATTAAATATTATAAATGTAGTTAATTCTTTGTTTTTATTCAAGATTAACTTTAAAAGTGAGAGTTACATAGCAGTTAAAGTAATGCAAAATCAACAAACAAATATATTGTGCATACCTAACTATTTTTGTAATTTGTGTGACAAACTAAATAAAAGCTCACTCTTATTCATGATGTACTCATCCCAGTTGAAAGCATGGGTGCCATTGGCCTGGTATATTTCTGTGATGTTGATGGGCCAGATGACACACTTTTGTCGCAGATTTCCCATGAAGAGCTGCAGACCAATGAGGGCAAAGACACTGAGGCAGAAAACGGTGAGGATCATCACATCTGACAGCTTCTTCACCGACTGGATCAAAGCGCCAACAATGGTCTTCAGACCTTTGAGATATTGAATATGCACACACATACACGCCCCAATATGCACACACGCACACAAACAAAAAGGAACAGACAGTTGCATGTGTGTTCAAGTCCCAGAAGTGTATAAATGGAGTCTCAAGGCATGATGTGAGGAATTCACATTTTTTTAGATGTGAGGCTATGTTGATGTTTCATGTAAATGTCTTGTATACCTATTATGTAGATCTGTGGTTCTCAACTGGTGGTGTGCAGGTATGTTCTGATTGCAGGGAAATACAAATGTAGGCTGAATGCAATTTATATAGTAAATATGTTACTTTTTAAAAGAGGGAGACTTTTCCTATATCTTTTGTTGTTGATATTGTAGGCCAAGCATCCAATAAAACTCAAAACCCATCTGTTACTTGGTACAATCTAGCCAATATAGAGAGATGGCAACATGAACATGATGCTTGACATGCCTTCATCATAAACATGGTTTTTGGCCTAATGAGTTTTGTATGATAAATTACTGGCTGCCGAGAGTATGAAACCAATTTTGCATGTTTGTAAATGTAAATCTGGCTCCTGAAACAAAACCAGTTGAGAACCACTGATATGGATGCTTAAGGGTGCACTTCAGCATAATTAATGTTTTTAATTGTTCAATATTAACTTTTCATAATATCATACCTTGAATCTTTATTTTAATTCAGAATGACAATGTATAAATAACAGAACCACAAAATACACTAAGTTTCTTTACACACATACTGCTTGGGAGCCATCCCATCATTTGGACTATTCAGATGAATAACTTACTATTCTGCTTAAACGTGGTTTTAATAAATGCCTACAACAGATAATATATTATTTCAGGAAAAGCAAAAATCAGTCCTGAAACATTTTTTAATTCCAAAACAGAAGTTTAAGGTTCTCAAAGGATAACCTTCAAGGAATTTTCTTGACAATAAAGGGAGGGCTCCCTCAAACAGTGAGAACAGCCTGACATCCCATGACATAGAGAGAATAAAGCAAGCAGGGACTAGGGGAGTGAAGATTGCATGCAGGTCATTTCAGCTCGAAGGCTGAACAGAAACAAGTCCAGTGTAAAAATCTTCCAAGGCTCCACCAGACATGCTGAGCTAAACATCATCAGAACTGCACTGACCCCTCCATAACTCTCTCTCAAATACAAAATAGCTGCTTTACCTTCAAGACAGTAGACACTCAAATTAGTATTGATATGCTACAATCCTCTTGCCCATAAACCACACCAAAACATCAAAAAATCTTGCAGGGCTCAGAGATTTGACGAGTAGGCTTTAGTTCATAGCCTTACTGAAAATAACACAGGATGACAAATATGACTTGCAGTAAAACGTTTGTCAGCTAAATAAATCCTGTTATTTCACTGAAAATTACTTGCATATGATACTAATGTGTCAAGACATTAAGCTAAAGGTCTGGCATTTTTGCAAGGCCTCTGAAGGAAATAAAAACAACTGCACAGGTACAACGAAAAAAAAATTTACTCATCTGAAACAGACAAAAAACATTCTTCCTTGACCATCTGTACTATTCTTATTTTATTTCCAGGTGCAATTTGTGAGTTTCATACAAAATAAAGGAAAAAAGTGAAGAAAAATGATTTGTCAATAAATAAATAAATAAATAGATAAAAAAAAATATGGCAGCCAAGCACTTAGTAGGCTAATACTATAAAAGCATGTGAACTCCAAAGCATCATGCAGTATAAAATATGTCCACAAACTAGGCTTGGCAGTCTTCATAAGTAAGTATCAAGTATATTCTTCGGGAACTCACTGAGAGCCATGCAATTTTCATTTTGGGGAATAAAACATAGCTTGTTAAAAATATCTACTCTAGTGCTCTGAGGGCAGGGGCTAGTTTGAAAAGGTCTGTTTGTTTCCTAATATATATTAATCAGCAAAATGAATGTGTTCATACCTTTATAGTTGGATTTTTGAGGCTACTAGTTTTTTAGACTGTGTACCCCTGAAACATACAAGCTCACATACTAGTGAATTCTACAATTAGCTTTTATATAAAGTCCTTACTGTTAAAATCTGAAATAAAATTTGCCTTTTGTAACACAAAGATCTGCTTTAGCAAGACCTCAACAACAAACTTACAAATAATATAGTAGCTTGAGTTCAACCCAGTTCAGGGTTTGTTCATAGATACGTTTATTGCCTACATGAAAGAGGTTACAGAGGTTCGGTTGCTAAAGCTTTCTAATCTGCTCTGAAGTTTCTAAAGGGGCAAAAGGGTGTCGAAACCAAAGGACTCTGGAGATTGATAGTAGACTGCAAAGCCTATCAAAAATGTGTAAGTACCATTTTTGATCATTTTGGAGATTGGAAAAAAGCAAATTAAATGGTCCTCTCCAAATCAATTTCTGCAAAAAAAATAAAATAAAGAAAAGTCCAAAAAAAAAAAAAATTTTTTAATTGAATAGTAATAGTGGGTCACACTGAAAGTTAACCTCAGCGTCAAAACTGCGTCTCACCTGGAATGACAGAGATAGTTTTCAATGCTCGGAGAACTCTGAATGTTCTCAGCGCAGATACATTCCCCAGGTCCACAAACTCTGTTACATATCTGAAATAAGGGAGGATCACACACAGACACCAATGACAACCACAAACACACCAAGAACACCACCACGCCAACAAACCACTAGGAGGTACGCCACTCACAGAGCCTGTCCACTACGAGGGGGAAGGAAGGAAAAGAAAACCAAGATACACACATGTACACCTAACACCGACCCCTCCCGCCCACACACTCTCTTACCTGGGATTACAGAAATTGTTTTCAATGCCCTCAGAACTCTGAACGTGCGCAGAGCTGAGACATTGCCTAGGTTTACAAACTCTGTTATATACCTGCAATGATCAGATCAAAATTACATGGAGACATGGTCATGACTTAGTACTCGATGACTTCCATATGCAGACTAAGATGATCTGTTTCTTATAAGGTGAGGGGAAATTAATGCAGTGTAGGCACAATACAAAGTATAAATGCCAAATATTCCAATATTTTGATGACAAATATACACATTTTAACAAAAAAAAAAAAAGA
>NW_015653472.1:3059455-3062690 GCF_001515625.1 Sinocyclocheilus rhinocerous
ATTCATGATGTACTCATCCCAGTTGAATGCATGGGTGCCATTGGCCTGGAATAGTTCTGTGATGTTGATGGGCCAGATGACACACTTTTGTCGCAGATTTCCCATGAAGAGCTGCAGACCAATGAGGGCAAAGACACTGAGGCAGAAAACGGTGAGGATCATCACATCTGACAGCTTCTTCACCGACTGGATCAAAGCGCCAACAATGGTCTTCAGACCTTTGAGATATTGAATATGCACACACATACACGCCCCAATATGCACACACGCACACAAACAAAAAGGAACAGACAGTTGCATGTGTGTTCAAGTCCCAGAAGTGTATAAATGGAGTCTCAAGGCATGATGTGAGGAATTCACATTTTTTTAGATGTGAGGCTATGTTGATGTTTCATGTAAATGTCTTGTATACCTATTATGTAGATCTGTGGTTCTCAACTGGTGGTGTGCAGGTATGTTCTGATTGCAGGGAAATACAAATGTAGGCTGAATGCAATTTATATAGTAAATATGTTACTTTTTAAAAGAGGGAGACTTTTCCTATATCTTTTGTTGTTGATATTGTAGGCCAAGCATCCAATAAAACTCAAAACCCATCTGTTACTTGGTACAATCTAGCCAATATAGAGAGATGGCAACATGAACATGATGCTTGACATGCCTTCATCATAAACATGGTTTTTGGCCTAATGAGTTTTGTATGATAAATTACTGGCTGCCGAGAGTATGAAACCAATTTTGCATGTTTGTAAATGTAAATCTGGCTCCTGAAACAAAACCAGTTGAGAACCACTGATATGGATGCTTAAGGGTGCACTTCAGCATAATTAATGTTTTTAATTGTTCAATATTAACTTTTCATAATATCATACCTTGAATCTTTATTTTAATTCAGAATGACAATGTATAAATAACAGAACCACAAAATACACTAAGTTTCTTTACACACATACTGCTTGGGAGCCATCCCATCATTTGGACTATTCAGATGAATAACTTACTATTCTGCTTAAACGTGGTTTTAATAAATGCCTACAACAGATAATATATTATTTCAGGAAAAGCAAAAATCAGTCCTGAAACATTTTTTAATTCCAAAACAGAAGTTTAAGGTTCTCAAAGGATAACCTTCAAGGAATTTTCTTGACAATAAAGGGAGGGCTCCCTCAAACAGTGAGAACAGCCTGACATCCCATGACATAGAGAGAATAAAGCAAGCAGGGACTAGGGGAGTGAAGATTGCATGCAGGTCATTTCAGCTCGAAGGCTGAACAGAAACAAGTCCAGTGTAAAAATCTTCCAAGGCTCCACCAGACATGCTGAGCTAAACATCATCAGAACTGCACTGACCCCTCCATAACTCCCTCCCAAATACAAAAGAGCTGCTTTACCTTCAGGACAGCAGACACTCAAATTACTATTGATATGCTACAATCCTCTTGCCCATAAACCCCACAAAAACATAAAAAAATCTCGCAGGGCTCAGAGATTTGATGAGTAGGCTTTAGTTCATAGCCTTACTGAAAATAACACAGGATGACAAATATGACTTGCAGTAAAAGCTATTCAGCTACATAAATCCTGTTATTTCACCGAAAATGACTTGCGTATAACACTAATGTGTCAAGACATTAAGCTAAAGGTCTGGAATTTTTGCAAAGCCTCTGAATAAAATAAAAACAACTGTACAGATAAAAATGAAACAATTTAACTCATCTGAAACAGATAAAAAAAATAAAAATTTTCCTTGACCATCTGCACTATTCTTATTTTATTTCCAGGTGCAATTTGTGAGTTTCATACAAAATAAAGGAAAAAAGTGAAGAAAAATGATTTGTCAATAAATAAATAAATAAATAGATAAAAAAAAATATGGCAGCCAAGCACTTAGTAGGCTAATACTATAAAAGCAAGTGACTTCCAAAGCATCATGCAGCATAAAATATGTCCACAAACTAGGCTTGGCAGTCTTCATAAGTAAGTATCAAGTATATTCTTCGGGAACTCACTGAGAGCCATGCAATTTTCATTTTGGGGAATAAAACATAGCTTGTTAAAAATATCTACTCTAGTGCTCTGAGGGCAGGGGCTAGTTTGAAAAGGTCTGTTTGTTTCCTAATATATATTAATCAGCAAAATTAATGTGTTCATACCTTTATAGTTTGATTTTTGAGAAACATACAAGCTCACACACTAGTGAATTCTACAATTAGCTTTTATATAAAGTCCTTACTGTTAAAATCTGAAATAAAATTTGCCTTTTGTAACACAAAGATCTGCTTTAGCAAGACCTCAACAACAAACTTACAAATAATATAGTAGCTTGAGTTCAACCCAGTTCAGGGTTTGTTCATAGATACGTTTATTGCCTACATGAAAGAGGTTACAGAGGTTCGGTTGCTAAAGCTTTCTAATCTGCTCTGAAGTTTCTAAAGGGGCAAAAGGGTGTCGAAACCAAGGACTCTGGAGATTGATAGTAGACTGCAAAGCCTATCAAAAATGTATAAGTACCATTTTTGATCATTTTGGAGATTGAAAAAAAGCAAATTAAATGGTCCTCTCCAAATTAATTTCTGCTTTAAAAAAAAAGATTTCAAATTGAATAGTAATAGGGGATCATACTGAACGTTAACCTCAGCGTCAAAACTGCGTCTCACCTGGAATGACAGAGATAGTTTTCAATGCTCGGAGAACTCTGAATGTTCTCAGCGCAGATACATTCCCCAGGTCCACAAACTCTGTTACATATCTGAAATAAGGGAGGATCACACACAGACACCAATGACAACCACAAACACACCAAGAACACCACCACGCCAACAAACCACTAGGAGGTACGCCACTCACAGAGCCTGTCCACTACGAGGGGGAAGGAAGGAAAAGAAAACCAAGATACACACATGTACACCTAACACCGACCCCTCCCGCCCACACACTCTCTTACCTGGGATTACAGAAATTGTTTTCAATGCCCTCAGAACTCTGAACGTGCGCAGAGCTGAGACATTGCCTAGGTTTACAAACTCTGTTATATACCTGCAATGATCAGATCAAAATTACATGGAGACATGGTCATGACTTAGTACTCGATGACTTCCATATGCAGACTAAGATGATCTGTTTCTTATAAGGTGAGGGGAAATTAATGCAGTGTAGGCACAATACAAAGTATAAATGCCAAATATTCCAATATTTTGATGACAAATATACACATTTTAACAAAAAAAAAAAAAGA
>NW_015653472.1:3062842-3089102 GCF_001515625.1 Sinocyclocheilus rhinocerous
AAAACAGATACAGTGAAAAATGGAGAATGAGAACTAGGAAGGCAGAAAAAGTCAGTGACTGAGAGTGAGAGAGAAAGAGTGGAAGAGAGAGAGAGTTTTCTGCATGGGCTGCTGGGAGTTGTGTTGTTGGTGAACGGCTCTAAACACTGATCGGTAGAAACGATGAAAATTCTCAGAAGAGGTATATTCATAGAACAGCAGAGAGATGAGGAGATAAACAGTCACAAGGACAAATGCAGAGCTGTGAGGAACTGGACAAGACATAAGCAGAGCTGCCACATCCATAAAGATGCTACCTAAAAATGTTCATATGGTTAGAGACAGAAAATAACAGCTGAAAATGTGTTGTTTGCGTCCCCCACATACAGTAAGAGCTCAGTTCACAAACAGCTTTACCAGTATTTCTTTACGTCACCCATTATAAATGAGGCAGAAAATTGCTTTAAGCATATGTGATAATTTTTATGATTTTATATTAACCGAATGATAGCTCACAAATCAGACAAGGTTCATAATTACATTAATGACAGAATACTTACGCCATTGAGATGACCATGAAATCCAGCCAGTTCCATGGATCTCTAAGGAATGTGAAATCATCTATACAGAATCCACGGGCAATGATTTTTACAGTTGATTCAAACGTATAAATTCCAGTGAAGGTATACCTGAAGGAAAGAGCAAAAGTAACTGGATAAAAAAACTGGAACTAAAATCTGCTTTATATTTTTAGTGTGTATATTTATTTACATTTTGTGTGGCAATGGCTTGTTATGAGGCAAGCTGTGGTTAGGATCAATACTTACTCTACTTGTTTGGACCACTCAGGAGGATTACTAAAAGTCATGAACACACAGTTGGTCAAAATCGTACACATAATGAACATGCTGAATACTGTGGGTATCAGTTAAGGAAATTCTGAGATATTACAGAACATTACAGAACAAAAAAAGCATTTTACTTTGTATTACTTTGTAAATATAAATATCAGGACACTCATCAATAACAGAATGCCAAATACAGACAGAAAATAGTGAATTGTGGCTAGTTGTAAAGCACTGCCCGGGCAATATTTAGGCAATATTTATATTTCAATATCTTTTTTTTTTTTTAGCTTTATTACAATATTTAATATACATCTATATATTGAACCAAACAGCCACTTTTGCAAATGTTTAATGCAAGAGGTATAAAATGTGCATATTTACAGTATCAGACAAACACTTATTTAACAAAACTGAATATGTAATATTAACAAAATTATATATAAAAATATCATATAAAATATCATATACTGTAACAACAAATAACACGTTGGAATGATTTCAGTATTCACAAAAAAAAAAAAAAAAAAAGGAAAAAAATTGTGTATATTACATTAAAAGTAAGATGAGTGGGGATCTTTACTTAATGTCCTAATGATTTTTGGCATAAAAGAAAAATCTAAAATGTTGACCCATACAATGTATTTTTGGCTATTGCTATAAATATACCCCAGCGACTTAAGACTGCTTTTGTGCTCCAGGGTCACATTTGTGTCATTTATGTAGGCAGTTAAAATGTTTTTGTTTGGACTACAACTACATTAACCATCAAATTAGTCAAACAGTCCTCACAGGACAGGGCATAGCATTACAGTTCAAATCTCATTGATACTGTATATGTTTGAACATTTTTGTTTTAATTCAGCTCAATATTAACAGCAATGGCTCTGTCTGTATTTGTTTTATGAATGAGCTGCAAGTTAATGTGGCATGACTGACATCACAATCTGAATATATGGTTAGAGAGAAAGCACATTTTTAAATTGTGCTCTATTGGCCAATAGGGAGACTGCTGCTGCACGGCATACGTTCTTGGCCATGGGTTTCAGCATCAAAACAGGACACAATATGTTGAAAACAGGCGACAGAGCTCCACCATTTTCTCTCTCTATTTGGCATCTCTACTGTCAAACAAAACAGTTGTCGTGCATCTAAAATTCACACCTACATCCACACCCACTGATATGCTGTAACAGTCCCACAGTGGAACACTGCTTAACTACAACATATTAGTCTGAATCCTAAGCGTTATTCTGGACTTTCCCATGCACTCTAGCAATAAGCAGACATATTACATATTTGATGCAGAGAAAGACAATATAGACATTTATCACATACATTAAACAGCTGAAAAAGGATATGAATGTATCAAAATTTTAATAGCTATTCGCCTTGCGAGATTAAAAGGATTTATCATGTACAAGGAAGATGTGGCACTAAAGCGGAAGATTGTTTTCCCTTTATTTAGGACTATAAACGTCTGTGGAGAGGAAAAAAAGAACAAGCCAGAGAGAAGACAAAGACAAAACAACAAAAAAGAGAAACACTAGATTAGTTACAAGCAGAGAGAGGCATCATCACTTATTCAAATGGACTTAAAGAAGTAATAATCTCATACTGAAAACCTGCGTCTGTTTCTAGAGGACACGGCATCATGATGAAGACATACTGCTTTATATGCTACTAAATAATTATAATCAAATTCTGTATGCAAAACATCCATATTGTCTTTGGAGCACAATAAAATGGTAGAAGATTATATAACTATATTTGTACAACAATTATCTCTGGTTCTGCAATTTGATTTGTTGAGAGTGCCTCTAATTTAGTCCAACAGAGTGTTATGAATATCAGTGTGGCTGTGATTTGGACATAAGCATGAGGCCGCAGGAATTTTCAATGAAATAATTTGCCCAACAATGAAAAATCTGTCATCAAATTCTGCTGTTTCTAAACAGCAGCGTAAAAGTTGCATTTCTGCCACCTATTGGACTGGAGTGTGGCACACTGAAGCACAACGGAATCCACCATGATTTTACTGTCAATACTGCTTAGATATTGGGTTGTTTTTCACCAAAACCAAATTATCAATGAGCTGTTTGTACTTTTTTGCTGACACTCTTTGGTGTTTTATTAAGTCACAATGTACTGCCATTGTATTGAATTCACCCAACCAGATATTCATTCAATTAAATCCTTTTGTTTTTTGCCAAAAGCTGAAAAAAAGTCATAAATGTCAGCAATGACATGATAACCCTTGAATAAGCAGCAATATTAAAGTCACATATAGGTTTGAGAATATAGAAACAGTACTGAATTCTGTTTTGTAACTTTAACATACAATAGAATTTACCGCCAAAACAGAAAATGATCTTCCGTGAGCTGTAACTAAACAACTCAAAATAGCAGAGCACACCAGAGAATTTGGAAAAACATTAGTGACTCATTAGGCCATTTTGCCCCATTCCAGGAAAGAAATACACATACAGGCTTATTAACCTTACAAAGCCTACTGAATAATTGATACATACATTTCTAAGGCCTCTAAATTACCAGCATTATCAAAACAATTACACAATTTACTACATACTTTCTGTCCTCTGATTGATATTTCACACTTTTAGCAGAATTCTAAAAGGCTCATACACATCTTTTTGCTGTGAAAACTGCATATTTTTGTTCACTTTGGGCCTCTGAATAAAATAAAGATTTTTTTTTCCTCCTGGAATGTGAGCTCCGTATTCTCAAATCCTGATGTCTTAAATAAGACAAAACTTAACACACATATGCAAACTTTTTTATTAAATATTTTGTCTAAAGGTTCAATAAACTCTTTGATTTAAATATGTATATATCTTGGTTTTACCCGGATACCTCACTTCTCACTACTGACTGAATCTGAGAAGTCTGAATTTATATGACACCATGAACGAGTCAGTGTAAGCTCACCAGCCTTTCAGTAGATAACCTCATAATTGTTTAAATAAAACATGCTCGCTACCATCAAAGTTTCATGGGAGGTCACGAACATTTGCAGAGATGGGATGCACCCCTGCACTTCCTTTTACATGCTTGAGTTTAGTGGAACGCTAAGGCTACGTTCACACTGCAAGCCTTAGTGCTCAATTCCAATTTTTTCTCAATCCGATTTTTTTGTGTAGCTGTTCACATTGTTGTTTTAAATGTGGCCAATATCAATTTTACAGTGTGAGCAGATCATGGTTCTGAACTGACCCACATGCGCAAAAGAACAATATGAACAGGGATTTGGCACTTGCGCAGCGCGCTGTCATACGGAAGTAAACATGGAGGACATAAAGTAAGCGATTATGCATTTATTTATAGTGTAATCTGCTGCTGAATCCGGCGAAATTATGTGCAGGCATTATGAAAAATAAAGACAAGGATGTGACAAAAGACAGTACAGTTTTGAAGCTTTTATGATACGAGCCCTCATGTTTTGTTTGTATATAGAGTATACAGACTGTAATTCTTATGAGTTCTGACACATTTCACTTCCACTGATTACCTTTCGCAACTGTCTTGATAACTTTGGGTAAAATTCTTTGAAGTGTCTCCCGTCAGCGCGGAATTATGACGAATGTCGATCTAGAGTGAAGTAAAAGTCGCATGAAATCCGACATGACTGTTCACACTGCGTTCGCATTGCAAAACATCTGACATGTATCGGATTTAGTACCACATATGGAAGTGGCACAAATCAGAATTGAAAAGATCAGATTCCATGCGGTTTGTGCTGTTCACACTATCATGACAAAAACAGATCAGAGTAACGCGTGAGCAAAAAAATTGGATTTGGGCCACATTTACCTGCAGTGTGAACGTAGCCTAAGAAACCCTCTTCAGCACCACGGAGAGCGCCAATCAACGCAGCCCTGTTTCATCAGATGCAGATTCTGCTTCATACATGTAGAAACTCCAAATTTGGTCCACAATGACAAATTAGGTTAAAGAAGCACAGCTCAGTAAATAACACATTGAATATGTAACTAAAGACGGAGAAGAGCTGGATCTATTTGGGTCAGACTGAATCAGGCCACCATGTAAACCACATACTGAGACCTCTCTCTCTCTTCCTTCGGCTTGCTCCCTTTTTATCAGTGGTCACCACAGCGGAGTGATCCGCACAACCGATTTGGCACGTTTTGCACCGGACAAACCACATACTGAGACCTGCTTAGTCAAAAAATTATCTGCTCACTGCTCAGCAACCCCAACAGTGTGCGAGACATCACACTTTGTTCAAAACAGGAGAAGAATCATTCAAACCATCAGCCCATACTCAGCCACATATGAAACATGAGATGAAAAAATAATGCAGAAGTGGTGCATATATGAACAAAAATACATTTGCCCTTTCTCAGTATTTGCTTGCTATAGTACAGGCACACACACAAGAGAAGTGCATGTGGGTTTCCTTTTTTAATGCATGACAGGCTGCACAGCTACTGAAAATTTCATAATCCAGAATGGAGAAGCAAAAAGACATGGAGAGATAAAGAGACAGATAAAGACAGCCCAGAGAGGAATGAGTAAGCAGTGAGAAGAAGGGAGGGAGGTGGAAAAAGAAAAGGGCAACAAGAAAGCAAATGGGAAATAAAAAAATATAAAAACAACACAAAGAGCAAAAGCTATAAAAAGCTGTACATAATGTCCTTCAAATCAGCAGCTACGGTAAAAAAAGAAAAAAGGGGAGAAATAATACTGATGGAAATGCACCACGAAATAGCATTTGTTCATAAAACTAAAAAATGTAATTAATAAAATCTAAATCCGCTACTGATCCGAGGCTGCAACATTTCATTATTTTGATTTCAAATCCAAACGTTGTTACTGAAAAAGCTTTTTCAGCATTGTGATCTTCTTTTATCACAGTACAGTAACAATCGTTCATAGACATTACTTTAAACTCAATAAATATAAACAACGTATTCATGCATTTGACTTCTAGGTTTGTACAAGTCGCTCAAGCAAGTGGCAACAAATTTAAACACAGCATTTAGCCTACATTTCTTGTTAAAAGTAGGCTATCACAAACATTTTAAATTAAAACTCACCACTGACAGAAACGGTCGACTCTTGTGCCTTTTCTTTTGCATTTAAATTTTTATTACAAGCAATCCCGCAGGTCTTAAATAACTTTGTTTTTCTACCTCCACAAGTGCATCTATTATGTTGCCTTGTTTATCTAAAAGAGCCCTTTTCCTTGTTTTAAACCTAGCCAAAAAGCCACGTGTTGACTGTGAAACAAAGTAGACTAATTATATAAATTTATTGTGAAATTACTACATTTTGTTGTCAATCCATGTTCATTTTTACCGCAAACAATGCACTGTCACTTTAATTCAGCGCGTGCAGCACAGCAAAAATAGACTTGGTGCGTAAACGATCGCTGCACTGCTGCAGACGCGACGGTCCTGGAACGCACTGACGGACCGCAACTGCTGTGAACGCTCTAATCCGTTAACATGGGTGGGTAAAAAAAAAACGCAACACATACGCATTGCAGATGGAGTATGTGTGAAACAGGCGTGACGCTTAAAAATATCAGGGTGTCACAGAGTCAACAACATCCACAGCACCAGACCCCTACACTCCACCTACTCGTTCACAGTCACCAGATTTCTGATCACCTGCACCTGTCACATCCAATCAGCACAGACTATATTAACCGCTCACCACTCACTGTTCACTGTTGTCTGGTCTTGTTGTTTCTTCCTGAATGCTACCCGACCTCTTACCTGCATGGACTTACCTTCTTCCGTTTGATATTCATCTGCATCCAACTAGAAACCTGTGCTCCCGCAAGATTATGTCCCAACCTCTGGATCCGGCTCACCAACACCAGTTCATCCAAAACTACAAAGATAAGACTGTTATTCACTGAACTCTCTCAGCATTGCTCTGTTGAACAATCACTCACCTGCTATCCACGTGTATATGTCAAAACCTACAATAAACCTGTTGTTTGGATTACCTTGTTGCATTCTTCTGTTTTATGACAGAAGACTACACCACAACATGCAACGTGAAGCCGCTTCCAGTGATGCATACAACCGACCAGTGACCTACTCAGGAGAGGCAGAGGATTGCAGCAGATTCCTGCTACAATGCTCTCTATTTTTTTAAATGCAGCTGTTCGCCAACAATCGTGCCAAGATCGCATACATTACTTCCGTTATCTGGACGAGCTTTGCCGTGGGCATGTGCTATGTGGGACACCAATGGACCAGTTGCCAACTTGCTGACAGCGTTTACCTCGCACTTTAAAGACGTCTTTGGACAGACCGCTAGCATGCTCTCAGTGCATGATCAACTCTACCGGCTCCATCAATTTTCAGTCACTGACTATGCTCTTCAGTTTCGCACTCTGGCAGCCATCAGCAGTTGGAATGAAACAGCCCTAATCACTGCATTTCGTCAAGGTTTAAACTCCAACATCCGCCAACAAATGGCGATCTATGACGACATGACTGGATAAGAGAACTTCATCCAGTGATCGTTTCAAATCTCACAGCGACTCACTGCCTGCTCCTTGGATCAACCAGCGCATCCTCCACCAACCACAACATGTGTCGCCCCTCCAGTACAAGAACCCATGCAAATCGATTCAACTCGCCTATCGAATACAGAGCTACAATGCCGAATTGACAAGGGTTTATGCCTATATTGCGGTTCAGAGGGACACCTCCTTCCCTTGTGTCTAGTCAGACCTCCATGCTCAGCGGTGATTACTATCCATATACCACCTTCGATATCCTCGCTTGCCCATTCAGATGTTATTCTAATGACTTCCCATCAATCTATTTCAGCAAAAGCCCTCATAGATTCTGGAGCTGCCAGAAATTTAATCTCATTCAATCTACTTCGCAAGCTTCACCTCCGAAGGGAACATTGTCCTCAAGTTCTCCATGTGCACTCCATTAGGGCTGTAGCTATCGAATATTTTAGTAATCGAGTATTCTACAGATTATTCCATCGATTAATCGGATAAGAAGTAATTTCTTTATTAAAGAGCAATACTAAATATACAAGAGATAATAAGATAGATCTCTTAAAATAAACAACTAATTTGTTTTCTTTTTTAGAAAAATTAACATTAATTTTATTGCTGAAATTGCATACATTAATAACCGTGAAAACTAAACCCATTTAATTGCCAAATTGCATTCAAAATGCAAATACAAATATATCAATAAAAAAATAAAATAAAATCAGTCAATTAGAATAAAAGACATTTGGGCTGTTACCAAACAAATGATATCAGTATCAAAATTCATCTTTGCAATGCTAAGCTATCTAATCTCAGCCCGATTGCGTATTTCTGAGGGAGGGGCTTCATAAAAACCAGGATGTGCCCCTGTATCGACTACAGTGCTCTCAACTCCCAGACGGTCATGTTCCTGTACCCTCTTCCTCTGGTCCCAGCAGCCCTGGAGCAGTTACAGGGAGCTTGCATCTACATGAAGTTGGACCTGCAGAGCATTTATAACCTCGTTCAGATCCGAGAGGGTGACGAGTGGAAGACAGCTTTCGTAACACCATCAGGCCACTACTAATATCTTGTTATACCGTACAGACTGTCCAACTCACCCTCAGTCTTCCAGAACTGTACTTTGTCATCAAGGTTGATGCATCCACCACCGGGATAGGAGCCATATTGTATCAGCGGCAGGGTGAGCCTCCCAAACTCCATTCATGTGCCTTTTTCTCTAAGAAGCTGCCCCTAGTGGAGTGCAACTGACATCGGTTACTGCGAACTGCAGGCCATCAAACTTGCCTTAGAAGAGTGGTGCCATTGGCTGGAGGGAGCTAAACATCCCTTTAAGATCATCAATGAACACCGCAATCTTGAGTATCTCCGGGAAGTCAAAAGACTAAACACCTGTCAAGCTCGCTGGGCCCTCCTCTTCACCAGATTCAATTTCACTGTGACTTACTGGCCAGAGAGTAAGAACCAGAAAGCAGACGTTCTGTCCCGTGTCTACCACCCTGGGTCAGAGACCACTCCTCCCTCCAAACATCATTGTCAGCCCGATTGAGTGGTCCATTGATGACCAGATTGCGGAAGTCACGCAGTGTCCTGAGGAACGGATTTATGTGCCAACTCGTTTCTGTCTGTCCCTCATGGACTCAGCTCATACATCATACGGCCAGCAAACCCTCTTGCTCATCAGCAATTGCCACTGGTGGCCCAATATGGCCCAGGACGTCTCCCGGTTCATCCAAGGTTACTCAGTCTGTGCCATATCCAAGGTCCCTCGCCACCTACCTGAGGGAAAGCTGGTCCCCCTTCCTGTACCTAACAGGCCTTGGTCACACGTCACAATTGATTTCATCACAGACTTATAATAGAGACTAATAAAAAGACTAATAATAATAATAATAATAATTCATTACATTTATATAGCGCTTTTCTAGGCACTCAAAGCGCTTTACATTGTGAGGGGGGATCTCCTCATCCACCACCAGTGTGCAGCATCCACCTGGATGATGCGACGGCAGCCATAGTGCGCCAGAACGCACACCAGTTTATTGGTGGAGACTTACATTCTTCGGATTCTCACACAAGTGTCTTCGTCGTTGTAGACCGCTTCTCCAAAGCATGCAAGTTGATTCCTTTGAAAGGACTATCCACTGCCTTTGAAACTGCTGAAACCCTCTTCCAGCAAGTCTTTCGTCATTTTGGGATACCCAAAGTTATTGTCTCGGACCACGGCCCTCAATTCATCTCCCGAGTGTGGAACGCCTTCTTCCAGTTTCTCGGAGTCACAGTCAGTTTAACATTGGGATATCATCCACAGTCCAAAGGCCAGACTGAGCGGAAGATAAAAGAAATCGGGAGATACCTGCAGTCATACTGTCATGAACATCAAGAAAGCTGGAGCCGTTAACTTGTCTGGTCAGGTGAGCCTACTGATGTTCCAGCTGTCAACCATTGGTTCCAGGAGAGCAAGAGGTTTAGGACTCAGCTCACATACTCCTGCAGAGGGCAGTTCAGAGACACAAGAGTCAAGCCGATGCTAGAAGATCAGCAACACCCCAGCACCATCCAGGGCAGAAGGTCTGGCTCTCAACACGGGACAACGGTCTTCGACTTCATTGTCGCAAACTGAGTCCCCACTATGTCGGTCCACTCACAATCCAGAGTCAGATCAACAAATCACATACAAGCTAAACCTTCCTCCTCACAATAGAATTTCACCTTCTTTTCATGTATCCCTATTGAACCCATATACTGATCCTCTGCTTCCTTCCTCTCCAGGGTCTGGTGCTGATGACATGCCTCCTCCTCCTCCTCCAATGAATCCTTCGGAGGACAACATCTACTGAGTCAACACCATCCTAGATTCCCAACGACAGAGCGGTCACCTAGAGTACCACGTACACTGGGAGGGGTTCGGCCAGAGGAAACATCTTGGGTTGCCCGTGATGACATACTAGACCCATCTCTGCTACTTGAATTCACCCTGATTGTCCAGCACCAAGAGGCAGAGGCCACCCTCGTCGTTGCCCACCGCGGTCATCAGGAGCTGCCTGTGGAGGAGGGGGGAGTACTGTCACAGAGTCAACAACCTCCACAGCACCAGACCCCTACACTCTGCCCACTCGTTCACAGTCTCCAGAGTTCAGATCACCTGCACCCGTCACATCCAATCAGCACAGACTATATTAACCGCTCACCTCAGTTCACTGTTGTCTGGCCTCGTTGTTCCTTCCTGAATGCTACCCGACCAATTACCTGCATGGACTTACCTTCTTACATTCTATTTCAGCATTGCCCTGTTGACCAATCACTCACCTGCTTATCCATGTGTAGCTGTCAAAACCTGCACTAAACCTGTTGTTTGGATTACCTTGTTTCATTCTTCTGTTTTATGACACAGAGAGAACGAGAGCATACAGAAAATGAGAGAGAGAGAGAGAGAGATCATGTTACAGGATGATGCCAAGTGAGTAGGAATAAGTGATGTAAAAAAAAAGATGCAGGTGAGGCACTGACCAGACTTGTGGAGGACACATGGAGAGGAGAGAAACATGAAGAAATTACAGAGATGGTGACTAAGCATGACGAGCAGAGCAGCAACTGATGAATGAAATTCAGAGCCAATAATTCAGCATCTGCCACATCAATAGAAACTTACGACACAATCAAAGGCCAAACTCTCTTCATTTTATAACATTTAATTTCATACATTATAAAATATTTCAAACATCTACAGTGAGCTTCACTTTCAAATCTGTGATTTAATTAGGTTTATTACAATTAAGAGAATGACTGTTTTGTATTTCTCTTTATAAAGCACAGAGAAAAATGTACAGGCTAGTTCCTGCATGTAGCCATTTTACAGCATATGTACTGAGGTATGAAGCTAACAGAAATAAATGAGATTATAATGTATAAATCTACATTATAAGATGAGTATTTATAAGATGTTGAGAGTGCTGAGGCTTTGAGCAGATGTGAGGGAGGAGTGAGATGGCCATTAGAGCTGTGTCATCACAAGGAGACACAATGGTGCTACATGGCACATTTTGAAGAGCCCTTCTAATGGCGCCTTTACACTGCATGGTACAGCACGGTACGGTTCAGTTCACTTTTGAAATATGAAATATAATAATAATAATAATATTAATAATAATACAGATAAAATACAATAGAAACGCAAATAAATATATTAATATAAAACAGATAATAATTTTAAAAATAATTTTAAAAAAGAATACAACAATTTATACAATTTAAAAAATCAATTACTACTAAAAAATTACTACTAATAAAATAAAATAAAATAAAAAAGCTGGGTTTTAGGAAAATGGAATTTAGCAAATCAGCTTAATTACAGCACCTTTTAGAAAGTGGAAGCTCAACTGGTAGAGCATAGCACTAGCAAAGGCATGGTCATGTGTTTGATTCCCAGGGATCACACTTACTAATTAACTGCATACCTTGCATGCACTGTAAATCACACTGGATAAAAGAATTTTCTAAATGCATAAATATAAATCAATGTTTTTAAGGACCGAGGAGGTTGTAGATCCAACATGTCCTACTTGGGTAAATCCTGTTAAGCCTCTCCGTCTCACAATTGATTTGTTTTCAACATAATGTATAACCAACTCCTTGAATCATCTGTGATGGAGTTCATCAGCTGCTCCTGTAGCAAAGCTTCCTAGGCTAATTGCTTCAGATAGTGTCACGGGTCTGGATTTAAAAGCTGCCAGTCCATTTCTCAGCTGGTTTTACACTATGAAGAGAGCTACCCTGAGCCTCAAGACTCAGGTTTCACTACTGCTGTAGGCTGCAAGTCGAGCCTAGCATGAGGAAACAAAAGGACAATGGGATGCAGGGAGATCTGATCCCAATGCTGGCAAAGCATTCAATCAAAAAGCCATTGAATCCTTGAGATTGCAGGATACTTCGATCAAGAGCTAAAACATGTCTATGGCATGTGCATGAAAATGCAATGCAGAGACACATCTAAACATTAAAAAAATTCTAATATAAGGTCTAATGTGAGTGATTGTTACAATATAAATGAATTCAGTTTGGAACATAATTCAGTTCCTTTAGACTGCTTTTCACATAAGCTCCTCCATGAGGTTTTCATCAGGAGACTGAAATCTCCTTCCTGTGCATGGAGCAGGCGGTTACATAACAGTCAGCGTGTGCTGCATGAGAGGGAGGCAGAGGAATGAGACAGAGGTAGAGAGCAAGAGAGGGAGGCAGGGAAACGCTTCAACACATGCACACATTAACAGGCATTAACGCACAAATGAGTCTGTTCATTATTTAGTAATGTCCAGTGTGGCAAACACTGCTGAAGTCTCACCACTGCACTTAGCGCCAAGCCAAACAGTAACGCAGGGCTGAGCTCTGGGCTGAGCTCTCAGACAGAAAAGATGACCTCATCTTCCACCCGTAGGCTACATCTCATAACAACAACTTGCTCCTGAAAATCTGTTTGAGGACTAGCTTGCCTTGCATCTGATATTGCTCATTTGCAACATCAAAAAGAAACCACTGTTTTATGACTGGTAACATATCAAGAAACTGTGCATTCATTTAAAAGTCTTAGAGCATGTTTTTTTTATAATATTTACATAATTTTCACCATAAATTATATTATCAGCATAACATTTTAGATGAAAGGTTGAACTGAAAATTGTCAATTTTAAAACGTGGTATTTGGTTTTTACTCCACAAGATTGTGAAGAACCTTTAGCATGATTTGTGAATGATCCAAAGAGCATCTTGAGCTTCAATGGAAGCTCAGAAGTTCAGAATTTTAACAATTTCATATTCAAGTTACATCATAACATTAACTTCAAATACCTAAAACAATTCCAGGTTTAAATTTTGAGCTCAAGGTTTTTAATATGGCAAAATGCAATAGAATAACCATTAATTGTGAGCTCTGACTGGACCCAGCAATTCTGTTCATAACATGGATATACTAATGTTTAAACATGTAAGGTCAGTAAGGTTTGTTTTTAAATGCTTTGCTGAATAAAATACTTATTCTAAGTTACAGCAAAGACATATATAATGTTATCAAAAACACCCTAAAAAAAGTATTACCATTTCAATACAAATATTAATCAGCACAACTGTTTCCAACACAGAAAATAATAAGAAACGTTTCTGGAGTACTAAATCAGCATATTAGAATGATTTCTGAAGCATCATGTGACACTGAAGACTGGGCTAATGGCTGCTGAAAATTCAGCTTTACCATCACAGGAATAAATTACATTTTAAAATATATTTTAAAAAAAAGAACAGAGTTACTTTAAATTGTAATACATTTTTAAGATATTACTGTATTTTTGAACAAATAAATGCAGTCTCGGTCAGCATAATGGATTTCTTTTACAATAAAATCTCTTTAAAAATATTACCTAACCCAAACTTAGTCTACATTTTTGGATAAATGTGGAATATATTTCAGAGAAGTCACTTTTATCCACAATTTTTCTCTCTTCACATACACATAGCAACACTAAAGAATACCAAAGAATAAATTACATTTTAAAATATATTTTAAAAAAAGAACAGAGTTACTTTAAATTGTAATACATTTTTAAGATATTACCGTTTTTACTCTATTTTTGAACAAATAAATGCAGTCTCGGTCAGCATAATGGATTTCTTTTACAATAAAATCTCTTTAAAAATATTACCTAACCCAAACTTAGTCTACATTTTTGGATAAATGTGGAATATATTTCAGAGAAGTCACTTTTATCCACAATTTTTCTCTCTTCACATACACATAGCAACACTAAAGAATACCAAACAAGTAGTCTTGTTTTCAACACCAAAACAACAACAACAACATTACAGGCCATCTTTAATTAGGCCTAACTATCTTACCGTTGTCCCACTACTCAGAGTTGTTCTAATATGGTGCACTGTTCTTTTAAATGCACTGGAGCGTTTCTTTTCTAAAGGATTATTGCTGGAACAATTAAAACAAGTCTGTCAGCTGGAACCATAAAGCTTCAGCAGACCACTGCTGACCTCTCCAAAACTTTTTAAAGCATCATCTCATTCACAATCTACAACATACATAAACCACAAACAAATGCTTCAGCATTGTAGCGGATTATAGGAGGAAGTCATTCATATTGGCATGTTTACCAAGTAAATCCTACAGCCGTGTGTCACCATCAGGTGTTTCTATATAAGAAAATAAAAATAAATGACCTGAAAAAAGCTGGGAAAAACACATCAGCTTCTCCACATCTATAATGATCCATAGTGTGCTGCTTAGAATATAATGTGTGAAGGCCAGCTTTGCAGGACATATGAATAGACATGATGACACACTCACTTTCTTATTCATGTAGAAAGGATCGAGATCCTCCAATGGTGTTGCCACCATGCCAGGAGGGATGTCCCCATAAATGAAGGGCAGACTCTTGCCCGCCTCCAGGTCACCGTTATGCTTGGGCTTGTTCTCATCATCATCGTCGCGGTAGCTGCTGTCTGGTTTAGGTGGCGGTTTGGCTTTCTCCTCAGCAATGCGCTTCTCGATTTCACACAGAGATTCCCTGGTAAAGTATCTGAAGCTGTCAGGTCCTGGCGGTGCAGAAATGGGTGCAGCCATGTTTTCATCCTGCAGCAACTTCTTCTCCTGTTATGTACCCTCCACGGCAGCCAAGTTCTATGTTGGAAAGATAAAAGGACATTACTGGACATCTAGGCTCACACAGTCAGAATTATACAGTACTCTTGTCCACACTGCAACTTGTTCTGGTCCAAAAGTGCATACCTGTAAAGCAACTGACATGAACCTGGTGCACCCTTAATGCCAAAAGTCAGCCACTGGGAAAAGAGCTTACCAGATCAAGAAAGTTCTTTCCAGTTTTGAATTCAAATTTTTCATATCTAATCTGCTTGTTAAGTTGTGACAGACTGAATAAATGCAGTTTCCGAGTCCAAGCCTCCACTTTTTTGAAGAATGTGGGTAACCAAACAGTTGGTGGTCCCCATTGACCTCCATAGTATGGAAAAATAAAAAACAAAAACCATGAAAGTCATTGGGGACCAGAAACTGTTTGGTTACTGACATTCTTCAAAGTATCTTCTTTTGTATTCAGCAGAAGACAACATACAGGTTTGGAACAGCTTGAGGATGAGAATTTTTATTTTTGGCTTAACTATCCCTTTCACCCAGGGGTCAACAAACTCGGTCCTGCAGAGTTTAGCTCCAACTTGCCTCAACACACCTGTCTGGAAGTTTTAAGTATACCTAGTAAGACCTTGATTAGCTAGCTCAGGTGTGTTTGATTAGGGTTGGAGCTAAACTCTGCAGTACACCAGCCCTCCAGGACCACGTTTGGTGACACCTGCTTTAACATAAGCTTATGAAAAGCAAAGACTTTAGACATACAAAGACAGTGCACTCACATTACTTATAATGTATAAGTAATGTATACATTATTTATATATGTATTACTTATAATATAATATGTCCAGCCTTCTAAATACAAGAGCCAATTGACAATTGGTAAAGTCATTGCACATTCACACTGGCTGTTTCAGCTTGAAAGCTTTTTTTTAATCACTATTTGAGCATTTAAAAAAACAACAATTATGAGACAGTTTTTATGAGTCACATTTTATTGCTGATTTGAAATATGTAATTTAAATGTGAGTGTGGCAAGTAGTTTTTGAGATTGCAGGCTTTCCCCATTCAAGTAGGTAGGAGTTGGTTTTGGACACCTGAAACAGCTTCCCAGAGGCACTGCAAATATGGCCGCCGAGTGAAAACACTTTCCTTGAAAGAGACTTTGACAGCAGTCTCTGGGCTCACAGTGTCCCGGACACCAATATTTTAATAATTCATTATAGGTGAATCACTGTGTGGCCAACTGAGATTTTAGTACTGAGATAAAGGTTAGGATCATAATTTTTAGGTAGTAGTATGACAGCATACTGTGAGTGTATATTAGCACTGTTTGTTGTTTGCTTTTGGGATCTGATAGAGTGCTTGAACATGGAAAATTGTGATGCGTGATGTCAGCCTCTTCAAGTGAACCTGAATACAGTATTTTATTATAACTGCAAAAACTCTATGTAACTAACGTTTAGGGTGATAACATTTATTACTAATATGACATTAATATTACATTTGTTCATATTACAAATATCATTAATATTTGTATACACTTTGCTGCTCATTAACCCTTGTGTGACCTTTTGGACATTTTTGTCCTTTTCAGTTTAGTTTTTTTTTATCATTTTGCCTGTGTTATTGCCAACTGCATACATTTTGGCACAGGTGTGTATTTTTATTGGAATTTTACTATTTCACTTCCATTTCCTTTAATAAATCTGTTTTGCACTAGGTACAAAAAATGTTCCTGTATGCGTGTCATAAAAAAAAAAATTTGTGTGTGTGTTCTTGTAATATTTGAGAGAGAAAAACTATACTGTACTGCAAATCACAAATCCAAGCACTGTGTGCACCAGCAGAGTTTTGCTGGCATCTAATGGGGTAAATTTGGTACTGCGCCCAAACAAAATCTTACTCATTTTTTGAGATATCAACCTCAAATTTGGAATACAACTTGTTTAGATTTATGGCTTTGATTTTGTAGCAGGTATAGAGTTCAACATGTTTCATAAAATATATATTTTATATAAAACATCGTTCATAAATCATTTTCATAAACCTAAACATCTAGAACTTTTTTTTTGGTTTCACTTTTTAAACTTTTTTTACTTCAACAATAATCTGCCATGGGTCTTCTTTAAAATGAGACCAAACTTAACTCTGTGCTCCCAAGCTTCAAATTTTTATGACAGTTTTTTGACATGGACATTTTTGTCCTCTATGGACCTATGTGTAACTTTTTTTAATTGACGCACAAGGGTTAATGAAGGTAGGCAAATGGAAGAATCTAAAATTTCAGGAGTTGCATTGAAATGGAAGTAGCGACAGATCAGTTGGATGTAAGAAAGGAATTTAAGCTGACTAATCTGTACATCGAAACTGATCATTCATCAAACATATGATCATTAGTCATCATCACTTCGGTAACTATTTATACCAACTACTACTATCTTGTATTACATTATAGCCTAAATACTTAAAATCTAAGTCAAGAGAACCCACACAATCTTGTCACAATTAAAACAAAAATTGTCATTTAGATTTAATTCTTGCTTGTGGGAAGATAAAGTCTTACTGAACAATACTACCTTGTTACATCATCCGATCACACAAACTGATATGTTCAGCACAAGAAAGTAAAACGCTAAGCCTTACATCTAAAAATATTACCTTACACATCAAAACAATCTGTTGCTAAATTGAGAGCATGTTAAAGAGGGACTGGCACTAGATCCCGGATGAGTCATCCAATTCATCAAAAATGAAAAGCACCCTCCATTATGAGCAGATAAAGGTGATACTTAATGTTTGTCTTTGGATTATGCTCGCAATAATATTAATTGCCTTTGTGATAAGTGATTAATTGGACTATTTTCCTGATATGTGCTTGCATAAGTTCTCATGGTATGGTTCTTTTGGGTCATTATGATGGATGTTTCTATTTTAGATGAAAGGGTGCTGGGAGCTGAAAGGATGTAGACTGGATTAGAAGATACCACATGATAGCACAAGCAGATTTGAACCTGCCTTCCTTATGAACAAAACCTCCACTGAGATGTCGATTCGGGACATGCGTTATGTCCCTAAGGCTGCAGAATGGGAAATGGGGTGGGTTAAGGGAGGCCTGGTGTACCACATCGTCTAACAGCTTGTGTGCAGTGCACGTATGGGCCAGACACTTAACCAAGCCATATCCTGATATTACAGAGCTACTTAGCTCACTTTTAGCTTTTCTCTCCATCCAATTCCAGTTTTGTTTCAGAAATGGCATTTGCACTTTCATCCTGCGTTTGAAGTAAATATACCCCATTTACCTTCAAGCAAATCAGACACATTAACAAAATATCAAGGAATGCCACAAACATTGGCACATAACAGACTCTGTTAGTGGCAGAAGTCCCATGGGTATGAACGCTTAAAAAAAACAGCTTAAACCAGCCTAAGCTGGTTTGTCAGTCTTAGCTGGTTTCTTGGCAGACTAGGAGACCAGCTTAAAGCGAAGACCTGCAAACCATCTTAGGTTTGGTTTAAGTAGATTTTTTCCCTTAGCAATGAAACGGGTAAACAAAAGAAATTATTATACTAAACAAATCCAAACACATTTTGTATTTGTCATTTTCAATGTCTTATTAGTAAGCCTTGTGGTCCAAACAGCACAAGCAAAGACAATCTTGCCTTATGGGAGCTGTCCAATCAGCACCACACTGTAAAAAGGGAATTACAAGTTGTTGTTTTGTTTTTTTAAATCACATATAGGAGGAAATTTGAATGATTGTAAATCTAGGCTACATTTAAAACAATAATAAAATAAAATAAATAAATAAATGCAAGAGCAACGATATTTCTGCACATTTTGACCCACCAAGCCTAACAGAGTTGTCTGAATAAACATTTACATACTAGAAAACACTGCAAATAAAGGGTTTCTTGAGTTTCCAGCATGCATTGCAGTATGAGCAAATTATGCAGTTACAGTTATAGGATTATTTTGCCATATGCTGTTATTTGTGTTGTCATGTTTAGTTATTTGTTAAAAAGCACATCTTGTTTCATTAAATTGTTTACATTTCATTAAAACTGATTACAAAATTCCTTGTTCAACAAATTATCTATTATGAAAAAGATAAGATTTTATTAGCTGTAAAGAAATTTTGCTTTTAGTGAACAATCACATTCAAATTGGTTAAACAGTAGTGTGCAGTGTTACTAAAGGCAGTTCAGAAATCTCATGACATACTGCTGCTATGAATTTAAATGTTTCTGTTTACAGTACACCTTCCATAAGCTAAAGTATATGGAAGCATGTTGTTTCTCAGGGGGTCATAAAAAGGGTGTGAGGGAATGAGTAAGGTGGGCTTCTGTTGGGTGGGCCTAAATATCTCGAAATAACTTAAGGAACTATGCTGGGCTGAACGGGAACACATAATAGCTCTAGAAAATGTCAGGTGGGCTACGTGGTCCAGCTAACTTACAGATGGGAGGACATGGGTTAATTTGGGAAGCATTATGAATAAAATAATGAATTCATTTTTATCCGTGTGTCTTTCTAGGTTGAGGTTCTATGCGCCACATAATTGTCTTGTATGAAAACGACACACTAACGTCTTGAAATGCTAAATACCTGTCAATAAATTATGTATATTCGGACATAAATTTGTAACAACAATTCCTTAAAACAAACCTCTACCTTATTTCAAGAACATCGTCAAGTTATATTGTTATTTGACAGAATACGCAATGGTCCTACCTTGATTTAATCGATGTTTGGTCACGAAATCCATGGTTTATCAGCACAATGGTTTCACGAACAACATCTTTGCGTTATCCAAAACGTTGTCACATTTCCCTCGGGGTCAGAAAACAAATTTGTCTGAAAACGTACGTTTCTAAACAGCCCGACGCTTTCACGAAAGCGGGCCGAAGCCGCGGAGGAAAAACGGAAAATACTGCAGTGCCTTTTTCGCTCTCTCGTCGTATGTACCCTTTTATGCTCACACAGCCAGCGTCTTCTTAGTCATATAACCCCATTTCTGAGTAAAACGTCTATCGCTTTCAGAGAACAGCGAGATACGTCAACGACGTTATGCAAGGTTTCTGCTCGCGAGGAACATAAACAAGAAAATGTAGCATACCACACCCGTGCAACCTGCGTCCACCCTACAATCAATAAGCAGCCAAGCATGTATTGCCTTTTGAACGTCTTAATTACAACGGATCACTTCAAGCCTGTCCACATGTGCATTTTTGCTCATTTGCTCAGCTTGACATGTGATTAATGCTGACAAGAAAACCTTTATTCAGATGAGGGTTCAAAGCTACAGGCTACGGATCACGTCATTGATCATGCAAATACAAATACCACACCACATATTGCCTTGGAAGAATGCGTTTAACTCATATTATGAGCTCTTAAAACTGTCATTTGAGAGGGGGGGAATGAAAGGGCCTAATCACAAAAATGTGAACGGATAAAGCGTCATTGCAGTTATAACGGAATATAAAACCTAATATGCATTTTCAAGAAGCATCTGGCAGTAAAACCCCCTCAGCGTGCGGCGTCTCTGCGACATTTATTGACAGTGCAACGACTTCCACTGCAAGGAATAAACGAATCGC
This sequence comes from Sinocyclocheilus rhinocerous, assembly GCF_001515625.1. Lineage (NCBI taxonomy): Eukaryota > Metazoa > Chordata > Actinopteri > Cypriniformes > Cyprinidae > Sinocyclocheilus > Sinocyclocheilus rhinocerous. Next base: position 3,083,430 of record NW_015653472.1, read on the forward strand.
GAGTGCGATATTTAAACACAGTACCTACTATGATTGCGTTAGCGGGTATCCAAAAAATCCTCACTGGTCTGCAGATGTCGAATAAATTCGGAAGAAATTGCGGATGTCGCCATATTGTTGCTGCTACCTTCCTTCAGTGTGCACCGTTACCCTGCATAATTGATGAAGCCCAGCAAAATGTAAGGGAGTGTCGGTCAATAGGTAGCACCAGTTCCACAATTAGAGGAGTTCAGTTTATTGGAATTTCAGTAAGATCCTTCTTCGAGTAGCCTATGAGGTGCTTCAGGAATGTTCGGGAATGACGATTTTGATGTTATGTAGCCTATAGTGTCTGAAGCAACAATCACACAGCCTTATTGTGTAGAGTTTTAAAAATATCTTGAAAACGCTATAAATAACAAACAGGTTGTTGGCTTGGTGTATTATCATGAGGGACAAACTCGCAAAAAAATAATCTTAATGGATTGTTTCTAATGGCAGTGTTTCTAAAGGATGACCTTCCTTTTTAGTGTCCTTTACAGTAGCCTACTCTAAAAGGTCACAGAAAGTGTGAATATGTATTGTACGATACATTTTCGCTTTTGTCTGCATAAGTAAAGATTTGAAATGTGTTGATTTGCACGATCTTCCCTGTCCGGGTCTTTTATGACATTACAGTACGATGTTACGTCACTTAGAATCTTTTCAGATTACCTAATAATCAGTTCCAAGGTGATCGGAGATCTGCTTTGTAGCTCCCTCTTACTGCTTTCACGTTTAAAATGTTTAAAACAGCCCTACAATTAGTCTTCATTAGCTCGTTATCCTCTGGAATTGCAGGTAGTTTCATTTAAAAAATTATTATTATTATTATTATTAACCCATCTAATCACAATTTTCCCCATGGATGTGAATATGAGGATTTTACTATTGGAATACCCCAGTGAAACAAACTACATTGATATTTGTAAAAGGCTTCAGAAAATTCTAGTGGAAAGTGTATTTTATTCCTGGTGACAACTGTAATCAGTGGTAAACTATATCAAAAAGTAAAAAAAATTTAATTAAATAAAATTCCAGTAATTAATAAAGTATCATAATATGTATTTACTATCCGGCAATTGTGAGAAAACAAGAATCATAATAGCCTACAAGAAAAAATATATATATTTCTTATGTTTCAATTAATGCAACAATACTTTTAATTCTAGAATTTTACTCTATCATTACTTGTTCAGAATAGGGACCCGTGTCTCTGACGTTTACATGCACTGTGAGAGCACCATCTTAATACATCATTAGATTTTTCAAATATCTTATGTATATAAAAAATGCATGTGAACAGCTTATTTTAGTCATAAATGCCACTGGTGGATTAAATGTGGGTTAATATTATTTACAGATAATCTAATCATCATTGGTTGTTGTCACATAAAGAGTAATGAAAAATGTTCAGTGCAACTGACTAAATGTTATTTAAGGTTGTGGACAGCGACCTTTGCTGCATCCTCCAAAGCAGCTTCGTATTTCAGGAGGCCTTTCTGCATTGGAGGGTGCTTGGCCTTGGCAGGTGAGCATCCAGCGGATGGCGAGGCATATCTGTGGTGGGTCCATCATCAGTCATCGGTGGGTAATCACCGCATCCCACTGCTTCAGAGATAGGTGAGACACTTTATGCTTCTCCCTCATAACATGCAGCATTATGTACAGATATCACATGTTACTAACTTTCAGCAACGCTAAATGTTGTTTGTAGAAGCAAACAGGTGATATATTTAATCTGAGCATAAGGACCATTCACAGATGCACATTTAGTTAAATAAGCAAGGGCAGGTAGTTGATCTAAAATTATATACTTGCAATAGTGGTTAAGTTAATTATATACAGTGAGTATAGAAAAGAATCACCTTCTTCCCATTGACAACTTTCTGGCAGATTTTCCTCAAGAATTTGAAGGTATTTTGCCCCATCCATTTTTCCTTCTATCCTGACAAGTGCTCCATCCTGGCTCTCTCATCCAGTTTGGAGCGACGTCCTGATCCAGGGAGGGTTGTGTTGTACCAATTACCTTCCACTTCTTAATAATAGACTTCACTGTGCTTCTAGGCATGGATAAAGCCTTGCCACCCATAGTTGATTGTTTGCTTCAGTTGCACTACCAAGGACTGAAATGCTCCAGGAAAGCACTTTTCATGCTGAGCTAATCAAGATGCCCACAGCTGATCACAGATGAAAGTCAAATGGTGCGTCTCAATTAGCTCCCTAGCACGTGAATCAGTATATAGTGTACACAAATTCGGTCACTGGTAAGTTCCCTGGCTCACTGCACATTGGGACAGAACAGTGATTACTCAATTTCCGGAGACATGACTACATACAACGTCAACGGACAACATTATAGAACGTCACCGCTGGAATTAATCAACAACAGGCAGAACCTATCTCTTTTTGATATAAATTTTTATTCTCTTTAAACACATTGTTCTTTTACATGTTCTTACAACATTTCAGCCGAATATTAATTATAAATGTTAACTAGATGTGATCATTACCTGTCTAGGAATGTGTGTTTATGTTGAAATATAAAAAAAAAAAGGTTTGTCTTTTCAAATCTTCTATCGTGTATCATTATATTTATCGAGTTGGCTCGTATGGTTTATGTTTCGTGCTTCAGAAATGTGACGGAATTTCCGGTAAGCGAGCATAGTGAGCACCGATGCTCCCTAGTTATTGCGGTGCATTGTGGGATTTTTCAGGGAGCGAATGTTCCAGTGCACTGGAAGGATTTCGCGATTGAGACAGCCCTTAAAATGGCCGACTTCCTGATCAGTGCCCTGACAAGTGAACTAGGGAGCTGATTGAGAAGCACCCCTCGTGTGCCATTGAAAAGGTGATTAGCTACACCTGGTTGAGTTTACAAGTCATTTTTAGGAGTGGGGTGATCCTTTTTGAAACTTCTGTTTTTTTTTTTGTTTTTTGTTTTTCTGACATGTTGGTGTTATATATTTCACTTGGATGTTATAAGTTGCACTGAGTAAATACAGCTGGATAAAACAAAAACTGTGTCCATCTTAATTTCAGGCTGCGAAGCAACAAAATGTGATTATTTTAAAGAGGGGTGATTCTTTTCTATACCCACTGTATTTATCGCTTTTTAGATTAGCATTGGATGTAGACAACTTACTACATCAAACCTTTTTACTCAACAAGAAAATGCCTAAAACTTTTTCTACTTTCCAAAATAATAGTTTTTATTTCAGATCTTTTGCATGCATTTTGAAATATGTCCCTTACATCTTTCTTTTATAGTAACAACTATAAACTAGGAATAGTGGCAGGAGTGAATTTTCGATCCAGGCATGGAAAGGGTGTCCAGTATCGTTCAGTCCAGCAAGTGATCCGGCATGAGGAATTCAACCGATCTAATTATGACAACGATTTGGCACTTTTGCATCTGCATTACCCTCTGTATTTCACAAAACATGTGCAGCCTGTATGCATAATGGAAAATGAAATGGATGAGAAACAACTAAGCTTCAGCTCATGTTACATCACTGGTTGGGGCAGCTCAGTGTTAGAAGGTTAGTGTTTAAATGTCCAAAAACTAAAAATCTCTATATTATTAACAGATGATTATTTAGCAGAATATGTCATGGACACTTCACACTTCCGGGGTTTTTAGAAATGGAAGTTATCATTGTTGGGTAAACTACTATTATGAACGGAGACTACAACAAATACATTTTTTGTGTTCCCATTTGCTCCAATATCAAAAGAAAAAAAATCTATGACAGTGTTTCTATGACTTTCCAAAAGAGGAAAAAATACTGCAAGATTGATTATGTTGGAAGAGAGAAATGTCAAATTTGCTGTCACTCCCTCAGCCATTGTAGAAACACTCATGCATCAGCTTTAATGAGTTTTCTGTAATTTAATGCCAAGGTCATATAACACAAAGTATAGTGTTATAAATATAAATAATTTTTTCAAAATGAAAAATAAAAACTTTGCTAGATTTACAATGTTAAAAACTGCAGAAATGTGTCATCACAGTCTGTGAAAAGAGTCCTTATATCAGAGAGGAGCTGTAATTTTTCCATCTTTCTGGCAGTTAAACTGTTATAGTATGTAGGTTATAATAGTATGTTAATACTATAGTATGTGGGTTTATATAATCAGTTCTCTCCTTCCTCTTTGAGAGGAAAACCATGAACACACACATTTTACATGACAACAATATTTTTCCTTTAATAAAATTAGTATTTTTAACATTCATGGATGATTTAAGAATATTTCTTATGATCCTATTTAAGAAGAATATTTAAAGAAAGAATTACCTTGTTTTGAATTTATAATTATGCTTATTGATTTTTTTTAAATCTGAAACTTTTTTTATAGGAATGTTATTTATCACTCTTCAGGAAGCTGAAGTTAATCTTATTGATACTGGAATCTGCAACCAGAGAAGCTGGTATAATGGCCATGTTAATGACAACATGATCTGTGCAGGATTTGACAAAGGAGGAGTCGACACATGTCAGGTAATGTTGTCTCTTTATATCACACTGCAGAGTAAGTGGTCTGTGAAAGACAGTGATTAACAATATCTGTTGGAATACTCTTCAATCAAGGGTGACAGCGGAGGGCCTCTACAGTGTTACAGCGAAGACATGCAGAGATTTTACCTTTATGGTGTGACAAGTCATGGAGAGGACTGTGCATTGCCAAACAAACCTGGCATATATACTCGTGCTAGCCGGTACACCGTCTGGCTGAGAAAAGCTGAAGCAAGATCTGTATCTGCTGCCTCAGTCACAGATCTGCCAGTTTTTAAATTAATCTCAGCTCTGTTTTTCTCTGCCTGGATGGGCCTGCTAATGTGAGCCGACCCCATCAGACATCACAACAGCTCTCTGTGCTGCTTTCCTGTCATTTCAATAAAGCCTCTCTAACGACTGTTTGGCTTTATTGAATTAATAAAACAGAAATATTGAAAAAAGAAAGGCAGTTGTTTTTTTGCTTTTACTGTCCAAAATTCTGGTTTCTGAAATGGAAACCAACCGAGGACATTTAGGCTACTAAGTGGCCAGAACATAACTGAATTCTCACTTGTTATTATCTATGAATGAATAAATGGGGGCAATACATTTTTGTAAGTTTTTGTTCTTTAGTTTTGGGTTCCATATACTTATTTTGTAATTAATAACTATCAAACTGACCCTAAATGGTTTTAGTACAATTCATCAAAAATGACACTATGAAAAATAATAAATAGTAGGCTACAATCATTGTAAAAAGCAAACAGGTCAAAACTTTACAATACTTTACAAAAACACATACGAACACTACAAATATTAAAACGTAAAGGTAAAACTGTATTTAACATATGATAAGCATATGAGTCAATATTTACAGTGTTGACCCTTGTTCTTCATAACCTCTGCAATTCGCTCTGGCATGCTGGATATTAGCTTCTGGGCCAAATCCTGACTGATGGCGATCCATTCTTGCCTTATTAGTTTTCTGAGTTGATCACAATTTGTGGGCTTCTGCTTGTCCACTCGCCTTTTGAGGACTGACCAAAGGTTCTCTATGGGATTGAGATCCGGGGAGTTGCCTGGCCACGGATCCAAAATTTCAATGTAATGATCTTCGAGCCTCTCCTTTATCACTCGTGCTTTGCGACATGGTGCT
>NW_015653472.1:3089345-3122448 GCF_001515625.1 Sinocyclocheilus rhinocerous
CTCTTGCAGGACGTTTTGATACCATTCTTTATTCATGACAGGGTTTTTGGGCAGAATTATGAGAGGGCCCACTCACTTGGTTGAAAAGCAACTCCACACATGGATGGTCTCAGGATGCTTCACTGTTGGCACGTCACAGGACTCATGGTAGCGTTCACCTTTTCTTCTCCGAACAATTGATTTTCCAGATGTCCCAAACAGTCGGAAGGGAGCTTCATCAGAGAAAATAACTTTGCACCAGTCTTCTGCTGTCCAATCCTTGTACTTCCTGCAGAATTTCAGTCTGTCCTTGACGTTTTTCTTGGAGAGAAGTGGCTTCTTTGCTGCTCTTCTTAACACCAGGCCGTTGTCCAAAAGTCTTGGTTGATTTCTGAAGGATCATGTGACACTGAAGACTGTGGCTGCTGAAAATTCAGCTTTGCGTCACAAGAATAAAGTACATTTTAAAATATATTAAAATAGAAAAATGGTTTTAAATTGTAATAATATTTCACAATATTAGTGTTTTTGCTTTGGTGAATATAAGAGATGTCCTTCAAAAACATTAACAAAATCTTAAAGACCCAAAACATTTTTAATACTGTACATCATAATGTTGTGATGCCAAAATTCACTTGTAGCATTTAAAATGGTTGATTTCAGTTTTAATTTTATTATAGTTTATTTTCGGAGTGAGTTAAGCCACTTATTATCTGAACTATTACTATATTATTTGATATATTTATTACATTATTTATAATAATATAGTGTGCATGTGTGTTTATACCATAACATGCAGACAAATCTTGGTGGACCGCTGAACTGCTATATCAAAATTGAGGAACGCTACTATTTGATTGGAATTCGAGTGAAAGCCACTTCTTGTGGAAAACCTAACCGACCTAATGTTTATTTGAAAGTCTACAGCCACTATTATTGAATTGAGCGTGAAATGAATAACAGCTCACATTAAATCTTATTTTGCTAATACATAATGATATTTTGTATATACAGTAGGCCTAATTCAAATATACAGTAGAGTGTGCATGTGTCATGATTCTGGGTTCCTACAGGGCTTGGAAAAGTATGGAATTTGATTGAAGTATTTTCCAGGTCTGGAAAAGTATGGAAAAAAGAAAGCGGAGTATGGAAAAATATTTGTGTTTCCAGACTTTTGCCCCTATTTAGTTTTTTTCTAATAGAAAATTAAGAATTTAATGAAAATACATTTATTGTACAAGAAGTGAGATTTCATGGCAGCTGTTTAGTGATTCTTTAGTGATAGTCAAATATGCATTTTTTGATTATGCAAAATGCAGGTTATAAGCATTTTGGGTTTCTTCTCACAATTCTTAGCACTGTATTACATAGCCTCAAGGATCTTTGCAAAAATAAAAAATATACAGACTTTAATGTGTGTACGAGAAACCATTAAACTTGGCATATGCACACTGAGCTACCTGTTGTGCCATCAACCCATTTCGCGGTGTGGTGTCTTGGCTGCCACAAAGTATGCGTTAAAGAGACCTAAGGCCTTGAAATATTGCATACTGCCCTAATGAAGGCCACATTTAAAAATTGTTTACAGTACCAGTCTTTTTTTTTATAGACCCTTGAACTTGGCAAATTTTGTCATCAGCCCATTTTGTGTCATGGTTTCTGTGCCGTCACAGAGAATGTGTTAAATTGGACATTATGCCTTGATATTAGAGGTAATACAATAAGGAAAGCCAAATTTTGAGCAAGTAGATCTCTGTTCATTTAAATTAATGTGCATACATACTCTCACTTTATTCATAGTGATGCACAAAGGAAATAGGTTATATAAAACTAAAAATTATAACATAAGCATGCAAAAAATTCCCATGAGCATGTGAATAGTTTCTCGAGGGCATGCACACAAGAAAAAAGTTTGTGTGCATGTAAAAGTCTGAATTTTTATTATTATTATTTTAGTGACTCTGTAGGTTGTCACTTCGAGAAAATCAATTAAAAAAAACCCTGAGAAAATAAAAATATTTACAGATGACTGTACTATATACCAATAGCTGAAAATAATGCTCTATGAACCATTTATGTTAAATATGGTCTGAAAATCTACTGAGAGGTTTGGAAATTTGAGTCTGGAAAAGTATGGAATTTTAAACTGGAAAATGGGTAGGAACCCTGATGATTGTATTGACATCAGATAACTAAAGTGATGAGAAAGAATCAGAGGATATAGTGACCTCTGGTGGACAAATCTGAATTTAGCCTGAAGCTTGCAAGAGGTTGTATCCTGATGATTTTATTTGATGATTCCTGGTTTGCTGTAATTGTTTGTCTTTCAAATGTCATGTAAATAATAGTGGATTATTCCTGAAAAAGTGTGTGTGTGGATTATTTGAGGTCATTAATAGAACGTCTTAATATGTCCCTGCATTTATACCTACAGTAAGCTTGCATAATGGACATCTTACACAACCTAAAAACCGCTCAAATAAACTAAATTAAATAGTTTCACTGATGTACGGTTTTGATAACCCTTTTGATAAATTTCTTGTTATGCTTATGGTTCTTTCAATTAGGACAGGTTATGCATTTTTGGAACTGTTTGATCAAAGGCCTCAATGATCTAAGCTTGTGCTTTTTTTCACTCAAAAACTGAAATGTTGAGCTCAGATTAATGAGGCCTATAACGAGTCAGTTCCAAAAACATTCATATCCTGTGCTAATTGAAAGAAAACAAGTTGAAACAAAGGTTGAATCCATTATTTGGTCATAATACAGCATGAGAGATTTACAAGCAATTTGTTTTTGACCAGGAACAACAAATTGTGGAAAGAGAATTTTCAGCACAGCACAGGCTTCTTAGGCTCATTCAGCAGTTTGTTATTTGCACATTGCTTACACAAAATTACTGTAATAAAGACAGTACAAGATTCAGTGATGACAATAAATTTAATTAAAATAAAACTATAAATTTTGCACTAACACGCTCAATATTTTGACAATTAAGAACTGAATTAAAAACACAAAAAAACAGTTATGAGAATGTGTGCATTGTTAAAGAAAGGAGCTGCACAGAATTTCACATGTAAACAATCTGCAGGAAGAAAAGAACATTTTGATTTCTAAGGCCATTTTGAAATAAACATGTTAGGTGCTAATAAATGTTACTGTAATTTTATTAAGATAGAAAAGATATTTCCTCTCTTAGCTCACATTCTCTTTTTCCACAAGTCGGTTAAAACACCCTTTTTGCCTTCTAGCACACTCTCTCTCACACACACATCCAAAACACTCAAGAAAGCATTGAAGGGTTGTTCACACCAACAGCGACTTGCAGCAACATCACGGTCCTCCACTCACCGACCCCAGTGTGTCAGTGTGAACGGGGCTTACGAGAAACAGAATGACAAAACGATGAAAACAATCTATTTTGTGTGACAGTTGTAATGTGTAAAAATATTTTTACTGTTTCCGCATCTGGAGTTACTGATGCTAAGAACTGCCATCAAGTATGAAAGATCAGTCAAGTTTTTTTTTGGAGGACCAGATAACGGGGTCCATTTGTTTATACAGTAACACCAGTGAGACACTACAATATATAGTCTACATACAAACACCTTCCATCTCTTCACCTTTCCAGTCACCTCAAATCAAAATGAAGACAGAAACATACATTTAAAAAACAATTTTCATAGTGCATGGAACTGTGTTCATCTCCAAACATTTCCATCACCCCCAATATACATGATAATGCATTACGAATGTATTGTGACAATGTCACAAACCCCTCCTCACTACAGTTCTTACAGTTGGCAATGTGAGTTAAAAAAAAACCTTTTCACACAACCATAAAATGCGGTGCATTTATTTTAAAACCATTAAAATGATTAGCAGTTTTGAATAAAAGAAGATATGTTTGTTTTGCTGGTGATAATGTTGATCCATAAAACTAAGCACTTCCAGAATGAAAACCGAAGGACACTCCTCTGGCCACGAGAGGAGATAAAGTGCGCAGAAAAGCTTCATGTTAGTCCCTCAGGTCTAACTGCAAGAGCACAAGCGCTGCTCTATGGAAGAGGCATATCGGAAGTGGCACCAAAAGTTGGACAACTGGCGAAAATGTGGTTTCACCTGTTTTAAAGGGCAGAAATATGTTCTGAAAGAAGAGCACCACCCTCCTGGATGTCCAGAGAAGGTTGGATGGCTTGAGCCGGGTGACCGCCATTGGTCGAACAGGCCACAATCACATTAAAAAGAACATAAAAATATGTACAAGGCTCAGCGCAGGGGCAGAAAGAGGACTAGCCAGCTTCTTCCTCCATGATGCCAAATTTTGAGCAAGTAGATCTCTGTTCATTTAAATTAATGTGCATACATACTCTCACTTTATTCATAGTGATGCACAAAGGAAATAGGTTATATAAAACTAAAAATTATAACATAAGCATGCAAAAAATTCCCATGAGCATGTGAATAGTTTCTCGAGGGCATGCACACAAGAAAAAAGTTTGTGTGCATGTAAAAGTCTGAATTTTTATTATTATTATTTTAGTGACTCTGTAGGTTGTCACTTCGAGAAAATCAATTAAAAAAAACCCTGAGAAAATAAAAATATTTACAGATGACTGTACTATATACCAATAGCTGAAAATAATGCTCTATGAACCATTTATGTTAAATATGGTCTGAAAATCTACTGAGAGGTTTGGAAATTTGAGTCTGGAAAAGTATGGAATTTTAAACTGGAAAATGGGTAGGAACCCTGATGATTGTATTGACATCAGATAACTAAAGTGATGAGAAAGAATCAGAGGATATAGTGACCTCTGGTGGACAAATCTGAATTTAGCCTGAAGCTTGCAAGAGGTTGTATCCTGATGATTTTATTTGATGATTCCTGGTTTGCTGTAATTGTTTGTCTTTCAAATGTCATGTAAATAATAGTGGATTATTCCTGAAAAAGTGTGTGTGTGGATTATTTGAGGTCATTAATAGAACGTCTTAATATGTCCCTGCATTTATACCTACAGTAAGCTTGCATAATGGACATCTTACACAACCTAAAAACCGCTCAAATAAACTAAATTAAATAGTTTCACTGATGTACGGTTTTGATAACCCTTTTGATAAATTTCTTGTTATGCTTATGGTTCTTTCAATTAGGACAGGTTATGCATTTTTGGAACTGTTTGATCAAAGGCCTCAATGATCTAAGCTTGTGCTTTTTTTCACTCAAAAACTGAAATGTTGAGCTCAGATTAATGAGGCCTATAACGAGTCAGTTCCAAAAACATTCATATCCTGTGCTAATTGAAAGAAAACAAGTTGAAACAAAGGTTGAATCCATTATTTGGTCATAATACAGCATGAGAGATTTACAAGCAATTTGTTTTTGACCAGGAACAACAAATTGTGGAAAGAGAATTTTCAGCACAGCACAGGCTTCTTAGGCTCATTCAGCAGTTTGTTATTTGCACATTGCTTACACAAAATTACTGTAATAAAGACAGTACAAGATTCAGTGATGACAATAAATTTAATTAAAATAAAACTATAAATTTTGCACTAACACACTCAATATTTTGACAATTAAGAACTGAATTAAAAACACAAAAAAACAGTTATGAGAATGTGTGCATTGTTAAAGAAAGGAGCTGCACAGAATTTCACATGTAAACAATCTGCAGGAAGAAAAGAACATTTTGATTTCTAAGGCCATTTTGAAATAAACATGTTAGGTGCTAATAAATGTTACTGTAATTTTATTAAGATAGAAAAGATATTTCCTCTCTTAGCTCACATTCTCTTTTTCCACAAGTCGGTTAAAACACCCTTTTTGCCTTCTAGCACACTCTCTCTCACACACACATCCAAAACACTCAAGAAAGCATTGAAGGGTTGTTCACACCAACAGCGACTTGCAGCAACATCACGGTCCTCCACTCACCGACCCCAGTGTGTCAGTGTGAACGGGGCTTACGAGAAACAGAATGACAAAACGATGAAAACAATCTATTTTGTGTGACAGTTGTAATGTGTAAAAATATTTTTACTGTTTCCGCATCTGGAGTTACTGATGCTAAGAACTGCCATCAAGTATGAAAGATCAGTCAAGTTTTTTTTTGGAGGACCAGATAACGGGGTCCATTTGTTTATACAGTAACACCAGTGAGACACTACAATATATAGTCTACATACAAACACCTTCCATCTCTTCACCTTTCCAGTCACCTCAAATCAAAATGAAGACAGAAACATACATTTAAAAAACAATTTTCATAGTGCATGGAACTGTGTTCATCTCCAAACATTTCCATCACCCCCAATATACATGATAATGCATTACGAATGTATTGTGACAATGTCACAAACCCCTCCTCACTACAGTTCTTACAGTTGGCAATGTGAGTTAAAAAAAAACCTTTTCACACAACCATAAAATGCGGTGCATTTATTTTAAAACCATTAAAATGATTAGCAGTTTTGAATAAAAGAAGATATGTTTGTTTTGCTGGTGATACTGTTGAACCATAAAATGAAGTTAGCACTTCCAGAATGAAAACTGAAGGACACTCCTCTGGTCACAAGAGGAGATAAAGTGCGCAGAAAAGCTTCATGTTAGTCCCTCAGGTCTAACTGCAAGAGCACAAGCGCTGCTCTATGGAAGAGGCATATCGGAAGTGGCACCAAAAGTTGGACAACTGGCGAAAATGTGGTTTCACCTGTTTTAAAGGGCAGAAATATGTTCTGAAAGAAGAGCACCACCCTCCTGGATGTCCAGAGAAGGTTGGATGGCTTGAGCCGGGTGACCGCCATTGGTCGAACAGGCCACAATCACATTAAAAAGAACATAAAAATATGTACAAGGCTCAGCGCAGGGGCAGAAAGAGGACTAGCCAGCTTCTTCCTCCATGATGCGTGCTGACGGCACAGAGGAACGACCGCATTGTGAGAGGTTCTTTGGGTGCCACGTTGAGCTTTTAGCACTTTAGTCCACGCTCACATGTTGTACGCCACGTAGATGGGATCCAGCTGGTCGGCCAGGAAGGAGTCGCGCAGGTGCATGCGTTGCTTCTCACCCCGTGAGTTGATAGGGATGACGCCGGGGTCCACGATGACCACCACACCAACTATGAGGTGATGCTCTTTCAGAACCACATTAGTGACCAGGGGAACCAAATCGAGAGCTTCCTGCTCAGATCCACTGAGCTCCACTACAACCACCAAAAGGTTGGTCCATGTAAAGACGGCACTGTAAGATAAAGCAACCGATCCAATCAGAGACATAAAAACACAAGTATAATGTTTAGTAACAACAACAAAACTTGTTTTGCGTAGTAATCAGGGACTGATACATGCAGACAGGAAGTGTAAGTGTTCTTGAGGTTCTCACCTCTCAGCGATGCTGCGGTGCGCCCGAGACACAGAGGTCTCAATGTCAATGGGATGATAACGCAAACCTCGCAACTCCAGTGTTTCATCAAGCGAACCCACCACAAACAGAGCATCGTGGCGATCTGGTGGAAGATAAAGGAGCATGAGAAAATGTCACTTGTGCTATTGGACCAGTACTATGTGTTTCTGTCTTAGCACGTGCATTTTTATGCCTTGCAAACTTAAACATCTGGTTGTGAATTTTCCTGTATAATTAAAATAACTATAAATCCAGCTATTATTGCATTTTGTATTAGGAAAACTGAACATTTGATGGAATTTCTTTTATTTATATGTATAAAAAATGTATGCTACTGTTTTACAAAGTTTAGGGTCAGTAAGTTTTAATAATGTTTTTGAAAGAAGTTTCTTATGTTCACCAAGGCTGCACTGATTTGATCGAAATACAGTAAAAACTATTTTATTAATTGTGAAATATTATTACAATTTAAAAATAACTGTTTTCTATTTATATACAATTTAAAAATTTAATTTATTCCTGTCATGGCAAATCTGAATTTTCAGCGATTACTTCAGTCTCACATGATCCTTCAGAAATCACTGTAATCTGGTGCTCAAGAAACATTTCTTATTATCAATGTTGAGAACAGTTGCTGCTTAATATTTTTGTGGATTCATTTATGAATAGAAAATTAAAAAGAAAATGTATTTGAAATAGAAATCTTTTGTGACATGGTAAAAGCTGTTACTGTCACTTTTGCTCAATTCATATGCATCCTTGCTGAATAAAAGCATTAAAAAAAAATTACTGACCCCAAACTTTTGAACACTAAAGTAGAATAAAACAAAAAAATGAAAAATGTAATACTAAATTATAAAAATAAAATTATACATTGATACATAGACATTTAAAATGATAAAATATAAAAGTATATATTTAAATTCATAAAAATCTATAGTTTGTTGTGTTGGAGCCAGTAAAATGTTGGCAGGGCAAGTGAAGGCTGTGAATATGGTTTATCCAATCCAAATTCAGAGTCTGAACAATCCATTTTGCAATAATATATTCACAATAATCATCAATCTGTAATATAGTACAGACCTCCTCTGGCATCCAGTAGCTCTGTCCTCCTGACAAATCCCAGATAACCAGTTCTGGCCCAGTGCGTTTCAGTGTCTCCAAAACTCAGCCGTGTGTTGAAGTGGTCTCCCTGCAGGCTCTCCTCACCGTAGATGCTATAATAACCACTGGCATTATGAGGACTGTTCACCCAGATCTGGAAAACAAGGCAAGAAAGTGATGAAGATGGCATTCGCCACACAGAACTTACTGAGAATATGGAGGGATTTCCTATGTGGACAGTTTACATCATTGCTGTATTCGTGCGATTACTCAAATGAAAATGTGTTTGGTCACCTCGCCTAGATGAGAGTCTCCTAGTGGTCCTCTTGTCTCTGGGTTCACGATGATTACTCTCACTCCAGGAAGAATCTAAAGTAAGGCACAGAAAACAATACGGGATGACTGGTATGTCTTATAATAACAGTGAGAGATAAAGTAGGACAGAATTATGATGGCCTTACAGTCCCCGACTCCATCAGCGGCAGACTCTGAGGAGCTCCTCTCTCCACCAGCCTCACTCTATGACAGGAAAAGAAGAACAATGTCACACTGCAAGCATGTAGCAGTCTGTCTTCATGTCACCACTGGACTCGTCTCACACATACCTGTCATGCCGGAGGGATTTCATGTCTACATAAACAGTGGACGGGTCTGGACCAGCAGTGCCCTGATGGAAGGAGACAGAAATCAAAATAAGGCTCTGCTCTTGCGTCATGACATAGTTGACACAATAAATTTTTTGCCCCAACCTGTAGACAGATGGCCAGGTTGACTCTGGCGCCGAAAGCGGTGCTCACTGCGCGTGGAGACAGGCCCAGGTCTTTGAAGAGCTTGGAGAATGACTGCGTGAGTGCCAAACGAGGCCTCTCTTCGGCGATGATGACACAGCTCCTTACACATGAGAGGTTCACGCCGCGCGCCTGCACATACATCTCTTGTCAGCTTTTATAGATACTTCCACAGTATGTTTACCTTGAACATCCCTTTCTGAAAGCTGTTCTTCTCAGTATTACAGGATTAGTAACCCCAAATTGAAAATTCTGTTTTTATTTACTCACCCTCATGCTATTCCAAACCTGTATGACTTTTTCTGAGGAATACAAAAGGAGGAATTTTAATAATGTACTGGTTGTTCTATTGCAGTAAATGGAGATTGGAGCTTTCAAGAAAAATGAATCTATCATAAAAGTGGCACATCTGACTTGTATTTCTTCTGAAGCCATACGACAGCTTTATGTGAGAAAATGTTATTCAAAAGATGATCTCCCCCTGGCAGTGAGTTGAAACAAGAACTGGATCAGTCCTTTTTGTGAATGAATCATTCACTGGTTTTGTGAACTGGGTCGACTGAATCACTGAAAATATCTGACACTAAATAACATTTTGTTTACAAAACGGACATTGCTTCTACATGCCAACTAGGGAGGAGTCTCTTCATATAAAGTCTGTTCTCACTTGAACCTATTGTATGGTTTCAGAAGACTTGGAATATAGTACACAAGTTGAATGGTTCACTTTTATGTTTTTTTTTTTTTTTTAATTTTGGAGCTGTAAAGAGTGGCCAGGATATTCTTAAAAAATACTCCTTTTGTGTTTCACTGCAGTCATACAGGTTCACAATGACATGTAGATGAATAATAACTTTAATGTGACTGAGTGTGAGACTGTACACTACCGTTCAACCAAAATTTGGGGTCAGTACAAATTTTTAAAGAAATTTATTCAGCAAGGATGCATTGATCAAAACTGACAGTAAAGACTTTTACATTGCTACAAAACATTTTAATTTTTTCCTAACTTTCTAATCAAAGAATCCTGAAAAATCAGTTTCCACAAAAATATATTTTTTATAAATATTAAGCATCACAACTGTTTTCAACATTAATAATAAAAAATGTATCTTGAGCAGATTAGAATGATTTCTGAAGGATCGTATGACACTGAAGACTGGAGTAATGGCTGCTGAAAATTCATCTTTCATCACAGAAATAAATAACATTTTAAAATGTATTAAAATAGTAAATAGTTATTTTAAATTTTAAAAATATTTCTATTTTTACAGTATTTTTAATCTAATACATGCAACCTTGAATAAGAGACTTCTTTCAAAAACAAATCATACCAACCCCAATGTTTTGAAGTGTAGTGAATCTACATCCTGTTGACTCACCTTCAGAGCTTCAGTCTGTGTGCCAAGGCCTTTGGTGCAGAGCTCCATGACTGAGTATGAACAGAAGGTGTCTCTGATCTTATACTGACTAAGCGTGCTCAACCACAGGGGCAGAGACGTCTCCAACTCCATGGGAGGGATCAGGATTGACTGGTGACCTGAATAAACACTAGACCCACACAGATACAAATTACAGTAAGTATTCTATAAATTCCATGCAAGGCACTGTGTCCTAACCAGGTGCAGTCTCAGCTTAACCTCAGATTAACATAAAATAGATTGTGTTAGGCCTGGTTAGGTCATAGTCTAAAAGGTTTGACTGTGTGTACTACCTAGACATACACCACAGCACAAAGCCCAGGCCACAGTAGGGGTCCATGCAGATGGCAATTTGTCTGGATGAGTACAGCTCACACTGCAGTTTGATGGACCGACATAGAGCATTGACTGCTGAGTGAGATATCTGAAAGAAACAAATAAACAAGCTGTTTAGGACGTGACCGGTCAAAGATCCTACATACTTGTTCTTGCCAAAAGCAAAATGAACAACTGAATGGATGGAAAAGCAAACAGACAAGTCTTGCCTTAACTCCAGTCAGCATGCCTGTGGTGGACACACTGAAGTCCAGGTAGGCCAACATTTCCGCAGTGGGGGGTTTATAGATGTTTGAAGGCCGTTTTCTGGGAAGATCATCTGCACACATAAAATCAGTCAAGTCAGGGATACTGATCTTTCAACAATTGGCATAAAAGCCATGTAAATACATTTAATTTCTGTACCTGTGTCTATGATATTTGGCCAAGTCTTCACATTCACACAGCCTGCCGCTTCTTTAGACCGCAAAATCTTCATCAGAGTCTGAGTCGTGAGGATGCAGGCTGCTTTGCTCACCTAACGCAGACAACAGTTCTCAGATTAACATGCTATGCTTTAAAAAATCATAAATGGATGGCATGTGCAAAATAGCCAGACTCACGTCTATGATCATTCGGACTGTGGGGAGAGTGGCGGCAAGGTTCTGTGAATGAGGAGGCCTGACGGTGACCGGAATGCAACCAGCATACAGACAGCCATAAAAGGAGGCGATCAGGTCTATGCCTGTAGAAAAGAAATAATTTTTTTTATTGATAATATTTCATGTGTTTTTTCTGGGTGTTTAAGGTGCTTTAAAGAACGGCATTTACAAATGTTCAGTGTATTTTTGTGGGTAAAATCCAGTCATTTTAATAGGAATCCACACAATTGTGAATTTCGCATGAGGGCCAAAGATTTCCACACACAGATACAAAAGAGTTCAAGTTGGTCATGCGGATTGGCCGTGTTGACATACAGAAAGCTACTTGGTTTAAAAGGGACTTCATACATCACTACACTATTGCCAATAGACAATGGACCATTTTTTTCTTGCAAATTTTAGACCACACCCTAATGTGAACTGTGAATGCTAGGATGGCTGTCATTACCGGGAGGATAAAGCAGTACTACGTTGTCTCCAGTGTTAATTCCTCCTCTTTCCAGCAAAGCTGCAGTGATCTTCTCTGCTCGCTTGTGCAGTTGAGAACACGTGGCTGTGCTCACTGCTACACCCTGAAGGCCAAAGCAAGAAAACTCTCAGTACAGAACGGTTTGACTAAATGACCAGTTTGATGGGGGTTGTGCGCGTGTCACCTTTGCATTCAGCAGCATATAGAGGACTTGATCAGGATCAGTCTGTGCTCTCCACTGCAGGGCTTCAGACAGGAACTGATGCTGTAGGACAGAAGAGGACAGGTCTCAACTTATCAACCATACAAAGACCTCAATAAGATCAACAGAATTCTTAGCCTTGAACATGGTAACAAGAAGACACAAATCAACTCATAGCATTATTTCAGCAAACAGCATTACAAAGCCAGCAAATAATAAGGGTCTAAGGTTTATAATATCAGGGGTGGATGATAGTTCACATAGATTGTCTGTATATTTAAACACCCATAGCAGGACTCATGCAGGCAGCGGCAATAATGACCACACCATGCAGCATAAGAGAGTGTGTATGCCTTCTGTTTCCAAAACATAATGTTTCCATCTCAGAGTAAAAAAAAAAAAAAAATAGAAGTACTTGTGAGACGAAATTTAAAATTAGAAATAAAGCAACTTTGTAGAATATAAAGAAAAACTATGACAAATATAAAGTCACAATTACAAGATATAAAGTCACAATTCTGAGATAATAAGTTAATAAAGTCCATTCTCCATTTTGCATTTATGTTGAAGTAAAACCAAAATATCTTCAATAAAAATCTATAACTTTATACATTTTTTGTCCCTGAGGTTGCTGTTGTTGTAGCTGGTTGCAAAGGGGAATTAAAGCTCAGCGCACACAAAAAGCAGAGCGTTGCTGGCATTCAGGCTTACCATGTTAGTGGGCCACACACAGAGCTACAGCCCCGAGCACGGGAGAAAAAGACAGACCAGAGCACAAGCTTAGAGGAGACGAGACAAACTCTCTTCATCCCCAGTTCTCTTTAAACTCTATTTGTGTTGAGTTAGAGTTAATGACACTATCATTTAAACCAGATCGAAACATGGAATGCCAGTGGTGTTTGGAGGTACTCAGAAACTGGAGGCTTGATGTTGCAAAATAATTATAATAGAGATGTTGTGTAATATGATACAAGTATAGATTTTATTACTTTATAACTACTATAGAGATAAGAGGCATTACTGCATCCTGGGACATCATGCAGGGACATAAATAGTGAGTTTACTAAGTAGTAGTCCTGAAATCTTTGACTAACCTTTCTGGATTGCTCTTGGTCATCAATGAGCCCAAGATCTCTCCCACTAGCCTGTGCGATCCTCTTTCCTGCCACCAGGTTGCCCACCATGATGGAGGCTGGACCGACTCCCACTGTGAGGAAAGGCAAGTTTATTTTTATAGCAAATTTCACACATAATGGTAATTTAAAGTGCTTAACAGATGCATAATAAATAAGTAAATAATAAGAAATACGTTAAAATAAAATAAATGAACAAATAAAATAATGAAGTGTTTATTTAAAAAAATTTATTAAAACTAATAAAAGTAAAAGAAAAAGTAAATATAAAAAGGACAAACTGTAAACACAAGTGGTATACATTATAATATATAACTATTCTCCATTAACTTGATGCTTGTATGGCTATTCCCCTCATCAAATTCAGAAAAAAAGAGAGACCTTTTTTTAGGTTTTGATTTAGATGCAAACCAACACTACCTGGTTGCTTTTGTCTGGGTTTTGGAAGGTTGGTCACACACGTATGAGGGCACATCAGAATATTGCAAGGGTGCAGAGATCCCTCCAGGAAGTGCTGCTTGGTCTCCGATACATGAATACCACCCAGAGGAGTTTTGGGTAACGTGTTAGCAGGGACCAGGGCCAAACAATACAAGCCCACCTGGTGGATACTGTCTATCGCCTGTGGGAAAGCATGCAGAAAGCAGGGAGTCATGACACCTATTACTGTGAAACAGAGATTCAAAATGACCTAATTTAGACTAAACTAAATACGTTTTAAGCGAGGTCAGTGCACCAAGGATGATGGGTATCTTGTGTATTACCTGCAGGACTCTACTCATCCACTGGAAACTGTCCTCTTCATTGGCATCAGGCCTCTGCTCTGCCACAATCACTACTCGCTCATCATAGAATACAGTGACGGAGAACACAGCAATCCTGCATACACAACACACAGTCTCAGAACCACATCACATTACGAGATTAGCCTACACACTTCCACCTGTTATTTGATTGTGTTTTGAGTTATTCGTACCTCCCACGGTAGATGGTTTTGACTGGCTCCACCGCCAGCGCTGTGGCCACCAGGTCGTCTGCATTGTGTCTGCGCCCACTGACTGAAAGCAGACCCTCTATCTTTCCAACCACAAACACCAAACTTCCCTGAGGGCACAGAGAATAGTTTTTTCAATAAAAGACCATTTACCATGTCACAAATCTGCAAACAGGCTTTTGTTCTACAGGTAATCTAACTGACCCCAAATGAATGGTACTCTATATACAGTATATATATAAGTAGAGATGCTTTAAAAATGCAACCAAGTCTACTATACTATTACTTACCGGACCCACAAAGCCCAACAGTCCAGTGCGTTTGAAGGGAACTTCTCCAATAGGGGTACCGCCTGAGTTTACAGGAATCACCTGTGGCCAATAAGGTCAGTGAGACATTATTTTGAGTGAATGTGTGTATTCTGTGCATTGCTTACAGAAATATTCCTTTTCATGCATTTTATCCGTACCTCAAAAGTGTTCTTGGTTACCCCGGGCAGGCCGTAGTACATGGTGCCTCCGGCACGAGAGTTCAACACTATCTCTCCGATCTCATCGGTCTTGCAGAGCATGGGCGGCCCATCGGGCTTCACAATACACATCAGAGCTGTAGTGCAGAAAGAACAGAAATGCTCTCTAATGTAATGAACTTACTGAAATCTTAAAATATTTAAAAATGATTAATTCTGAAATTATTAGGTGAAATTAACTGAAATGAATAAAATTCAAGAGTGCATTTAAGACACTTCTGTGCCTATACAATCATTTATATATATTAAAAATAAATAAATTAATAAAAGGATTTAAATCGGATACACCAAAAAGTTTTTGCTCATATATTGCATGCTAAATTTGTTGCCAATACCCATTAGTAGTTTCCAAGGTGGCAGCTGGTTTCAGATAGTTCAGATAGTTCACGCCACGCTTACATGACCTACAGTGAAATTTTCAAATGGTTGCAGAGTCTCACCTCCAGGCATGACATGTCCTACATCTTGCACGGTAAGGGCAGAGTTCTTATCCTCCGTGTTGACCCGAATCACCCCATGACTGAGTCCTGCCATTGACAGAACGGCTCTGGCAGGGAGCGGAGTGCCCTGAGCACCAGGCCTAAACACATAAAGCGACTTTAAATATATCTACGGCAATTAAGTGTACAATGATGATGTGCATATCTCTTGATACATGCAGGTACCTGCGGATAGCCACTGTCATGGCCTCAGGGGAGGAAGCACATGGGCAGATCATCTCAGGTGTCAACCCATGAGACTGAAACACGTTCAGGAAGGCATCACATGAAGACACAGACCCTAAGACAGAAATATGGGTAATTTATTTGCACTTATAGCCACTGAAACACAGAAATACAGCCACTTCAAGCACTTTCCCATAGCTTGTTTACTCACAAGGATTGGCTCCATCAGCTACGATCAGCATGCGCAGGGAAGACAGATTGGTGTCCTTCTGATCTCTGTGAGCCATCATAGCCCAGTGCAGGTCTCTACATTTCACCAAGGCCACACGAGCTGTGCGCACACATATACATGGAAGACATTTAGATACTGTAGCACAGAACTGTTGATGTTTTGATAATGTGCCATGATTTCTTTCTAGATGATTGACCATCAGCCAGATTGCTGAATCAGTTACATGCACATAAGTTGAGGATGTCTTTACCTTTGTGAACATGAACTCTCTGCACCCAGGACAGTGGACAAGCCTTCATGACAGAGTATGGCACACTAATAGTGTGGATTCTGTTCATGACACTCTGTAAGAACACACAAGCACATGCAGCCATGCAGGAAGTCTGTAACACTGAAAAGAACTTACAAAACTGAAATATTCAGAAGAATCACACTCACCGTTAGAACTCCATGCCAAAGGCCCGAGTCTTTCTTGAAATCCAGGACATTAACCAGTGTTTCTCCTAAGAAAGAGCACAGAAAAATACAACTCTCTTTGAAAAAAAGTAAATTTTTGTAACATAATAATGCTTAGTAATTAAAAATTTGCACAAAACAAAACTACTAAAGACTTAAATGAAAACTGAAAATATACAAATTCAAAATTGTAATAAATATTATAATACTAAATAAATAATGCTAAAATAACACTGATGGAAAAGATTAAATAATTTCAGACCTAAATTTAAAATGTAAAAGTTTAAATTCTAAAATTACATAGGACTGACAAATTGACATAAGCCAGTCAATAGGTCAAGATTCAACAATTTTTCAAGGACAAAGTTCACAACAATTTGATTAAATTAAATGGGACAAAAATTACACAGAAAACAAGTAATCTCCACTTCAAATTGCTATTCAGAAAAATAATCGAATTAGTATAAATTTAATGAAATAATCTATGACTAAGCACTGGATATAAATAAATTTATCTCATTGCTTAATTTTGGAGCCTCAGTGTTGTGCTGTTGCAATTATTGGTTTCAGTGTGCTTGTTGTACTGCAGTAGCATAGCACTCACCTTCACAGTAATTACAGGCCTGTGTTAGAGCCTGACAGTGTGTCAGCATGGAGATTTTCGACACAGCCACTCCCATCACTGTACCCTCCTTAGAGGCCTTGTACTGAAAACACACACACATCACAGAATTTAACAGATTGAAAGGATTCTTACTCATTTAAACACACGTGTGCTCTCCTGCCTGCACTCACCTCTATGTAAGCAGTGTCAGTGTTTGCAGTAGGTAGGAGCGGCTGCCAGTCCTTGGAGGGTTTGGTGAGATACTTGGTATCAGTGACCACCCATTTGAGCCGAGGCCATCCTGTAAGAAAACAGGTTAAACTTCCAATCTACAGCTTCAAAAGAGAACGTCATGATGAATTTGAGGAAGCAAGGTGATAAAATAATAAGAAAAAAAACAGGAAACTAACCTTTAAATTGCATAATTTCTCCATTCTGGGTCTTTGGAAGTCCTTTTAGACACACTTCACTAGTGAGAGCGAGACCCACACCACAGCTGCCCAATAAGAAGCCTATCTGCTGACTTCCTGCATCCTTAAAATAAGATGAACAACCGTGAATATTTAATCTAGCTAATATCATGTTTGAAGAGCTGTTCAGACTTAATCTTCTCTCATACCTTCCGAGATAAAGGCACTTCTATTGGGACAGGAATGACCTCAGCGAGAAGGCACCCATAAAAGGCCACCCAGAACATCCCAGGGTCACTGTTGGGATAAACTAATGCCACCTAAAGGGAGAAATATGGAGAATAAGACTATAGAAATACTAAGGCGGTTCACTCCTATACTTATGACTCCACAAACTGCAACGCACAATACGGCAGAATAGTCCCGCCTTCTAAGTGAAAGAGCCAATCGCTGATTGGTAAAGTCATTGCGTCACTGCAGCGGCTGTTAGAAGCTCCAGTTCCCATAGAAACCTGAGGATAGACCAGCCAATGCACATGCGCAGTCATAAGCGCGTTATGACTGCGCATGTGCATTGGCAGGTCTAGCTTTTCTTAACGCTATTTGAGCATAAGAAACAACATTTATGGGGCAGTTCATTTCAGATTTTGTTGCTGATTTGAAATATGTAATTATTTGTGAGTTCATAGGGCAGTTTTTGAGATTTCAGGATTCCCCCATTCATTTAGATAGGACTTGGTCTTGGGATGAGCTGCCCGGAGGCGTTGCAAATATGGCCGCCATGTGAACAGACTTTCCTTGAAAGGGACTTTGATAAGATACAGCCTTGAGCTAAGAACAGTATATGATTGTAGTGTACCAAGTACTGTGTTGAAATCTTACTCTATCTCCAGGTTTCAGAACTGGTTCATTTTTGGTGCCAAGTTTGTTTAACAGCGTGTATGCCAACTTCAGACTGCGACTCCACAGTTTACCTACAGAGATCAAAGGGTGACAGAAGCTTATTAAAGACACAATATATTAAAAGAAATAGTCAGACAAATAATAAATATAATAGTATATGGGTTTTGAATGACATGAGGGTGAATAAATAATGACAGAAGTTTCTTTTTTGGGTAAAGTATTCCATCAAAACATTGCAAGTCTACTTGCGCCAATCCAAACAACACCTTACCATAGGTAAGAGTGTAGAGTGGTTTTCCGGTGATGTCCAAGGCAGTGAGGGCTGGACTCTTGGCTTGTGTGGCTCCCCAACGTGCCAGTGCCGCCTGCAGAGCTGGAGGCCAGTTACTGACCACCCCTAGTGGCTCTCCCTTTACTGGAATCATCTGTCGCCCCTCTGGCCTCGGTGTGTTGGGATCTGGCTGGGGAACTGCAAGTAGAGAAGACAAAGAATATAAAGAATTCTATATATTATATATTATTATATATTAAAAATATCCAAATAAATGTAGTATGGAACCAGAAATAGCTTCATACCTTCCACAATCTCTTCAAAGTCATCCAGAAAGAACTCGCTGAGCGGAGGCCGCTTGGGTCTCTTTAATGTGTTGAGCAGCTGCTGTATTTTTGTGGAGACACGACTGTGTGCTGGAACACCTGTTGACAGAAATATTCTCATTCACCTGTTCATATTACAGGAATGTGAGCTGTTCAAAGGACACCATATGGAACAGACAGAGTCAAAGCAAATACAGATGATTCAATCAGGAGGTTTGTCACAACACAGAAATCATCAGCAACACACAGAATCATACAGGATCAAGTTGGGAGGACGAAACCACTGGGTGTCACTGCACTGCACTAAACACCCCTCCACCCCTACCTTTTCCTACAGTCAGATGGCATCACGACCAAGGAGGAAGCAAAACATTAAAATGTTAGCAGAAACACATGACAACCACTTCAGTTTACAATCTCTCTGAACCAGGCATTACTTTTGATATTTAACAGAAAGTAAAAAAGCCATTCAAATCAATGAATTTACATTATTTTACAGTCGCTTGTGTTTACTAGATATGGATTTAAAAAAAAAAGGTTCTCTTGTAGGGCTGCATGATAAATCGCATGCGATATTTAATGCGCATCTTGTCAGTAAAGCCGGTTCTGTAATCAGCGGTAAATCTCCATCACGTGCGTGCTTTCACATGGAGCAGCATTTACAACACAGAGCCGTTGTTCACTTACAAGCTGCGCAAAATATGATCGTGGTTTTGCGCAGCTTGTCAGTGAACAACGCTGATTACAGAACCGGCTTTACTGACAAGATGCGCATTAAATATCGCATGCGATTTATCATGCAGCCCTATTCTCTTGCAAACATGATATTTTAGTGCTGAGCATAACTGGAAGGATTCAAATGTAAAAAAAACAATTATTGTTATATATAATAATATAAAAAAACTCTAATCTAATAATATAAAAAAACTCTAATCTAAATTTAATTTCTAAAACCCACATAAAATTAAGATGTAAACTACAATCATATTTTCTATTCATTAGTTATATATTTTCTATTAATTAATTTTATCTTATAATACCTTGAAATTTCTAAAAACATATAATTTATTTAATATATCAATATACAAGTTTCTAAAAATTGCTATCTAGCTATCTATACCAAATGGTAATATTAAATACTAATATGGGTTGCAGTAGAAAAAAACCTGCACCAAAAAACACAGACTAATAGGAGGACATTATTAACAAATCATCCATTTCATTTAAAAAAAAAAAAAAAACTTAATATTTTAATAGAATATTTTGCTTTGTTTCAAATATTACAACGTTGGGATTCAACTCAGCACTAGATATGTGATGTTGCCCATACCGCCGGCCGTGTCCATCATGCTGGAGCGACTCTGGCCGCGGCTCATGCCCCTCACTGTGATGTTGGGTGGCAGGTCCACTCTGGAGTTCCTGTCCTGAGGCACTGTGGACGTGACGTCAGGCGGAATGCTGCTGCTCTCTGCAGTGAAGACACATGACAGCACAGTGATTCATCCTGTGAACTCGTTCACATGCTCAATATAAAACACAACTGAACAAACAGGTTTGAGTAGACAGTGTTAATGCTGACTGATTTGGAAATTATGATTTGCTACTGCTTTGTTTTGCCTTCACCAGGTCATTAGGAGTCAAATAGTGCCAACGTAAGTGTAAGACAACTATAAAACTGAAGCTCTTTTGTGTATTAGTGGTTGTCTATGATTCAGCACCTGAACGTGCGTGTATGTGTGACTCATTATCCTGCAGTACCTATGCGGGTGTGTGCCAGCACATCAGCGAGCACGCTGGTCTGCCCCTGGTTGTGGTTGTGAGTTTTGCCGTCACCATGAGAGAGGGTGGAGGAGGCAGAGGAGGAGGTGGAGGAGCTCTGGACAGAGCGGTTGATCCAGTACTCGGGACTCTGGAGATTCTGAGCCAGCATTGCACTGATTGCGGCCTGACGCCTCCGCAGGGAGCCCTCGTCCTCTGACGCCGACGACGTATCTGTGGCGACACACATACAACAACAGTTAAAACATACATACAAAAACGATATAATCACAGAATCTAAAAATAAATGCAGATAAAAGACAACAAAAGGCAGACACATACATCCTGAATATTACATAATGACTTAGAAGAGTATTAGCAGAGATATATAAATTGTTGTTAATTCATTAATTAATCACATGTATCAAATTTGCTATATATAGGAGGCACTTTTCTCATATGAAGGCTAGGGTGTGCCCTAAAGGTTCGGGTGTGCCTGTATTTTCTGAGACCCTGCTGGTCAGTGATATCTGGACAGAAGGAGCAGCAGAAGGTTTGTGGGCAAAGCAGGACCCACCGGGAGGAGTGCAGTTTTCCGCAGGAGGCTGGACGAAGGCTGAACGACGCTTAGTGGGCATGGGAAGGGCCATCTTCTCCTCTTTATGCCTGGCCAGAGCTGCCTGCACAGCCTCTGTGTGGATATCTAGCAGAAGGATGCAAAGAACGATGAGAGGAGAGAACGAAGAGTACAGAAAGTCAAACGGAGAGAAAAACAGTTACACAATGGCACATGACAGGAGGCAGATGAGCCATCCAGCAATGTAACCAAACAGTGACTGTAGTTATTAAACTGACTCATGTAGAGACAAAGAAATGTCTCTTTGTGGTGACAAACACATTAGAGAGCTGTCTCTTCACACTGAGGCATTCAGTAACACAATATACATTTATTTGGGCCCGGATTTAAGAAATGGCTTGAGGTTTGGCTGGTTAGTACCTTCTAGTTGATGCTGTAACTACACAATAAGGGGACAAAAAGCATCTTTCTGCACTGCAAACTTTTCAGAAATCCTCCATTTTTACAACCACTATATACATAACAAATATTACAGATGTTTTGCCTTGTGTGAAATGGGCTATTTTTCCTGTCAGCAAGACTCCAAACTTTTTTTTTTATTTAAGAAATTAATACTTCTGCATTAAACAAAATTATCAAAAGTGACAGTAAAGACATTTACAAAATATGTTACAAAATATTTCTATTTCAAATAAATGCAATTTTTTTAACCTTCTGTTGTTCTGAAAACAGTTTCCTCAAAAATATTAGGCAGCACAACTGTTTTTAACATTTATAATAGTAATAATCAATGTTTCTTGAGCACCAAATCAGCATATTAGAATGATTTCTGAAGGATCATGTGATACTTAAGACTGGAGTAATGACTGCTGAAAATTCAGCTGTATCATCACACAAATATATTGTATTTTAAAATATATTAAAATAGAAAAAATATATTTTAAATTGTAATATTTCACAATATTACTGTATTTTTAATTAAAGGGGTCGTATGACGTTGCTAAAAAAAGAACATCATTTTGTGTATTTGGTGTAATGAGATGTGTTTATGCAGTTTAAGGTTCAAAAAACACATTATTTTCCACATAAAGCATTTTCGCTTCCACAACGAAAGACAGCATCTCCGCGACATGGCGGCGGAGGCAGCAACAATACTACAGCGAGAATCAAAGTTACGCCTTCTTTCTTTGTAGTCTTTGCAACTTTAGGGATCTTATCCATTCACGAACAGCTTGTAACACTCCAAAGAGAAAGGAAAACTTGAAATCGCATCATATGACCCCTTTAAATAAATGCAGCTATAGTGAGACTTCTTTCAAAAACATTTAAAAAATCTTACCAACCCCAAATATTTGAACAGAAGTGTACTGGCGAACTGATTTTCCTTACCTGACCGGTAGCGGTCATCCCGTGTTCCTCCGCTGCGGTGAGCTCGGTGTTGCCGTGGGGCGGCAACGGGGACGGCATTAGGGTTAGAGGTAGGGTCTGAAGAAAGGCCCGGGGTCAACTTAATGCTCACATCCACATCTATAAAGATCACAGCTCATAAAATAAACTCGTACACACAGACAAAATCAACACCATAAGGTACATTTTCAGAAAGTGCAAAGTTTCTGGTCTGTCTCCACATGCATATGGACAGATATTACAGGAATACATAATTCACCCGAAAATGAAAAATGCATTATAGAAGTCTAAAAAAAAAGTGCATTATAGAAGTCTAAAACCGTACAATATTTTAAGCAACTTAAATCAATATTAATTAGGGTTGCAAAAAGGTGGAACATTTCCAGTAAATTTCGGAAATATTCCAGAAATTTTGTTAACTTTCCAGGATTTTTGGGAATATTCCAGGCACTTTTGGAAAGTTTCCGGAAATTTTCCACCCCTTTGCAACCCTAATATTAATTGACTGTCTTCCCCTTACTTCTTAAAAATGTTTTTTGTTCTTTTCCACGGAACAAAGAATTCAATACAGGTTTGTAAATACAAAAGGGTGAGTAAATAAAGACAGTAAGCTGTAAAAATTAGTTATAACATTTATTTTATATATATACAGTATGAGGAAGGGCCAGCATCAGAGTAGTAACGCAGACAGGGCAGAAGTGGACGGCAAGGGTTGAACTTTAACTTCGAAGCACTGAAATGGCACCTTTGAAGATACACTGGCAAATTTGATATCGGGGTTTCGAATGAAAACATATCTACACAACAAATATGGCCACATATGGCGAATTAGGTATTTGTAGGTCAAAACTATTGTATAAGCAACGTGTCCCTGCAATCTAGTATATAAGGGTTTTTGTAACTATAGAACAAGCACGTCACTGATGAGGCCACTGAACTGTCAAAACCCACCAATAGTGATCTCACCTGTTTCATTTCCTCTTTCATGCCTGCCAGTGGGCTGCTGCTTACAGGAAGCCTATATGTATGTGTGTGTGTTTGTGTGTGGACATTAACAGCCCAGAAAGACCCTGAGAAGTGTGATGGCTGATTACACAATCGGAAAAGAATCAAATTACTCAAAGTTTCCAGATAAAAATGGTTGCTTTGGCCACAAGACTATTTCAAGTGTTTATTTTTATTTTTAAAGTGCAGTCTCTTAATGAAGAGATTGATGCCTACAGCAGGTGAAGTTCTACAGACCACCATTAGGGTGCAGCATGGAGCCACAAATTAGCAAACAATACAGAGAAAATAAAACAATCTGATACATATTTTATGGAACTGGGTTAAAATAGTGCAACATAATTAACACAATGTGACAGATGTCATACTTCTACATTATATTTAATTGACTTGATCAGTGTGACAATGGCATTGTGTGGCATGCAAAAGAAGAAACCGAGAGAAGGAGGGAAATAAGCAGACAGGAAGTCTGTGTGGTGAGTCTTACTTTGGGTCTGTGGTACGAACGGTGCAAGAAGTTTAGCTTGTTTCTTTTCATAGCCCTTCTGTGTGATGTCACCTATAAGAACAAAACACAAAAAGACACAAATATATAAATATTTTGTTTGAGATGGGATGAGGCCACACGTCTACAACCATAAACTGAGCTTTTCTGGCTTTGTGAAGACTGGTGAACAGACAATACACACAATAACAAGTTTCTTGCTGGGTATTTCATAATTAGAGGTTATTGCTGAAGCAAAGCATCCTTACTTTAGCTTATACTAGGCCTAGGCGATTTTTCCGATTTTATCGATTAATTCGAATTTAATGTTTTGCCACAATTTTACTTTTATAAATCGAGAAATCATGATTTTGAATAGAAATATTACCAAACGTTAGAATTAGACACTTTTACAATATGTCAGTGTTAACAGTAAAGAGAAAAGATTGATAGATGTACGCGCTCTGTGAAGGACCGTCAGTAGAATATATCACTAGGTGCCATTCACACAGAATGCGCTTTTGTGTTGACAAAGATGCGACGCGGGCAGTGGAATAGGAAAAAAATGCAGGAAGAAAGATGGGAGTTGAGTTGAAGTTCTTTTAACTTCAGCGCCGCATTTTTAGAACGCCGTTTCATGCATGAGACGCTGCAAGAGACGCAAGCACAACAGTCAAACATACATAGAAAAAACAGTGGAAAAGCAGCACAACCGAATAAAAACCTGTAAAGAACTACTACTGTATGTCTGAAATTTCATGTTTGCATCATGGTGACAGGCTGAAAGTTGCTGTTCATTGTTTTTACAGAACATTTATAGTTAATAATAGTATACTGGTGTTATACCTTCAGTCATTTTGAATTTGAATTACCTTTTGATATTTTTTTAAAGCATTTTCCTTGTATTATTTCTGAACATAATATAAGACAAGTTTGTAGAAGATGTAGTAGTAGGTTCATGCACCTTTTTTTGCAAAGATATTTAACGTTAACAAGTGATTTGTTTAACATGACGTCAGTTTGATGGCTTGGGCAGAATATGCTTAACCACGCCCCTCCAACCTTTAGTTGGCTGCCCTCTATTCAATATTCCGTTTCAGTTGGAAATACGTCACCACACTGAAATAAAGTCGGCAGAAACTTCTGGTTCACACGGACTTTAAAGGTCTTCACAGCAACCAGTCAAAATAAAAGTTAGGTTTATGTTGGAGAAACTGTGACAGAAATATATTACTTAATGCAACGGTTCTCAATTTCAGTCCTCGCATACCATCGCTCTGCACATTTTGCATGTCTCTCTTATTTAGCACACCTGATTCAGATAACCAGCTAGTTAGAAGAGAGCTCCATGCATGAACTGCGTTCCGATCGACATGGTCCCTACACAGTGTTCATTGCCTGAGCAGGGGAAATCCGTTTAAGTTTACTTCACTTCGGAACATTCATACATGAATTTGTGCTACGCCACGGCCTGCAGCGTCTTCACACACAGACAAAACTTACTAGAGAAGTGTGAAGTGTGACATAATATACCTCTGTAAATAAATACAATTTAAATTCACGTCTCGCGCGCTTTAATGCCCTCTGAATGGAACATTTATAAGCTCCCTTCGAACTGGAATCATGGTAGAATATCCTGTGATGTCCACTTCGCAGGACACTTACGGTCGAATAGAACAAACATCTGAAGTGATAAGACAAACATACATAATATGCAGAGCGGTGGTACACGAGGACTGGAATTGAGAACCACTGACTTAATGTAATGATAGTACTACTATTACTAATAATTATTAATAAAACATTAAGGAATAAATCACAAAAATAATAATAATAATAATAAAATAAGTTTTTTTTATATAAAATCAATTAATTAAAGACGCTTTTGATTATTAAAATTTAATTAAACCATTAAAATGGAATTCAGAAAATTAATGGAAAACACAGAATTTGGTAAAATGTTTAAGGTGCTTTTGAGTTATTTTGAAGCTTGGCAGCCCAGATCCCCATTCACTTTCATTGTAGGGTAAACAGTGGCCAGTACATTTTCAAAATTTCTCCTTGTGTGTCCCACAGAAAGAGGAAAGTCATAAGGTTTGAAATAACACAAGAGTGAGTAAATAATGACAGAATGTTCATTTGTGGGCTAACGGTTCCGTAAAATTAAGGAAAAACAAACAGAACAAGCAAAAAAACAGAAGGACGGCCATTTAAGTCACGATCACATGGATCCACCATCCTGTTCATTTTCTTGTTTCTCTTAATGTAGTTTTTGGCCTACTACCATCAGAGTGTTTAAAGTCCACTCTGAGAGCTCCTCAAACTCACACAAAGCAGTAGTGGTCGACTGATATTGGTTTTTTGACAGCCGATGCCGATGCCGATATCTTGGAAAGCAGGGTGGCCAATGGCCGATATAAAGCCGATATCATTTTATTTCTTTTAATTAATATTGAAGAAATTTGAAATAATCTGGATTAAAAAATAAATGTGTAAAATAAACATGCTTATACTTTAAATGACAAAGTATTTTTCACAAATAAACAAATATTTAATAAAAATATAATTAAAAGGAAAGTAAACACTGTAACCAACAGGGCACTCAGTATTCTTGGAAGTTTGTGTGCATTGGGAATCACATTTTTTCAAATAAAGCCAAGGTAACACTCATTTTACATACAGCACACAGTGAAAATGACATTAATATGACATTGGGCAAAAGCATGAAGCGCAGCATAATTTGAAATCACGAGTTTAAAGTTTGTCGATCACGCGTCTCAGTGAAGCTGAAATCTCCTCCTGTCCGTATTCAATTCGCACGGATTGAACGTCACGCAGAGAACACGCAATCATGCAGGATACAAATGCACACTTCATAAGATCTCACAGCTGGATTTTGCAAGTTTGCAAGGTTTTTGAAATCAGATGTTCATTAGTCATACAAAGATTTGTTTAAATTATATAAATGCGTATTTGCTGAATGCTGACGGCAAACGAGAAAGTATCTATAACTAACAATATAAAAGCAATCGTTATAATACTTTTTTGTATACATTTTAATTCCTTTGTTTAACAGTTCTATCTGATTATTAGACAGACTTCTGTCAGACAGAACGACTTCTGTCGTGGACAGAACTGTTAACGACGACAGCGAACAAGAGGGAGAATGTGAGCACTGTGTGTTCAGGTGCTGCCGTTCTCAGCACCGTCAAAATAAAAGTCCCACCACGAACGCATCGGCCAAACAGAAAAACTTATCGACCAATGCCGATATTTGAAAAATGCCAAATATCGGGTGAGAGAGGGGTGCTTTGCAGTGGTCGGCCGATATATCGGCCTTGGCGATATATCGGTCGACCACTACAAAGCACCCCTCTCTCACCCGTATTCACACACACACGTGTCTCCTCTAAGCTGTGGCAGACAAGTAGCTCCTAAACTCCACTGACACACAGCTGGATGAGATTCACACCTCGTGGCCTGTGGCGAGTTTGAGGCAACACACGTTATGCAGCCAAATCCGGGCTAAACAAAACCAGGAGTGACAGATCTGCTGACGACTGTCGTTTTTCCAGAGGATACAACGAGGCTCCTGGTACTTTTCTAAACCAGATCTGGACCGTCTAGGAGACAGCTGTCAGCTTCAGGTGATAAGATTACACACAATGGTGTTTATGCTGAAAAATCAATATGCAACATGTCAGAATGAACTTCACAGACAAAGGAAGTGAAAAGGAGGCAGGTCAGAGGGGCCAAGTGGGCCAGTTCAGCTATGAGAGGGGAGGGGAATAAAGCAAGCAGAAGAGAGAGAAACAGGGAGGCACAAAGACAGAAAAAGAGAGAGAGAAAGAGAGAGATGGCTTTTTCTGTGGTTGCATGAGAAGGGACGGGCCGTACTGAGAGCAGTCTTCATGCCTGGTTACTCTCTCTGCTTAAGAATGTGGCCTAGAAACACAACAGCCCTGTCCTGCCCCCTCTGCTAAGTGTGCGACAGCTCACACACACACACACACAATATTCCTTATTTAAAACCTACTACAGCAGAACAAAATGTATCAACACAAGTATAGATTCAGATGTTATAATTTCTGAAGATGATGTGTTCGCTGCTCATTCACACAAAATGCTAGGGTTAACCCCAAATCCATGATATTCTGGTTTGAGTCCTTCCTTCAATTTAAAGGGATAGTTCACCCAAAATGAAATTCTGTCATCATTTACTCACCCTCACATTACCCTAAACCTATATTTTTTCCCCCATTTTTCAGTGGAACATAAAAGAAGATATTTGAATTTTGTCCATACAATGAATGCAAATGTTGTCTAAAACAACTTTTTAAAAATATTTTTTTGTTCCACAAAGAGATTGAAAGGGTTTGGAACAACATGATGGTGAATGTTCAAAACGCATACAGTGCAGGATGCCAAAAGTTTAATACTGTACTTATGCTTAGGAATTTGATTAAATCCCTAACCCTAAGTATCAGCGACAGTAATAGAGATGCTTATCTTAGCAAACCGCACTAATAAATAGCTCAGCTAAAAACACTACACACGTGTGTGAGAGCGTAAAGCTGCTTTTTGTATGCGGGCAGCGTGCTGGGCATATGGAGGGATGGCTGACTGGAGTCTCATTGTGTGTGTGGGTGATGTGGGAGACTGATGTAATGCTGGGAGGGCAGCTGGGTCACGCTCGCACACAGAGCAGGGTCTGTGTTCGCACAACAACAGGTCCGCGCAAACTGGCAGTGCCACTCCAGCACTGAGGGAGCTTTGTGCCCACTCGCTCTCCTCTAAAGATCTATTCTTTCCCTCCCCTCCTAAATTTTTTTCATCTGTTCATCTACACATACCTGTCTATTTAAGCACTGAGAAATCATGCCTGACTAATTGGCTGACAAGCTCAAGAAAGAAGAAACTTTGGTCTATTGTGACGGCTGTGATGTCTCATACAAGTGTGTGTGGAAGGGTGAGCGCACAGGATATGAACATTACCCCACCCAGCGTGACCTGCCAAAAGTGGTCCCAGTGTATTCATGGGGAGGAATGTGCTGATTGGATGATGACTAGGGCCAACTGGCTAGCAGAAAGGCAATGGTGGCCAAATGGGATAGCTAGCCAGTTCCCTTCAGGACTCAAAACACAGACTTCACACTGAACGGACACACAAGCACACCATGAGGGGCTCCGATGTGTGTGTTTCTACAAATACCTGTTTAACGTCCACGCTGTTATCTGTGTCAGTGTGTCAGTACTTGGATTCACCCTACAAGCCTGTCAAGATCTGTGTGTGAGTGTGTTTACCATACACGCGGCTCAGGCAGAGCCATGTAGCAGAGGAAATGATAAGCTTGTGGGGCTTCCTGCTCCATTGGGCCCCAGGGTGACTGGAAAAACCCATGAGCGCAAGGGAGGAAGTGCAATGAGAACACACACACACACACACACACAAGCAAGAAAGTGAGGGCAAAAACAAAGAACCCGACTAAGAGGGTGCTGAATACCCCACCACAGGAGTGCTGTTTTTTTTTCTGCGGGTTGCTAGGCTTCAGGCTTCTGCGGTCTCTAAAATGAGGCAAAGGCCCAGAGAAAGACAGGAATATAAATAACTTGCCTGATGATTTTTCATAATCTAGCCCATGCTAAACATAATTCCCATCAGCTAACGGCTCTCATTCCACAACGGTTGATCAGTTGCTGAGGTGACATCCTCATTTAACTCATACAACACCTAATAAACAAAGCTGGGTGAGGGTTAGTAAGTCCTAACTACAATGATTATTACAGTACATTTGACAAGAAAATACCATTTTAGTCTTTCTACTTCAAAATTTCACATTTAATACAATGCGTTACTTTTGTCTTACAAACCATTTGTTTGCAATTATTTGTGAATTAACCATTTCTAAATGAAATTTGTTTTAATGTAAATCCTACACCAATTTTTTTTCATTGTAGTGATATGTGACTGACTAGCCACTGGAAATTTTTTTCATTAAAATTTTAATTTTACTTAAAACATTGAACTGCAAAAAGGCCTTCACAATGACAGTGCTTTACAGTCAAAAAGTAACTAAGTTGTTCATTTTCAAAGAGATTTGGCTATTTGAGATGATAAACAACATTGTCTATTGGGAATTGAACAAAGTTGAGCAGTTTAACTTCATGTCCATCAAGACTACCAATGGGACAATTTGAAAAAGAATGCTTCAATTTAAATTTGACTCACAATGAAATTTTATTTGATTAGATTAATGATTAAATTATTTATTTTTATTTTATTTAATAAAACGGCATTAAATTAGAAGTTGTGATCGTCTTTTATTGTGACATTTTTAAGTGAAACATGATCTGTCTCTAGTAATTTAATTGCTGTCAGTGTGAACACCCTTAAAGGAAGAACTTGAGTAGGAAAACTGTCAGAAGGGGAACATGTTGGAACCATAAACATACTTGAGGCAATCTACATAATATAATTGAAAACATCATGACAGACAGCAAGTTTGATGTCTTTTACAACAAAAAAAGCTGCACAGGGATGTTTGGCAACACTTCTCAGTGGTGACTCAACAAACCTGTGAACTGATTCTTTTGGAACTGGTTCATTGAAGCAAACAGGTCTTCCCAATAACAGAAACCCTGAACGACTGTTCCCTACACTGAAAACACTTATCAAGGCTCTGTATGCAGTCCAACTGATTTAAGAGGACCCTTTATAAACACCCTCACAAAAGCTGCTTAACAGCCGTTCGGTGTTACTCATAAAAACACAGTGCCAGAAGAAGAAGTAGAAAAAGTGTCCTGAAGGCAGGAATGCACTGCTGCATATTTGACTATGACCACAATTGGGCCAAATTTAGCTGCTGATGCATGTCACAGGGTGCAGGGGTCAGTCCAAATGAATCCGCTGTTATTAAGACAATGTGATGAGCTGGTGCAGATATTAATCAGAATCAGAATCAGAAAGAGCTTTATTGCCAAGTATGTTTGCACATACAAGGAATTTGTTCTGGTGATAGAAGCTTCTAGTACACAGAGACAACAACACCACACACATAGTAAGAACTTAAATAGCCCGAATTGGCAGATGGAACGTGTGGAATTACACACGGATATGCGAACACCCACGTGCACACATACTCGGCACACTTTAAATCCATATTTCATCCATATGGTGCGGGGTTCAGTGATAGACCTGCATTAATTAATTTTCAAATTTACACAACTATCAAGGTTGTTATTTGTCGGTTCACATATGCAGGTCCATATGAGGGTGTTTTGGAAGCACAAAGGTTGCCCGCTTCCAACATTGTCCCAGTCATTTAGCTCTGATCGAGCAGTACACACTGCACTGACTTAATGCTAACGTGAATTTCTTTGTCACAAAGTTGAACAAGTTGAACTCTGCCCTGCAATTTGTAATGTGACCAATACCAATACAAGATCAATATATAGCTAAATTTAAAACAAAAAAGTTTTAAACAGGAGTGCAGTGTTTCAGTAAAGTGGAGTAGATTGCATATTTACATAATAAATTTAAATAATTTACATATTCTAAATAAATATGAATAAATGTAAATAATTTGCCACCTGTTTAATGAATTATGTATTTAAAAGAGCGTGCAGAGTGTGACATCATATTACAACCATTGCAGACCATTAAATTTCAGTTTATTTCAGTGTTATGTGGTGGCCATTTGCACAGCTAACTACAATGGCGAGTTTTTAGGCAGTTGCAAGACAAGAGTGTCTGGTGCTGATATCACTTCCTGTCAACTCTTGCAACCATCTTCACCACATGCAAACCACCCACCTGGTGCGTCTCATTTAAAACCACTCTACTCAACAGTGTAGATATCGAAGAGTTTATCGCACTTAAAGGTAAAATGAGTGTGGCGTTGCTGGGAATCAATCAATCCTAATTCTGTTTGTGTGTCTGCAGTTCAAAGAGATGGTTTGAATCAACTAAGCAGCAGGAGTAGGGCCATACCGTAAATCTTACCCTCACATGTAGTGTTATGATGCTGAACACTGCAATTTGTGATCACATGAGGGGGACAACCAAAACAAGGTGCTGATTGTAGTGGGTTATTTCCGGTTCTTCATGTATGGGCGACAGTCTGGTCTGTAGCTTCCGGGGTGAGAAAAAGCTCCTCGTGGGCGGCATAGAGCACTGATGGACAAACAGATTGGATGCGGACTAGAAAATGACAAAAACCTCTGTCAAGCCATGCCAATTGATTATTTCCCAAGAGAGAGAGAGAGAAAGTCACACCAAGTGTCTCCAAATCCAAGGGAGCTTCTAACCTAGACAGCATTTTTGGCCTCAAAGGTTTGTTCGCTGTCTATGTAGGTAGCTCACTAGGTTTTAATACACAGTCAAAGTCTTATTTAAATATAAATGTTTGGCACTAAAGACAGTATTTTTAGGAGACAAACACATTACAAAGAATGAAAATGAGGTGATCAACAGCCTACGGAGGTTCCAGCATGATTGGGGCCTGTTCTTTATAAGAATTGAACCCGTCTAAACGCAAGCAATAAATTACATCTAAAAGAACAAATAAAGAACTGCTCTTCTATGAAATGACATTGTTTGTTGTAGGGGTGGGTGATATACCAATAGACACAATTAACCAGTAGAAATTTGTCAACCCGTAGAGATTTTGGACTATCTTCTCTATCGCAGTTACACGATCACGTGACATTGCTGTGCTACGTGGTCACGAAAACTTATCGTTTACACACGTTTTTAAAGGGGTCATATGATGCTGCTAAAAAGAACATTATTTTGTGTATTTGGTGTAATGAAATGTGTTTATGCGGTTTAAAGTTAAAAAAACACATTATTTTCCACATACTGTACATTATTGTTTCTCCTCTATGCCCCGCCTTTTTGAAACGCGTCGATTTTTACAAAGCTCATCAGTCTGAAAAGCGAGGTGTGCTCTGATTAGCCAGCTATCCAGTGCGTTGTGATTAGCCGAATACCTCAAGCGTGAGA
>NW_015653472.1:3122683-3136156 GCF_001515625.1 Sinocyclocheilus rhinocerous
AGGTATGACGAAGCGGATATCGTCCTCTTTGGAAAGTAGTTTCGCTTTCACAACAAAACACACAGCGTCTCCACAACATGGCCGCGGTGGCAACAGCGAGAATAAAAGTTTTCTTTCTTTGCGTGAACATTTGGGCGGTGTTATGCAAATCTTCCCACATAGTGTGGTAGATATGTGGGGGCGTGTTCGAACGAGCCGTTTTAGGTAGGTGTGGCTAACTCTTAACTTTTATAAAGAATATCTCTTTGGATTTGAGACTTTAGTCTTTGCAACTTTACAGATCTTCTTTATGCACCAAGAGCTTGTAACACTCTAAAGAGAAAGGAAAAAATGAAATCGCATCATATGACCCCTTTAAGCACTGTGGTTTAAAAACAAGTCATTTTAAGCCATTAAAATGCAATCAGCAGCGAAAAAGAACTCATTTCGCTATATGCGCACACTGTCTGAGAGGCGTGTGAAGACGGTGCTCAGAGCGCGGGAGTATTGAGTTATTTTTGCCGCTTTATATGCCTTGAACGGTTAAATACACACTTGTCAAAATGCCCGTCTTTGCAAATATCCTCGTAAACACAGTAATTTAGGTCTTAAGTGAAAGCAAACAGCTGAGAACGTAAACACGTGTAAAAGTATACTGGCAGCTCTTAATGTGACAGCAGTCTAATATTCCTGCTGTCTGTCAGTATTTTCACAAACTTGTAATTTACATACTTAGAGCAGAACCATACATCGCTCATTTATATTTCTACATGGCTCCCTGCAATACAACTCTGATTCTTCGATCGCGCCATCCAGTGGTCTGTTATTGATACAACCACAACTTCTACAACTGATAACGGAGTGCTCAAGCGGGTACTGCGAGTCATATTGCGGTAATTAAATATGTCAAATTAATATTTTGCAATCAATTATTTACTTATCAGGCAAGTGGCCGCATGATAAGCGGGGAAATAGTCTTTATCACCCTGCAGAGGTTTCTTTTGCAAAATAATGACTACTGACTGTACACTATCACTCAGCCTTGCCGCGCCCCCCAGTTTGGAAACCACTGTGCTATATAATTATAATAATTTTCTCTAAAAGATAAAATAAAGGACTGCTCTTCTATTATCTGACATCATTTGTTGTGAACCTTGTAACACTTTCATTTACTGAATTTTTTACTTTATTTTTAACTCAATTATAAAATATTTTATTCTAAATTAAAACATCACACAACTTTATGTACTATATTAATAAAGTATACAGCACATTATCATAGTATTAATATATAAATATATGTAAAAATATAACTAATAATAAAGTATAATATTAAATATTAATGACTCCTATTCATGTATTGAATTATAACACTAATAATACTTATTAATTATTATTATTATTTATTAAGTATATACAGTGTTTCCCACAGGATTTTGTGAGACTGTGGTGGGTGGTCCTCGATCCCTCTAGGGGGGTCTGGGGGCATGCCCCCCCCGGCCATAAATATTTTTCCTTACCATGAAACTGTTTTTGCAAAAAACGGGCAGTTGCTACTTGCTACTACTACAACAACTAAACATATTTAATAAAAAAAGCCATTTGAAATTAGAACCAACCACTGCATTTTAATCACGATGCAAACAAAGATACAAAGATAAAACCTGCATGAAACAAAACCAGACAGGCTGAATGAGAACGCAAATTCACTCTGACAGCAGGTGGCGCTTATGGATCAGCAGTGATAAGAGGGGAAAAAATGCCATCGAAACTTTTGTGAAGTAAGTTCCCTTCAGAAATATATTCATATAAACCCCCACCCCAATATTTATATTTTTCTTCCGAACAGTGATTTTGCTATACCTGTACAGTATTTTCTCTGTGCGCGTCTGTTAATTTTAGGCCATGCTTGCAAGAGATAAACCCTTGAGCTTTTATTTTTGCAGAAACTTCAGTTGAACTTTTATTTTGGTGGAAAACTCCAGCTTCTGTGAAAACAGGTTTACAAACATTACTAATTTAATGAAATACTGTAAACATTTGGCCATTAAAATGTTGAAAATTATGCAAATTATGCATAACTAGTGGCCGTTGCGTTCCCAAACGCGCTAAACTCACAGCACATTCAATAACGGAGTTGACTGCAGTCACCGTGATCTGAGACGCTCTGAGACACGGAAAACACAGGATCACAAGCTGATCGCGTGCACAATGTGTGCGCTTCACTTTGAAACAAGCAGCGCAAACAGACTTGATAAGTCATATTACGCTTTCGGTTTTAATTCGTTTGACGGATACTTGCCAAAGCAATGGCGTGAAACACAACGTTAAAGAACTTTTGTTATATGAGAAGTATTAAATATATCTTCAGTGTATTGTGAAACTGTGGTGGGCCGCCACAGTCTAGTTAATGAATGGGAAACACTGAACACTTCTACATTGTTAAAAAAAAAATGCTGTTCTGCTGAACTCTACTCATCAAAGAATCATCAAGAAAGTGTATCACGTTTCCACAAAAAATATTAAGCAGCAAAGCGTCTGTTAATTTTAGGCCATGCTTGCAAGAGATAAACCCTTGAGCTTTTATTTTTGCAGAAACTTCAGTTGAACTTTTATTTTGGTGGAAAACTCCAGCTTCTGTGAAAACAGGTTTACAAACATTACTAATTTAATGAAATACTGTAAACATTTGGCCATTAAAATGTTGAAAATTATGCAAATTATGCATAACTAGTGGCCGTTGCGTTCCCAAACGCGCTAAACTCACAGCACATTCAATAACGGAGTTGACTGCAGTCACCGTGATCTGAGACGCTCTGAGACACGGAAAACACAGGATCACAAGCTGATCGCGTGCACAATGTGTGCGCTTCACTTTGAAACAAGCAGCGCAAACAGACTTGATAAGTCATATTACGCTTTCGGTTTTAATTCGTTTGACGGATACTTGCCAAAGCAATGGCGTGAAACACAACGTTAAAGAACTTTTGTTATATGAGAAGTATAAATATATCTTTGGTTTATTATGAAACTGTGGTGGGACAGATTAGACTGTGGCGGGCCGCCAGTCTAGTTAATGAATGGGAAACACTGATATATTATCATAGTATACAGTATTAATATATATATATATTTATTTTATTTATTTATTTATTTAGTCATTTATCAGACGCTTTTATCCAAAGCGACTTACAAATGAGGACAACAGAAGCAATCAATTGTAGTATTAAAACAAATAAAAACAGTAAGAAATGGTTATAAAAACAGAACAGAAACAGAAGCGAAACTAGTAATAGGAAAGAGGAGAAATAAAAAGCGATACTTATTTAATAAATAAGTAAAAAAAAAATGTGTTAATAATAATAATAATTATTATTATAATTATATTAATAATTATAATTATTATTATAGACAGTTATTTCCTTGCATTGACAAATTAATGTGCTGCATTATTTTATTTAAATAATGTTCATGTAATAATATATTAATATATTATTTAATAATATATATTATTAGTAGTAGTAGTATTACAAAATATGCAAAAAATTTAATAATTTTGTATAATACTAAATATTAGGCTACATAATAGTAATATTAGTTATCGTTATTATTAATGAACTGTTTGGTTCTGCATAGGTCTGGGCGATATAGCTAAAAAATGTATCAATTATATAATGTTTCATATCGTTCAGTATCAATAATTATTGACATTTTTTATAACCTTTTTTAAAACAAAGAGCAATATAATTTTTTTTTACATTTAACCACTGCATTTTTAAAATAACTCAATTTATTGAGACGAACAACAAATACTTTTTTGTTTTAACAGTCAAACACAAAATAAAAATGTAACAAATATCTAATTTCTAATGTTTTATATGCAGATTAAATAGGTCTAAATGTTAGCTTGTTTTCCGAGGCCAAAGGAGCGCGCAAGGAGAAAAATAAAGAAGATCCTTAAATTGTCAACGCAAAAAAAAAACATGTATTTATGCATTGCTTAATTCAAAAAGGAGAAGCACCATTCACACAGACGGCATTTAAAAACATATGACGCAGTGAAAAGGAATAAACCTCCACAAATTCGTGACGTGTTTTCTAAAAGTTTAAACTGTTTTAACTTTGCATGGCTTACAATACATCTCTTGTGTGACGCGAGTGCAGCAGTCATATTTGTCCGTCTAGATACCGTTTTATCGCCCAGGCCTAGTTCTGCACTAGAAAAGCAGAGGATAAAGTAAAATGGGCAGAGAGGCAGGCATTGCCTGTAATCTGTAGTTAATCGTACCTACCAAGAATTCAGTACAGCAGAGCCATTACTCCTACACTTCAGGGCTACATCCTGATACCGTCACTTTATGATTACAATCAGGGTCGCAAAGAAAAAGCTGATTGTCTGAACTGCAGCTTGTTGTTTCACGTAATTAGAGACCATTAGCTCTAATGACAATTAGGCTATGTGACTATTAGACTATCAGGCTGATTAAACTTCAGTAGAGGATGAGAGTGACGATCATTACTGTACTACAGTTAAAAGAAACAGATACAGGCTAAACGGAAGACACACATCCTTCAGCGGGTTGGTCTTCAGTCAAACAAGTGAGATCTGTCATAGTTAGAGCACCAAACAAATCAATAATCACACTGACCTTTGAGATCTGCTGGTTTGTAAACCACACTGTTTAAAGAGTTGTGTCACAAGTAGACTTGTGCCGGTATTCGGTAATGCGATATATCACGGTAATGAATATGCACGATATTGTTATCGTGGGCACTTCTAAATACCGTGAATAATTATATATTACAAATTATTCAGAATTTTGAATGCATTTTAAGAATACTTTTCCCATCAACTGGTCAAAATGCACAACACCGCTGTATGCTGCATGATTTCATTAATCTTAGGTATTTCAATATTTAATAATAGGTTGTTAAAATCGAAAGTCGTAACTGTGTTATTTAATGAGCTAACATGAACTAAGACTTGTATTTTTTAAACAAAGATTAATAACTTCTGTAGCAAATGTAGCTATTGCTCATTGTGAATGTTAATGCATTAACTAAGGTTAACTAATGAGGTCTTATTGTAAAGTGATACCTATTGGTCTTTATAGTTCTTTTGCACTTTAATCTGTGTAAAACTTTTAACTTTATACATTTTTCTGTATTGCTTTATTGCATTTAAATGTTGTTATTTTTGTTATAAGAAAAAAGTTATTAAACCTGTTATACTGTATTATGACAGCACTTTTTTTTTATGACTGCACTCACACTGAGGCAGTTCAACGGCCATCAATGGCTCAATAAAAGCTCTGCCGTCCCAGTAACAATGAAACAACCCAACAAGCCTGCGTTAGTTCCAGGGGAATGCTAGCTATTTAAACAATGTGTAAATTTAGCCACTAATCCTCTAAATAAATGAAAAGTTGGGGGAGCATTTTCCACTGAATGTACTAAAAAAATAATATGCGGCTGTGTGAATGGTATGATACACTCTCTGATAGAAAACTTTGAGATATGAACACGTCATACATGGAGGAAGATCCACTGTAAATCAAATACAGGATACAAAACTGAGTCACGGCACTACATCGGCGTTCACTCTGACTGCGATTTGCAGTGACAAAGCAACAGCGAGTCATTCGTTTTGAATTCATTCAATGTGCAGCAGCTACCAAAGGGAGGGCAGGCTAAGACTGTGTGGTATACCGGTCCAGAATTTAAACTAAGATACCAATATTTTGCAAATCTTGTTCCCTGAAAACGTGTTATCATCATTGAAAAACATTTGTTCAATGAAATATGTAACACTAGGGATGTAACGATACACTGCGAGCCGGTTGAAAATCGATACATATAGCCTACGTGACGATTCAAATCAGTTCACATATTAAACAAATCGCGATACATTTAGGGGTAGGAGTTTATATGAATGTATCTCTGAGGGGAACTGACTCGTTCAGATGTTTTATGTAG
This sequence comes from Sinocyclocheilus rhinocerous, assembly GCF_001515625.1. NCBI lineage: Eukaryota > Metazoa > Chordata > Actinopteri > Cypriniformes > Cyprinidae > Sinocyclocheilus > Sinocyclocheilus rhinocerous. The sequence continues at coordinate 3,128,639 of NW_015653472.1, forward strand.
CATAATTTCACAAAGTTAAAGTCAGACCATTCTGTTTTTGCTTCAAATTTCAAAATTATACAATCTAATTCAGATTATGCAGCATGTAAGCAGAACCTTTGTTTGGATCATGATTAAAATCCAGTGGTTGCCTCTAACTGAATGGAAAGACCACAGGCAAAGCCGTTTACATGAAGAGATTTCTTTTACTTATATTTATTTGATTTGAGGTTTGTTTTAAAAAAGAAATGTTCAGCATTTTGTCCAAGCAATAATAAAAGGACACCTTTTCATTTATAATTTGTCTCAAATCTCATTTTATTAAAAAAAAAAATTGTGAGAAAATCGTATCGTGAAATCAGTATCGTGAAACATATCGAATCGTGAGTTGAGTGAATTGTTACATCCCTAGAAACAACTACATAATAACTGGAAAACCTTTAACTGTCTATCACTTTTCTCTACATCTATCAATAATAATAATAATAATATCTTTATCTATCTACAACAACTTCTATTTACAACCACTTCTGTTGCTTCTATCTCTCTATAATGACATCACTTCTATCTATTATCACTTCCATCTAGTCCATCTAACCATCACCACTTTCATAACATCTTCTATCTATCATGGGTGCTATACATTGACTGCATTGCAGCACATTCAGTTTTGATAAGTGTGTGTGTCCGTGTTTCAGTCTATTGCAGACATTGTCCCTATGGGGCTCCGGCCTCATTTAACCAGCTAAATCAGGACACTACACCTCGGTAAGCTTCTCCAGAGAGACTACTGAACAGGCCATGCAAGGGTGTGGCTTTGGGAGACTTTAAGAACATGTGTGCGTGTGTACTTGTTCGTGCATGTGTGGGATACAGTCTCTCTAATGCGGATGAACATGGACCCTGGGGGGCTGGCTCACTTGTAGGGCCGTGAGAGAAACGGACAAGCCTGAACTAGAGCTAAACTGCTGAGGGTCAGCATGATTCTCTCTTCCATAAATTCCCTTGGTTTCTATGACAAAAACATCGGCCCGTTCCCCAAACCACAGCATTCATTAGACCCCAGACCAGATCCCTCCATGAAACCTCTATGGTGCTTTAACTTCTGCTAAACATACTCTGTCCCATCAGTCTCCAAAACACTTTCACAACAGTCATAATACATTACACTGACAAGAAAACAGAAACTACTAAACAACGCTACATTCATATGATCACCATGTGTGATGGATGATTCATACAGAAGCTGTAATGGAACTGTTAAGAGCTGATTGCTTTATTTCAAAACACTATAAGGAGTCTATAGAGGCAGTTTAGGCATCATAGGCCCAGCAGTAAGGTTGATCCAAAAAATAGATAACTTAATTGTGCTGCCTCCCAAGAAACCTTGTTTTGGCCGAATTCTCAGGCAGCATCCCTTACAGAAGATACAATCCCAGAATGCACTGCGACAAGCTAAAAAAAAAATACATGTAAAAAAGTAATAAATAACTACTGAAAAGCATCAATTATAAATGAAATAAAATTATTTTTAAAAAAAAATAATAAAATGTGTCTTCCATGTGTATAATCTTCCTGATTAAATTTTCAGTCCCCTGTGCGCTTTGCATGATGAGTGCTATTTAACTATGTAGAGCATTTCAAATCAGTGACTTATGAAGTTGACCTTTAGGATGCTAGGCAGCTGCCTATATAGGCAGTGAGGCAGTGCACTACAGTAGGTTGAAGCAGAAACAGAGCTGATGTGTCTGGGTTATTCAGTCTTGACTGCAGTCATGTAAAGTGTCAAGGTCAGATTCTAAGGGTCATAGTAAGGCTTCAGTAACCTCAGTGACCCTGTAAATCCTGTAGCAGAGGCAGTGTCATGGGAAAGCATGTGAATTCTGCCTCTAAGTTGCCTACAAGTACATCCACAAATCCAGACCACTCCTCTACCCTGCATGCAGCTAAACCTGATCTCATATACACTCACAAAAGTGATGAGTCTCAGCACAACACACACACTCTAACAAAACACACACACACACACACACACACACACACACACACACATGAGTGGTTACATTTCAGGTTTTCAATAGATTATAAAGTTATGGTGACCATAATTCCTTTTTCCCATACAAGTCCTGGCCTGGATTTCTAAAATGGCTAAAATGTTCAGGTTTTGCCTTTGTTTTCCAATTAGGGTTGCAAAAAGGTGGAAAATTTTGGAAACTTTCCAGGATTTTTTTTGGGGAATATTCCAGGGATTTTTGGAAAGTTTTCGGTAATTTATCGGAACTTTAACACCTCTTTGCAATCCTATTTCCAATTGTCTTCATACTTCATAATGAAAAGTAGTTTGACCAATTGCATGCAGGCACTGTACATAGTTGACAAATTGTGGCGTGTGACTGGGATCTACAGAGAACGGTCAAAGCAATGCAAATACGTGTATGAGGACTGTAGAGAGCATGTCAGTAAGAAAAAGAAAGCCAAAACCTGGACATTTTCGTAATTTAGTAATCCCGGCCAGGACACGTCAGGGAAAAAGAGAATGTATGGTCACCCTATTATAAGTATGACATTAGGGTTGCATGATAAATCGCATGTGATATTTAATGCGCATCTTGCCAGTAAATAATCAGCGGTAAATCTCCATCACGTGCGTGCTTTCACATGGAGCAGCATTTACTACACACAGCCGTTGTTCACTGACATGCAATTTATCGTGCAGCCCTATATGACATACATTTCATATTAACATTTATGCATGACAATTTAGGAAAAATAATGGAAGAAAGAAACATTGCAATTTTAAAATAATGTAATTATAATAATAAGATTTATTTTCATTGTACTTCAATTCAAGAGAAACAGAGAAACATGTCCAGGACAGTCACATTGTATGAATATTTTGATGCTTAAAAAAATCTACTTGAACAGACAGATAACTATATTTTATGCACGTATGACACCCAGAGTGGATAAGAAAGTATGCTGGGTCAAGCACAAGTGTATCTGTGCATGTATGACATCTAAATCTTCTTCAAACGGAAAAAAGGAGGTTTTATGTCGCAACTAGATGTCTGGAGGGCTTTGTTTGAGACGTGTCTGGCGTGATAGACGGTGGAATCAACGCCGCACCACTGGCTCAAAGATTCTGTGTAACTGCACTGATATCTGACCACAGATTCAGAGACAAACCCATCCAGTGGGTCAGAACTACAGTTCAAGTCAATTCAACCAGTGCTGTGGATAAACCACCTCACAATCACACATACAAAACTAACAGCAGGAGCTGGCAATAGGCACATGTTCCTGCTCTATGCTCAGAAGATTTCTGATTGATCGAAAACATGTATTTTATAGTGTCAATCAAGAGCTTTCTCATTGTTGGCTAATAACCCACACAAAACATTTTAATTCAAATTTTTTAACCATGTTTTGCATTACCAACATTTAAGGCCCAAAACATATTCTATGAAGACAAATGCTATCTATTATAGATAATAATGCAATTAATAATATAATAATAATAATAACAAATAATAGCTTGCATAATGCAAGCTCAAGGTCATGCATAGATTAAGCATTATAGAAGGTAATGTTAGTATCATTAATTAAATGTATGAACAATAACATAAAAAAACACAAAAACTCAAAATCAATAGTTTTTGCTCAATGTCAAATAAATGTTGTGATGATTATGTGCATTTAGGCATACAACACCATAAGGTACAGCATGAAATATGAATAACTATTCATTTTGTGACAAACAGATTTATGAGAAAGCTGAATAAATGAGATGAGAATTTAAGTATTTTAACTGAAGTATTCTTCAAGAAATAATGCTCTTAAAGGGTTAAATATTAGCCGCAATTTAAACATGAATTTATGGATTTAATTGCACTCATTCCACGTCTGATCCTCATTAAACATCTGAAAATACACCTACATGCCACTTTTGTGTTCTTCTGTGCCACCTCTGTACAAATTAATTTTAATACTGATTTCATTTGATTAGTAACTTATTCTTCTTATTCTACGAGTTCTTATTCTGTGGTTTTAATAAGAATTTTTAAAAAGCTTATAAAATATAATTTTTTCACAAGTGCTCCTAAAAAGAAAAATAAGCGTAGAGCCCTGTATTTCTCAAGCCACTCTCCTTAAGAAACCATCCAGTCTTCAAAACAACATAAACATGAAGAAGCACAGGTGCTCTTACAACATGACTTCTCATGGCCAAATGTAAATTGGCCCCCCCCCATATCTTTCACTTTAGTGGGAAGAGATTGGATTTTCGGCTTCAAACTAACAGTTTCCCAAGAGAATGAGCATTGCTCACTCCAAACTGTTTACTCGGAAAACTGTGACATCATCGAGGCCAGCCCTGTAAAAAAAATAGCTGATTAAACATGACCAGGAGGGGAAAGCCCTGCTTTCAGGATATGTTTACTCAGACCGCTGCAAATACACACTGATACATGCAAAGGTTGGCTGATCATTATATCAGAGTGTATCATAAGGCGGCATGGGATTGGTTGAGCTGCCAAGATCTGACGCGTCTTGGTCTCCATCCAACACGTTGGAAACATGGAATAAGTCCCCGAGCAACAGGGTGTGTCCGTTGTCCGCCAGTAGAAGAGTGGGAGGAAGGGAGAGTTTCATTGCGAAAAAGGCACATGATAGATCCTCATTCATTTCTTGCCACTTCGTGACATCACACTCTCTCGACCCTCACTCACTTTTAGGTAGAACCTACAGACAAGTAGATGAGTCATTTGACACACAAAAAATTAGATGAGTCGTAAGACAGGCTGGGATATATTTATGGGAATTATTTTCCAGGAAATAAAGGAGAGCAAATGAAAACAAGTGACTGGCAGGTTAGCCACCCTTTTTCAGAAATTGATTTCTGTCACCAGATTTAATGATGTTTACAAAAATTGTAGATCACATGAAGAAAAACCTTGATGTTTGACAGCTTTATGATGCGGCAAAGTGCCAAGACATCTCAACTGCTGACAGAGTTCAGGGATCTGTGCAACCACACCTCTAAATATCTACAGCTTTTGTTCTTATGTAGTCCTTGTAAACTAAACTAAAGAGACTCACACATGCCTTTGAGTCGGAGTTAGGTAGTGGATACCTACATGTTACATATATAAACTTATATGTACTAATTTGAATTTGTCCTAACTGCCCCAACCAAAAATGTCACGTTGAGTCAGATTCACAACCCATTTTACTTCTGTAATGTGATACTTGTGTTATTTTCCAAGAGAAGCAGCATATTGAAGGAGAAAAAAAGTGCACGCCTATCAACCAGGAATTATTTGGATCTGGATAAGTAGGCATTACATACTAGAGATCTTGGGCTATATGTATATAGCCCACGTTTTGGCCTTCTTGAGAAGTGACAACATCTTGCGAGCCCTTCTGTGGCTCATGATGTCCCACTTGGATTTAAAATTAGACCATGTAGAGCTCCTGTTAAAATGCTTAATAGTGGCGACACCCTCCACCAACAATCGAGTGCTCATAATCTGATTCAGCAGGCCCGACTCCAGCACAATGACACACAGAGAACAGACAGAGCGAGGAAACGAGGGAGGGGAGGAAGATCTGGGAGAGAGGATTAGAGCTGAACTTTTGTTAAAACATAAGAGAGGTCATTTTATCTGAGTAGACTATTCCTTAAAACTGTTTTTCATTACTCATGGGTTTAATTCAGTTCACAACAACTTGGGTCCGAGTAGACAAGACAAGCAACACAACAACGAAAGAGAACGTGAGTGTTATGACTCACTCCTGACTAATAAAACTATTGATAGACTGACTGATTAATCGGCCAATAATTAGTCATTTTGAGCTTAACGGCATCACATAACCAAACCCACTGGGCCGATTCTCAGAAATGGCATCAACCAAAAACCTCATGGAGTATAATGCACATTTTATGGCTTCAAATATTTTTGTGTAAAATAAAAGTTCATTAGTGGTGTTTGAAAAGCAATCAGCCTTAATTTTTTGTCTAAAATGGAAGGAATAATGCCCTGGCATCTTGGTGGCACATTTGGTCAACCACTAAACAACTTAAACTATGCTGTGTTTTATTTTACAACATATTACGCAACAACTCCCACAAGTGAGTTGTGAAAGTCATACACGTATCTGAGAGGAACAGCAAGACTACAAACCTACCAAGTTTCAGCCCAGAACCTCCCCTTCACCTATATCACAACAGTCAGACAGATCTAAAGTCAAACAAACTGTTGTAAAGAAGCCCTGACTGAAACCTGATGTCAGTGAATGTGATGTGGGACTTCAGGAGGGATCTGTCAGCACTTGCCAGCCAGTTCATACTAACTTTGGGCCTTCAGGACAATAGTGTGGTTGAGCAACGCCAGCAAAACTCCAGCTCACATGTCAAGCGTCAAGAGCTCAAAACTCAAGTTAATCCGGTGCTTGTCTAAACTGTGAGGGTACAGTCCCCCTTTCTTGAAATGTAAGATCTCATTCAAGGTGCTTTTACTCAGAGAAGAGTGCAGAGCAAAATCCCACAAGGCATGAGTGCAAATCAAGCAAAAACAACAGGACAAACACAGGGAAAACAGGTTCTCACAGTCTGAAAGTGTGAAACGCTTTTCCCTGAAGGGAAGCGCAGGATGGAGGGATACAAAAACAGGAGTGTCCCGGGTGCTTTGAATAAAAGCTGTAAACAAGGCTGAGGTTTGCGAACAGCAGCAGACTGCGGACTGGAGAAAGCTCTTGACTTCTACACTCATTTGTCTGTAAATGTTCAGATTTTTCCCTCTAACAACTGCAAGAAGTTCTGTAAACAACTTTGTGAGGACTTAACTAACCCAAAATGTACTTTTTGGGCAGTATCAGTGAATAACTTGCTAAATATAAACTTGAGTCTTACACATTACTGCTCTCTAAAAGAAGCCTTTTTATATTGTTTTACTTTTTCAAAGAAGTCCACTTATATGATTAGTCAAGGTTTCTTTCACCGTCCAGTTGTAATTTGGTTTTGAAGTAAAATCAGTGGAATTCTGTTCAAAAGTTCAGTAAGTCAGTAAGATCATGAAGAAGACTCTTATGTTCACCAAGGCTACATTTATTTGAACAAAAACACAGTGCAACAGTAATATTGTGATATATTATTTTAATTAAAATAAGTGTTAAGTAAGTAGTTGTACTTTAATATATTTTAAAATAAAATGTAATCCTGTGATGGTAGTGCTAAATGTTTAGCAGCCATTGCTCCAGTCTTAAGTGTCACATGATAGTTCAGAAATAATTTTTTATTATCAATGTTGAAAATAGTTGTACTGCTTAAAATTTTTGTGGAATAGAAAGTTTAAAGGGGTCATATGATGCGATTTCAAGTTTTCCTTTCTCTTTGGAGTGTTACAAGCTGATTGTGCATAGATAAGATCCCTGAAGTTGCAAAGACTAAAGTCTCAAAACCAAAGAGATATACTTTATCAAAGTTAAGACTCTGCTACGCCCCCCTAAAACGGCTCGTTCTAACACACCCCACATATCTAC
>NW_015653472.1:3137628-3139526 GCF_001515625.1 Sinocyclocheilus rhinocerous
TTTTTTTTAAAGGGGTCATATGATGCGATTTCAAGTTTTCCTTTCTCTTTGGAGTGTTACAAGCTGATTGTGCATAGATAAGATCCCTGAAGTTGCAAAGACTAAAGTCTCAAAACCAAAGAGATATTCTTTATCAAAGTTAAGACTCTGCCACGCCCCCCTAAAACGGCTCATTCTAACACGCCCCCACATATCTATGTCACTATGTGGAAATATTTGCATAATGCTGCCCAAATGTGCATGCAAAGAAAGAAGGCGTGGTTTCAGTAACCGCAGTTAGTGTTGAAGCAGCATGTCAGGGAGACGCTGTGTGTTTCTAGGCGAAAGCAAAAGCACTTTATTTGGCCTTCCGAAAGTAGATGCATTTAGGAATCTTTAAGATTACTTACAACAGAACAGCAATGGATTTTATGGATGACCGTTTCGTGAACCTAGGAGAGGAGGTCATTCTGACTTTGCTATCTGGCGCTTCTGAATCAGCTACTGTAAGTATGTTTTGTTATTAGTTTAGGTATTTGCTATTGACTGTTCAAATGCAGAGTTTTGCGCATCTGGTGTGTGTGTGTGTGTGTGTGTGTGTGTGTGCGAGAGAGAGAGAGAGAGAGAGACACAGCATCACATCAAAGTGGAGTCAGCAGTCTTAACCGGGCTTGTGTACTGCATCATTACTGTGTCTGTCACGCGACTCTGTTCCCATTTCGGGCTCTGTTTTTACATTTATTTTGAAAGATGAAGCTCGTGATTATGGTAAGGGGCGTTACATTTCCGACGAGTGCTTGCGGTGTTCGGCCAATCACAATGCACTGGGTCAGCTGGCCAATCAGAGCAGACTGCACTTGTCGGAAGGAGGGACTTTGTAGAAAACGAAGCGTTTGAGAGAGGCGGGGCATAGAGGACCTACAATAATGTACAGTATTTGAAAAATAATGTGTTTTTTGAAAATTAAAGCATGTCAACATATTCTGTTACACCAAATACACAAAATATGACCCCTTTAAAAGAACTTTTATTTTTGACAAAATCTTTTTTCTCATTATTAGACAAATTAATATCATCATTCATATGGAACAGGAAAAATCCGAGCATCCGCAAAAGTATTTTACAGAGACACCGAGAGCATGGAGGACTGTCTTTACCCAACATTCAGTATTACTACTGGGCAGCTAATATCCGTGCAATGTTATATTGGGTTAATTCATCAAATAATAGTGGTCCCAATTGGTTGTCTTTAGAAAATATGTCATCTCGACTGGCCTCTCTTCACGCCCTGCTCTGTTCAAAACTCCCACCACCAGAACCAATATTTAAATTTTCTTCAAATACAGTTGTTAAACATTCATTCAAAATATGGGCACAATTTAGAAGTTTTGCACTCAAGGAATTATCAGTCTACGCTCCCATAGCAAGAAATCACGTTTACCCCTTCTATTATGGATGAAACCTTTAATATTTGGTCTGTGAAAGGTCTTAGGACACTAAAAGGTATGTTTATTGATGGAGACTTTGCATCATTCAGTCAAGTGAAAATGAAGTTCCAAATTCCTGACTCCCACTTTTTTAGATTTCTTCAGCTTCGTAGCTTTGTGTCTTCCTCATTGAGCCACTATCCTTCATTGCCTCCCTGTTCCCTTCTTGAGTCTATAATGGACCTGAGTCCATATTCCAAAGGAGCCATTGGTAAAATTTATTCTGTAATTAATTCTCATAACCTGGAACCCCTAGCTCAACTAAAAAGAAAATGGGAGGTGGAATTAGATATAGAACTCTCGGAAGACATGTGGCAGTCTGTCTTAAATAATATTTATTCATCTTCAATTTGTCTAAAACATAGAGTAATTCAATTTAAAATTGTTCACAGACTGCCTTGGTCCAAAGTGAAATTAGCCAAATTCAAACCA
>NW_015653472.1:3140269-3140692 GCF_001515625.1 Sinocyclocheilus rhinocerous
ATGTATTCTGTAATAAATTCTCATAACCTGGAACCCCTAGCTCAATTAAAAAGAAAATGGGAGGTGGAATTAGATATAGAACTCTCGGAAGACATGTATGTGGCAGTCTTAAATAATATTTATTCATCTTCAATTTGTCTAAAACATAGAGTAATTCAATTTAAAATTGTTCACAGACTGCATTGGTCCAAAGTGAAATTAGCCAAATTCAAACCAAATTTAGACCCTAATTGTGATTGGTGTGAAATTGAGCCAGCTACGCTTTCTCGCATGTTTTGGCTTTGTCCAAAATTAAGACTTCTGGCAGTGGCCGGTGGACAGACTGTAAAGCCGTGCGATGCGTGATATCACAACAGATGGCGGTAATGATCAAATTTAGTTTGTGATCTAGTCAGAAGAAGACGCTGCGCTGCTTCAATGCAC
>NW_015653472.1:3141556-3148887 GCF_001515625.1 Sinocyclocheilus rhinocerous
TTTTAAACTAGAAAACATACAAGTTGTAAAACTACGTGCAGGTTATTCGCGTGAGGAGTAATTACTAAGCAAGTATTGTTCATATAACAGCAGTGGCAGCAGCACCAAGCACTTTTCCTAGTTCATGTATGTGAGAATACAACGTCAAGTGTCGCGGATTTTAGAACAGTAAAGTGAATTGCCCGAAATCTCCAATGCTTTTAATATCTTCTGTGGGCAATCATTTCTATATTAACCGCGAACGGATTGCTTTCAGATGCACGCCTCACTAGTGGGGTTGGTTTGCAGTTGGCGTTTCACAGTTGTTCACAGTTTTAAGTCAAGGTGAACCCGATATTCAAATTTCTCTATTATACATTAAAGACATGTATAGAGCCTGAGGCCATAATTTCAATATTTGGTATCATACCACGATCCTTATGTTTTAATCAAAGTAAGAAAAATCTGATCGCTTTTGCTATGCTTTTAGCCCGCTGCTCAAATGGAAAGAAAAATCCCCTCCAACCTTTAAGCAATGGCTTAAGGACCTACTACATTATATGGCCTTAGAAAAAATACGGCACACTATAAGAGGCTGTACCAACATGTTTTATATTACTTGGCAACCTGTTTTAGAGCAGATAAAGAAGATGGACCCCTCAGTTATCTCAGAGGAGTAGTGAATAAAAATTTTTTTTCTTCTTCATATCAGAAAGCTTAAATGTATAATCGTGCAACAGGGGGAATTGTTGTGGGTAGGGATGTTATCTAAAAAATGAAAAAGATGTCTAACTGTATTATATGTCTCATGTTTGACAAAATATTCAATAAAAATACTTTGGAACAAATATAGGCAAATAATGTCAAAACAATACAATTCTGTCAAGACAATAAAAAGAATCAAAAAAATAACATTTATGATGATGATGATGATGATAATAATAATAATAAACAATTATTTAGCAAGAACCAGTAAGTGACATGACAAATAGCATGTATAATAAAAATAATAATTATTTTTAAAAAATAACTTTTATTTTAAATGAAATCTTTTTATATCAATATAAATGTCTACTGTCATTTTTAATCACTTTAATGCATCCTTGTTGAATATTAATTTCTTTAAAAAAAAATTCTTTAAAACTTGACCCCAAACATTTGAACAGTCACAGCTCTAGCATTTCTTACTTCAAACACGTAAGGAAATATTTTGAAATATCGACTTTATAAGGAGTCCACATCCTGTTCACGGATGGCACATTGTGTTGTAAGTTTTGAGTGTTTCCTTGGCAGTGCATAGCTCCGTTATACCACAACACTGACTTTCACTTATGGAGCAGCGTGATGGCACTTCCCCCGTGCACACCTTGGTTCACATAGTGCCAGTAAAGTGTAGCGTCTGGATCAATCAAACACACAATTTTTCATTTGATTTAACAAATCAAGGGAGGTTCAAGCAAAGCCTCATGGTATTTAATGAAGCATGTTAATAATTCAGGCTCAGCACCCTATAAGACCACAGCGATGCGACATTAACTATTCACAGCCAAAGGGCAGCCTGGACCGGTTCCTTACACAACCCACGCTGAGGGAGCAGACCCAGTGGGCCCAGTACCAGGGGAAGAGGCTCTGGGTTTTTGTTTGAGGGAAAGGGAATCTGTGTGAAGTCTGGACATCTGATCATGTCCCATCTGTCTAAGCTTAGTGCTCGGTATAAATACGATTCTCCCACAAAGAAAGCTCTTTGTGGTTGATTCCAGTGAGGTCCCTCCTGAGGACAGATTGGAGGTTAAGTTTGACAAGCATGCAAACCTTGGTAGCACTTGGTCACATACGGCGGCCCAAAACGGGGCTTTTAGACACTTCAGCCACACTTAAAAACATCTGAATATTTGCATTTGATATGAAATATCAAACCAAATGACCTGTAAACAAACGTGTCCAACAGTTTGTCTTCATTTGAACATCTGTATTTATTGTTTTATAGTTTAAAAACTTTTGCTTCTAGCAAATAAATGTCACTTGGTTTGATATTTTGTTATAAATGAAATGAAATTCATGTCATTTTAAGTGTGTTTAAATTTAAGAAACTTCATTTGATTATCCAACAAGTACGTGACAGACCTTTCCTCCATAAAATGTGTAACAAAGGGTCATTTACAGAAAAGAGGAACTGTGACGGTGTACTCGTGTGGTCAGGGTACATCTGCACGCAAATAGTCTCAGCCACACAAAAACTGCCTATAGTCAACTGACCATATTGTCAAGTCAAGTCATTTTTATTTGTATAGCACTCTTCACAACCCATGTTGTTTCAAAGCAGCTTTACAGAAAATCATGTCTTAATGTTTTAAATGAAGAGCTTACATGACGCTGGATGTCAGCACATTTCAGAGCAAATCTCATATTTGAGAGTCATCATATTACACCTCAAATTCAAAAGAAAAAAAATTACATTTTGCATAAAGAAAATGAGGCCTAGTTTTAGTGAAGAAAGTTTTAGTGAAGCGTTTTCATGAAAATTAAGCTTATTTTTTCCCACAAATTCTGATTACTGTAATGAAAAAATTCTAATTGTCAGCACTGAGTAAAGAAAATTTTTATATTAAAATATAGTAAATTAAAACATGCATTAAAGGCAGTAGAAACATCTATGATGCAATTGTATATTATATATAAAATACATGCTTATGTGTATAATAATTTATATATAATAGGGATGCTCCGATCGATCGGCCAGAGATCGGTATCGGCCGATAGTCACATTTTATGACTCAATCGGTACTCACTACACTTGGCCGATCTCACGAACTGATCGTAATTTGATGACGTCAACGCGTGACGACGTACATGATGCGTGGGGACATAAATGATTTGGCGCCGCAGTCATGTCATCGCCGGTGTGGAAATGCTATGACGTTTCGAGAAACAATGAAAAATTAGCTATTTGTCGTGTATGTTTTGCATGATGATATGATGAATGGATGGTTCATTTTTAACAGCAGATTCAGTCACGTTAGAGCTGATCTGCGCCTCACCGCACACGTCTGTGGCGCGTTACGACTCCACGGGAACCGGAGCTGCTCGCGGCCGCTCTAATGCTTGTGTTTATACCGGCCAGCCGCGGCATGTTTCTGAAGCGGCTCTCCACGCTGCTTGGCTAAAAATAGTCTTTTGTGAGTTGTCACAGCGTGGAGGATGGAACAAAACCTCGTCGGAGCCGTAAGGGATAACGGTAACATAACACGCTGATCGTGGGCTGCTTTTAAATGAATATTTATTTATAAAACAAAATATCTTCTTTGGCCATATTAGCCTACTCAATTAATAGCATTGACACAGGCTTTACTCCTTTCAAACTTTATCTGGAATGTCACCGTTTCTGTCACTGCAACTTCCCGATCAGGCGAAAGAACACACACACACACAAAATCGTCTGCCTCATGAAAAAAAATGTAGTTAATATTTGCATCATTTATGATTTATTTTATCCACCCCCGACCCACCCGGGAGAAAAAGAGTTTTCCCCAGTAATGGCTGTACACAAAGCAGCGCTGAGCTCACAAACGCTGCTTTATCAGGCATATAACATGCAAGATTAAATGAAAATGACATCGAAAATTTTCTAAAGATAGTCTTCTTTCAGAAATACAGTGATATAAAAACACCCGTGCCTCGTTTTGATTTTTAAACGTGCAGTTCATGCTCATGTTTATTCAATGAAGCCTTTTGGAAAATCGGTCAGTTTTGATATTGTGGCGAGCGCCACAAATAAATAAATGTTTGGGAAACACATCCCACAGCACAACCACCTGAGCCCAACTTCAGTGTACTCATCACCTTAACTTTAACTGTGTTTGTAGACGGTGCCATAGCCAGACTGACAAACAAACACAGACCGGAAGTTAACTTCGGGCCAGACGCGTGCGCCCGATGAAACGTCTATATAAAGCTTAAAGAATCAGAATCGGCATCAGTATCGGCCGATCACCATGACAAGAAATCGGTACTCACTCAGTATCGGCTGCAAAAATCCTGATCGGAGCATCCCTAATACATAATATAATACATATTTCTAATTCTAATATTGTATTATGGTATTTTTTTTTTGCATAACATTAATAAGAATAAGAGTTTCATTAGGTTACTGAGAATTGATGGGGAAAAAAATTGCTTAATTTTCATGAAAATGTCAATGCAAAATATTATCCTACAAAGGCTTTATTTTCTTTATAGTTTTGTTCCTCTAATTTTTGCTCAAACATGTCTTGACCTTTTTTGTGACTTTCCAATGGAAGAAAAAAAACCTTAGTCTCGCTTAGAACAATTTGATGGAATACACAAAACAACAGAAATACACAAAAATAGATATCTGTGGCTTCCCTTAATGGTCAGAGGACAGTTTAACAGAGTAAAAGAAATAGAGAGAATGACTCAGAGCATAAATGAACAGGGTTCAGTCCATGTTCGGTCACTCGGTGTCTTAGATAGGAAGCAGCTGGCAATAACATGCCCCCTCCATCAGTATGGCAGCAGTAAAGCACTGAGTCTCCATACTGCAGACAGCCTGAAATCAACCCTCTTCATAACAGCAATCAATACTAACAGACTATACACATTAGCTCCACATCACAGCTGTCCACAGAGGCCACTAACAATCCAGGATTTTAAAAGAACTCACCCTTAAAGAGACAGAAGTGATTTAAGTAAGCTGGCACACCATAGGAGCCATCCATGATGCTCAGACGCTGGGTTAGGTAGCAGACTAATTGTCCATTGTTCTTAAGAAGAACAACAAACTAGAGCCCGACTGATATATCGTTTAGCCGATATTATCGGCCGATATTAGGGGTGGGAATCGCAGGGTACCTCACGATACGAATCACGATACATGGCTCACGATACGATAATATTGCGATACATCGATTCTGCGATAATCGATATATTGCTAGACAATTCTATAATGATACATCACGATATCTGTCTACCTATGAAAACAAAATGCCTGTGAAAATGTTAAGTGCAAGTTCTCTCTTTATTCAAGTCCAAACTGTTAGAAAGCAGCACAAAAGTTCTATAAATCAAATTTAACATGTTAAGGAAATTAATCATTTTATTCTTGGACTTACTAAAAGCTTACACTTTTCTTTGTGTGTAAACCAACACATTTAACTGCTTATCCTAACGCGCACTTGTAATATCTGAGAGAGAGGGAGAGCATCCAAATTTGTTGACACAAAACTGGACACGCCGGCGCCGCTCTCTCTCACTCATAGTGAGGGAAATTCACCTGCGATCCGAGCGGAGAGGTTAGGCTACTCACGGACTCAATATGCGCTCTGCAATAACAACATGATCGATGCCTACAGTCCACGCTGATAGCGCCACATATCCATAGCAGAAGTAACACTACTGACGATGCTGTACCAGGAAGGTATCCAGTTATCGTTGAATAAAACGCACAACGGAGATTGATGCCTCATTCCATTTATGACGTGCTGAAATGATTTTCAATGGTCGCTTTGTCGCTAGAGGACTGCAAGCCCGTCGGGTTCCAACGGGGCCCGACATGCTGAGTCAATTCGGGCCGGGACATTTTTTTTTTTTTTTTTACAGATCGCGCAAAGCCCCAGCAAAAGTAATTACTATGAATGTGTCGGGGGAAATAGTAAGGAGATATTTGAATTATTTATTAATAAAATTAATGTTTTCTGAGTCCTTGTCGCAAAGATGAAGATGACGATCCTGACTCGCCATCTCCTCATTGTACGCGCCTTTAGAAAGAAATGCATCTTTACGGATTTTATAATGAAAGAGTTTTTGTTTTCGATTTGAATTATTTAGTTAATGCAAGTGATCGAACCGGCGCTTCCATGTGCTGTAAAGCGCGCTTAAGCTCTCTGCACTAACGATTAGATATGCGTCTAATAGCGCAAATTTATATAGGTTAAGCATTTAAACTAGCATTGTGATATGCTTGAACTGTTTTGTATCTATAGATTTTATTTTAGGCAAGTCGTGATGATTTGAGAAGGCTAAATTGATCAAACATAGGCTATGACTGTCTGCCGCTGGCCGCTTGGTCATTAAAAAACAAAAACAAAAACTTACATTTAACGAAGGAAAAAATTTAGAACGATTTTTTTTTAATTAACTTCATAAAAAAAACTAAACGAAATATAATCACTTTGACATTACATACAAAACTGAACTATTTTAATAGCTGAAACAGTAGTATAGCTATAAGCTGTTTTGGGAGAAGGGGGGAAAACAAGACGGGCTCGGGTCGGACTCGGGCCAAGAATTCTGATGAGCTGTCGGACCCGGGCCGGGCTAGGGCCTGAGCGTATCGGGCCAGGGCCGGGTTAGGGCCTATATTTGAGGCCCGTGCAGGGCTCTATTTGTCGCGTCCTGTTGCTGTGCAGACACTGTGTCAGCTAGGGATGTAACGGTATGAAAATTTCATATCACGATTATAGTGACCAAAGTTATCACGATTATCAATATTATCACGGTTCTGTTAAATTTAGATGAACATTTTCAAAAAGAACTGATTCACACTGAAAACGTTTCAATAAGTTTTATATTTGAAAATCAACAAACAACAAATACAATTAGCAGCTATATGCACTTTTTTAGCATAAATCATGGAATTTGTCTTATTTTTGATGAATACATAAACAACAGGTCAGTACATATATATATATATATATATATATTAGGGCTGGGCGCTATAGCTAAAAAATTTATCAACGATATAATGTTTCATATCGTTCGGTATCGATTAGGCATGGGCCGATTACCGGTTTCACGGTATACCGCAATTCGAAAATTTCACGGTTTCAAAACCGCTAATATTTTCCGTTATACCGTTCCTGCGGTATGTGTTTTTCATGTCTCCTCAAAGACTGAAAGTGTAGGAATCCCTCAGGTTGAGTGCAGTGTAGAGAGTAGCACGGCCCCTCCTCCTCCTGTTGGTGCGAGCGAGCGGTCAGTCACGTGTGTGTAGGATGGCCGAACTTAAGGAGCTACCCCTGGAACTCACGTGATCGGCAACCGGACGTTTTTTTTGTCTTATTGCAAGCAACTCATTCCTGTTCTGGACTTTGGACTTTCCAAAATTTAATTTATGTGAAAATATGAAGTCTGTAAATGCCCGTCAACACAGGCCAGAGACGTTGAAGACGGACGCACAGAGAAAAATACTGTAGCAGGCAGATCACTCACTGTTCCGCGCCTCCTGCTGTCAGAGAGTGAATCTGCATTTCTGCTGTTTGTTTAGTTCAGGCATGTAGTATAATTTCACAAAGCTAGTCAGAACAGAACATTCTGTTTTTGCTTCAAATTGGGTT
>NW_015653472.1:3151066-3152377 GCF_001515625.1 Sinocyclocheilus rhinocerous
ATGCAATGCAATGCAATACAAAAGGGGCTATCGTTCTTTATCATTTACCAGTCAAATTTGTAACGGAGACAAGATTATAAAATTTTAAAAAAAAAAAGCAGGATTACCTTAATGCTGGAAAGACCTTAAGTTATTTTATTTTTTTACACTAGCCCATCATGTATCTAACCATCCAAGTGCACATTCGGCGTTAAGAGCTGTTAAGATTAAAACGGGCAACTCCGCAGTGTGTCAGTGTCATGGACATAGGACAGAGCAAGTGTAAATATCTTTTCTAGTATATATTTCCATCTTGTAATGCCGCTGTTTTAGGTATTTTTTAAAAACAAAGTAAAGCTTGGCGAGCCACACTGGCTTAATCCAAATCAATGCATAAACTTAATCTTGTTTAGAAGAGTCTAAAACTGTTGATGGGATGCCTCATTTGGTAAGGAGGCCATAGGGTGGCTGACCGCATACAAACACACGCTTGCAGACTGAGTCCAGTGTTTCCCCTGCCATTATATTAGGGGAGCAGCCCGCCCCCCTTGAAGGTCAAGTTAATTTTATTTAATTATATTTTCTCTATAGCGCCAGATCACAACAGAAGTCATTTAAAGTTACCTTTCCTATAGAACAGGTATATACCTTGTTCTTTTATTAAACAAACTAAATAGCCTTATGTTATTTATCGTATTTACACGACGGCATGTCATTTTGGTCTCTTTGTTATGGTCGCGCTCTCTGTATCACGCACAGCGGAGTTCCGCCCAGATGCGCGAGTGCACACACACACAAGTGAGCACACGCTCACTAGTATTTGTAAATATTAAGCCGCAAAACGACTATTTAAATATGAATTCTGCGTGTCTCTGTGTTAATGAATGGCGCAGACGCGCGGTTTTGTTTACTACTCGTACTGAAGCGCGCGTGACGCTTCCGGTGATATTAACGTCTGCCGTCTCACTAAATGAGGACATAAATACATGAACAACATCTCCAGAACTACTCTGAGAGTCACTTGATGAGCATTTGACCGTTTCATTTGAGTAAAACTATCATCATGTCATACACACCCAGAAATGTAAAGGTATTCACGGCAACCCGTCAAAATAAAAGTTCGGTTTAACTTGAGGGCATTGGCAGAAATATATTACTATTGTTGAGTAGAATGTACGTAACAGGCTGCTACTACTACTAAAATTACTAAAACCTTATTTTTAAGGAATAAGCATTCAATATTTCTTCAATGTTTTAATTGTAATATTAAATGACCTTTATTTTCCAAAAAAATTAAATTTGTTTAATTTTCATTACTTAAAAGATAGATTA
>NW_015653472.1:3152451-3170995 GCF_001515625.1 Sinocyclocheilus rhinocerous
AAAAAAAAAAAAAAAAAAAAAAAACACAGAGACGGTCATTTGGGACACAAAAGTTTCAGTTGAAAGCTTCAAATGCCAGTTCAGATCAAAACCACCATAGTATAGATCAGCTCAATGGTACCTATTGTTACTACGATCACTACAACCCTGCAGAATTAGGTCATTATGTAGGAGATAATTTGGACAGAGTCTTTTCACTGTAAAAAGCCCCAGTGGTGCATGGTAATGGGAAATATCTCTATCCTCCAAGGTCAATATGTGCCCTTGTGGAAACCACGCATGGATCCAGAAATAAGGGACAGACGCAAGAGATGGCAACAGCACAAACACCTTATACACAGCAATTCAGAAACCAGGGTTCGTACAGTTTCAGACCAGTGCATTTCCAGAAGTTTTCCAGACATTCATGGTTTTTTAAAATCATTATAGGGATTGTTGGTTCAGATTTCAATTTGGATGTCAGGAAAACAGGCCTAATCTGTTTAATTAATAGATTTAAACATTTATAGCTACTTAGTGTACAAATGTTTCTAATAAGACGATTCGTGGACAGACTTAGTGCTGATTTGCAGGCGAGTTTTACTCTATACGTAGCCAAAGCAATATTTTAGAGCAAAGCAAAACAAACATAACACATATTTATGATTTCCAAGTCTTCCTATAGGATATGGGTTTTAATTTAATGTTTAAATTTAAGATCACATTAACCAGTGTCATTAAATTAAAATTTAAGTGAGTGCAGCATGTTTGTAAAGGTCATTTTAGGCCTGTGTGAATCATCAAAAGTTTTGACCTTGGCTTCCAACAATTATGAAAACACAAATGAATAAGACAATTATTGCACTGCCTTGTGTTCCTTTCTTTCATCCCTGATTAAAAGCCCAAACTTAATGTCCAAATCATTAGTTAGCCAAGTATTAGTTTCTGCCATGGTTGGTATCGAGAGCTGTGAAATTTCACTGGATCTAAAATTTTGATATCATAAAAGTTTGGCCATATCGCCCACTCCTAATAGTTTAATAATCATGACTACTGAATATTGACCAAATAATCTTGATAATGACTTTTGCCATAATCGAGCAGTCCTAGGTCATTTGAATGTAAAATGAGCATTATGGCTGTGCTGTGCAATATATAGAAATTATCGAAATATCGCAAATGTACATATCGCAATATGTATATCGCTACAGCTTGCAATATTTGGGGCCATGAACAAAAGAGAGAAAATCACTCACTGCTCTTACCTAAATAACTTTTGTAGCTTAAATAAAAATCAGTGCATATTGAATTCAAAGAGTAAATACTAAGCAGCGTTTTATTTTTCCTTTTTATTATTCAGTTCCTAAACTCATGTTAAAATGATTACACTAATGTTAAAATGACATTTTTATGTAATGCTCGAGTAAAACACTACCGTTCACTTTCAGAAGTTGTTGTAGGGGTGCTTTCTTATTAGAATCAAAATCAGAATGAGCTTTATACATCCACTTAAGTGTGCGCAAACACAAGGAATTTGTTGTGGTTTTACAGGAACTCTTGGTACATACATACATACAAATAACCAATATATATATATATGACACAAGATAGTTATAGAAGTTATAGAAGATACTGACTCGGCAACAGCTGAGTAAAACTGTTTCATCTGAGCATGTGGCACTTTAAGCATTATCGTATCGCATATCGAATTATTTAACGAGTTATCGCATTTTTCTTCAATATCGCACAGCCCTAATATATATACACTGACTGCCTTTCAAAAGTTTGGGATCAGTAAGATTTTTATTACTCTTATGTCTCTTATGCTCGTCAAGGCTGCATTTATTTGAGCAAAAATACAGAAAAAACTGTAAAAATTGTGAAAAATGAGTTATCGCATATCGCATTTTTCTTCAATATCGCACCGCCCTAATGAGCATGCACAATCAAATATCCAAATACAACTTATCTGCTAATCTGATTAAAATGATTAATGTGCTTGTGCTGAATTTAGGTGTATTTTGATTGGTCAGTGAGCAGTGATTCATTTGAGTCATATCTGTAGGAACTAGTCAGCCCAAGTGCGAGAGAGAGAGAAAAAAAGAGATGGCGCAAGCAGAGGAAAAGCAGGGACATGACTGTGAGACGCTAGTGGGGAGGTGACTGTCCAGTAGAGGTCTTCAGGTCCCAAGGTCCGACCCGAGTGGGTTCGGGTCCAAAACTGAAAAAGTACCTCGGACACGGCTCAGGTTCGGTATTAGCAGCCTCGGATCTCGGGTAATTTAAAATAAACATGCTTTTTCCCTATTTGGACCCAAATTCTTTTAAACTATCCCGAATGCGTAGGCTACTTTCACTTTTGTGTTACGTGAGGAACGCACATAGAAAAGGAGCATAGGCTACGTTTGTAACCTCGCACACAGAAATCATCTTATAGATCCAGCAGGAAAATCCACTCGCTTCATTATGCTGCCTGTTCATGCAGGGCTTTTCTTTTTTTTGTGCAGAAGCCTTTCGCCGGAGATCAGGTTGCAGACAACACTAACGAATCCATGAATTATTAGGCTATCGATTTATTTTTTATCAAACTATCACGTTTATTTTTCAAATCCACTGGTCACAATTGAAAGCCGAGCTCAAAAATAACTTGTATCCATCAGGCAGGCACTAATAGCCTATAAAATAGCCTAATAATAAATTGAATAAATGTTAAATAAATCAAAGTAATGGAGAAGCGGCCAAATCATTCAGCAGGACACCGTGATTTTTCCTGAATCCTGATTGACTGTGGGGCTGCAGACTGTACACACGTCAATGCCGTTTACGTTCGGGTCCAGTCGGGTTCGAAATAAAATGCTGTCGGGTCGAGTCGGACTCGGGTCTAATTTCATGTTGTTTTCACACACTTTCAAAAGTCACAGACCTCTAGTTCACATGCAAAACAGTGGTTTAAAACACAGTTCATCCAAAAATGAACATGATTTCCTCACCCTCGTGTCATTGCAAAGCCGTATGACTTTCTTGTTCCAACATTTGGGTAAACTATTCCATTACGTTCTTTTGCACTCATCAAACATTTTATAGTGTGGCTGAATGACAAAAAAAAAAAAAAACATGGCTCAACGGTCATCAGTACTTATATGGTCATAATTTATAGTATATAATCATACGGTCATAAAATGTTGTGTTACTCCGGTAACAGTTTCTATGGCTGGTTTTCTTGATAAGCAGCTGCACACATCAACAAGCTGTTTGAGAGTGTGGCCCACACTCTAAATGCTTCCAGTTGTGTAACACTATTACTAAGCTGAAAACCAACACATCTCCCCCACATCTGACAGAGTGAATGAGTGCAGCAGCACTGCTTTTCATAGACGGATGACAGGACGGTAAGAAGATACATGACGGTGCATGAAACACCATCGCTGTGATGTCATGAACACTGAATGAACTTCTAAACCCTGTGAATAGACAGAATGGCTGATATATCACACAAAAATGCTATAATATAATATCATTAATATCATATTGGTCACAACGTTAAACATTTAGTATCACAAAAAGGCTCTTTAAGACAAGTTTTATGTATGGTCTTTGAAATACTAACAAAAATTAAAAGACACTACCATTCAAACGTTTAGGGTCAGTACAATTTTTTAAAATAAAGTAATACTTTTATTCAGCAAGGATACATTAAATTGATCAAAGGTGACAGTAAAGACATTTATATACATATATATTATGTATAAGATGTCTGTAATACTGTTCTTCTGAACTTCATATTCATCAGAGCATCCTGGAAAAAATGTATCATGGTTTCCACAAAATTATTAAGCAGTACAACTGGTTTCAGCATTGATAAAGTTTTATGAGCACCAAATCAGCATATTAGAATGATTTCTGTAGGATCATGTGACACTAAAGACTGGAGTAATGACTGCTGAAAATTCAGCTTTGCCATGACAGGAATAAATTACATTAAAAAATATATTAAAATATATATATTTTTAAAAATCAATAAAATATCAAAATATTTCTGTTTTTAGTGTGTTGTGTGTCAAATGCAGCCTTGGTGAGCATGATAAATTTCTTTCAAAAAACATTACAAAAATCTTACAGACCCCAAACTTTTGAATGGTTGTGTATACATCCTCTACAATATACAAAAATTATAATCTTCCATTAAATGCATTGCATAACTGTACAGTCAAGTGTCAATGTCAACCAGAAGTCTGGCGATAGAGATATTTAAAACTATTTATAACCTACATGTAAAACTACATGAATGAACTAAAGTAGTGACTGATAAGTAATACTAAGTAATAATGAGGTCCCTAAGCTGACTAAGAGTCTGTAAAGGCTGAAAATATAGTTTACAAGAATCAAACAATGGTAATATCAAATTGGATAATCATCATTTTACAATAATGACTAAAGGGAGAGAGGAAATGTCTACAGAAAATGTGTGTTTGACAGATGTGTGTGTGCAAACAGGAGTACAGCAAAAATAGACCAACGTTGTCCATTGCGTTTCGCATTCGAGTCCAGACACACACTGACAGAAAAAGGGATGCCCCTTTAACAAAGTCTCCAGATGAAAACAAATGGCTTTGAGAACAACAAAGATCGTAACATACATAAATCCATATGCACTCGATGTGTCTCTGTACTACGGTATTGTGTCTAGCATTACTGTCAAGGGCTCTGTTTTCTTTGAGGTCTAGATCAGCGAACAAACAATAGTCTCAGTCTCTTGAGGTGAAATTAACGGCTGGATGCAGCAGCATTGCTATTCGACTTCATTCACGTTCGGTTCTTTCATTTACACCAGTTTAAAAGCACGTTTGAGAAAGGAAAATTC
The DNA here is from genome assembly GCF_001515625.1 of Sinocyclocheilus rhinocerous. NCBI lineage: Eukaryota > Metazoa > Chordata > Actinopteri > Cypriniformes > Cyprinidae > Sinocyclocheilus > Sinocyclocheilus rhinocerous. The sequence continues at coordinate 3,157,292 of NW_015653472.1, forward strand.
ATAATTTCTGCCGACACACTCTGGCTGTGTCTCGAAACCTAGTAAGCTGCCTACCTAGACAGCATGTCTGGGCATCACAGGCGTGTTCGGAACATTAGAAACTGCATTTTGGACAAGCAGACAAAGACATTCTCTCTAGGTAACGTAGGCAGCTCACTAGTTTTTAAGACACAGACTGTCTGAAACGAAATTCTCTGAATAGAAACAGAGGACGTTCAAACATTAACACAAAACAGTAGACAGCCATCCATTTGAGCTTATTTATGTGTCTGTTATAGCGCCATACGACTGTGGGATTTAAATATTAGGTTAATATTATTAACATTATTAAGGCTGAGGCGATAACTCCATCTCTTACCTTCAGACAGCTCGAGCTCCAACTCCGCCAACTGCTCTCTAACCCCTTTCGGTAGAGCTGCCAAATCCACACCGCGGTCTGCCATCGTCGTGAAAATACGCTGAAGTTGTTTTAAGTGTAATGAAATGCGTTTCGAAAGCCAAAAATCCTCCCGTCAAGACTGAGGACATGAATTAAAAGGTGAGAAACAATCCATCCGGACAATTACTCCTTCCGCCATGATGTGAGAACTCACCAACGGCACTGTGCGGTCACGTGATCGCGTTTACCTCCTGTGTGATCAATGACACCCCCAAACACACACACACACGCACACACCTCGAGACGGTACGCATGCGCCCTCTAGCGGCAACACGACAGGTTGTAATACTACCGTGGACATGTACTATGCTGCTATGTACTATACATAGACTATCAAACAGATCACTGTACCATTGTACCACCACAGCACTTTTACCTTCAAAAACTTGTTGGTTCATAAGAAAAATTATTTGTTAATACATCTAAATATAATATAATAATATATAATAAATATACATTTTAAAAATGGATTTGTGTATTTATTTTTATTTTTAAATATATTAAACTGTATGTATATTTTACAAAATAAGACTATTATAGTATTTGGTGCATAAGAAACAGTACATGTTAATACATCATATTAATACATTTATTTTTTATTTTAATATAGTTATGTATTTACTTTTAATTTTAAATAATTTTTAATACATATCATTATACATAATATATTATTACTGATACGTTTATATTACTGATATTTAAATCATATTGTATGTATATATTTTATAATATAAAAACAATATATAAAAACATTATTTTATAAAAAATTTTAATATAGTTATGTATTTTATTTTTAAATTAAATATTTTACATATATAGGTAGATTATTACTACTTTGAGTGAGTTATTTTATATTATCGATATTCAATATGTTGTATATATTTTTATAAAAATTATTGTATATTTTTATTAAATAGGTTGAATCTAAAAAAAAATTTGATTTTCCATAAAATTTTTAAATCATATATTACCATTAACATGTAAGTCACACTTCCAAACTTTTGGTATCACAAAAAAGCCCTGGATGTACTCAAAAGGATTTCAGAATTTTAGTTTAGTGGACCAATAAATCTCTAAATTACAAGAATCAAACTCTGCCCAATTATATTATATTAAAACAAAATTATAAAGAATTACATAAAACATTTTAAGTATGTACAATCTTTCATTGTGCCTAAATAAGACTAGAAACTTTTGTTTTGTTTTTCATTTAATCAAAACTGCAGCACTGTGTTCAGAATATTTCACTTCAACATGCATGAAAAATTGTAAAATATATATGGTACACATATGTACATAACAAGGACAATTCCAACAACTATCAGTCCAACTTGGAGTGAGGTTATTTCCCATTAAAGACATACACTTAACGCATTTTTTTCCACAATGTCCTTTTTTTCCTTTAGCCTATAAGATCATCCTATTCTAAATGACTTTTGTTTTGTTCAATCTATCTCAGGGAAACTGCATTCAATTTGACTTGCATGAACTAATTCCATAATAAATTAATTGTGCATTATGTTGGAATTATGGATCATTAAGTCCATCAAGACAGAAACCTGGTACAACTTTAAAGTGATTATCAGTAAAAGGCATTCTTATTAATCTATACAAATCAAAATAACTACAAATATTTGAGTGAGTGTTAGAAGAACAAGAATAGAATGAGAAAACACACACACACAGATTTATTATAACAGGTCATTTGTATAGTCCTGGCAGCGTACGAAAAAACGAAATCTTAGAAAAAGTGCCAGTGAAGCTAAAAATTCTCCATTCTGCTCATTTCAGATCAACAATCCTCTAAATGGGTTTGGCTTAATGGCTACAGTACCAGCAGATGATATAACAGAAAAGCCAGGGTCAACACTTTACCCAGGAGTCATTTGTGAGATATCGGTTAACCTTGATATGCTATTTAAAAGTGTAGCTGACAATCTCTTTGAAAAAATTAACCCAAAATGTCTTTTAGTGCATTCTGACAGGCCTATATACATTTTGGACTGTGTTAATGCAGCATTACAAGCTGTAGATAACAACAGAAAATGAAAGAAAATTCAAGTTACATACATTGAGCAACAACAGTACATCTTAGTCCCTTGATTACATGCTGCCTTATTTTTTAAAAGTGTCTGATAAAATGACCATGTGTTTGGATAAACATCTTAGTACAGATAAAAGCATTCAAACAGTAGAATTGGATACTCTGCTCCCTGCAGTCTTTCTAGTTACATGTAATAGCACCCTATTACATCCAGGTGGCAGTATAGTATGCTTAAAATAAAGGGCAGTGCTCTCTTGCTGTTTGAAAAGTATTAAAGGCATTACTGTTAATTAATTACCCCAGGTCAGATGATACAGATACAAAGCTTTTAACATCTCCTGACAGATGCCTGAATAACGCTATGTGACCAGTGGGCTCAGCGACATGGAGTGAGGTTAACCTAAAAGAGGCACTCATGTGATTCATAAGACGGAATCCTCATCTCTTCTAATTGTTTATGATGGATTGTGTATGTTAATGTGTTGATAACCAATAAGAGAAACAAATAGTGTTACAACGCATTGTGAGATCAACCATAACAGTCAGGTAATCGTGAAAGTGACTGAATGGGAGGGTACAGAGGCACTAGGGCTGTATTTCTGTAAATTGAGCAGAGAACTATGGAAGCCAATTTCTGCCACATAAGAAAAAAAATAATGCTTTGGTAAATCATATTTATTACATAAATAGTCAATAAATAGTATGACATAATTATCATATAAAGAGTCAAAATTTTGAGATACAAAGTCATAATGAGATAAAAAAAAAAGTCTTTCATGAGAAATTGACATGTCAAAATTGTAAATAATTGTCATAATAATGACAGTAAAAATAATGATCGAAGTTATCGTTACGAAAGAAAAGGTAAAATTATGGAAAAAAACTAAATTATTATTTTTTTCTTATTTTTGACTTCATAAGTTCTGATTTCTGTCATAATTAGTTTGATAGAGGTTTTATTAATTTCATTTTTTTTTGGTACATTTTTACTTTTATCTTATGAATTTTTATGACATACTAAGTCGTAATTTGAAGATCAATTTTTTTTTAAGAAATTTATTTTCTTATTTTCAAATTTTTGTCACAGGTTCCACTTGTGTACTTTTTATTTCATAATTCAAATACTTATGGCATAATTATGACTTTTTTGTTCTATTTTCTACTTTTTAATCTCATAATTATGTCATACTTTTATGTCATATTTTTGATGTTTTATGGCCAAAGGCAATGGCAATTTAATTTATATAACTATTTACTACAACCAGAGTTGTAGTAAATAGTGCTATATCATAGTCATCTCATAGTCACTAAACCAGAGTTTATCTCATAATGACTTAGTATCTAATAATATTGACATTTTATGTAACAATTATTTAACTTTTTTTTTTTCTATTATGTGGCGGAAACGGGATTCCATAAAGAATACAACAGCAGGGTTTATCTCACGAGTTGTAAAAGTTAGATAATAACTAATAAAAACAGAAAAAGGCAGGGCAAAAAAGTCTAAGACTACTTAGAGCCTTAATAATTCATGGCCATCTTAACTCAATCTAAAGCTGAATTTAAAACATTGTGATCACAGGGAAAGGAAATGGTATAATTTAGGACAGTCAATACATAGATTTCTCAAGACTCTGGACCGGGCACAATGGTCCTGATTAAAATTAATCATACATAATGACCTCACACAGTATGCTGTTTGCAGTTTCTAAGTTTGTTGTACACAAGAAAACAACGATAGGACCAAACAAAACGACAACTATGAGGTTCCATAGCCCAAACTGAACGCAATGTGCCAATACAATACAGTTTATATATAGCAAAAAGTTTGCATGCTAACAAGGCAGTCTTAGTGTATCAGTCCTTAACAAGCTGCTATTTTCCTTTGTACATTACTGTACACCCACACGAGAAGCACATATGCACACGTTGATTATAAACGTATATATCTGGTTAAAAATGAGGTAAGATGAGCAAGGGTCAGATAAGGGGGATGGCCACCTGAAAACTAAAAAACCTGCTCTAAAATAGCAAGGTAGAAGATCCTACAGAACATTAAAGAATCATGTTTCTCTCAAACACACACACACTTACTAATACATATATATATATATATATATATATAAAAGAATATATAAAGTATTGCATAGAATCATGTTTCTCTCAAACACACACACACTTACTAATACATATATATATATATATATATATATATAAGAATATATAAAGTATTGCATCATCGCAACTTCGAGATGCAGCCTGCATGTGTGTGTGTGTGTGTGTGTGTGTGTGTGAATTATTGTGCACACGTACACATACACAGTCACGGTTCAGGCAATGTCCTTATTGCAGCGTGTGTCTGTGGGGATACATTTAATGACAGGAAGTGCTTTGCAGTCCTACAGCCAGTGGAGGAGCAGAAGGAAGTTGAAGGAAGGAGCAGGATGCAAATGAGAGCATGGTTTGGAGTCCAGCCCCCATAGTCTATGGCATAGTGAACGACAAACTCCTTACGTCTCTCTCTGTACAGTGGGGAAAATATTTATTTGATCCCCTGCTGATTTTGTAAGTTTGCCCACTTACAAAGAAATGAAAGGTCTGTCATTTTTATGGTTTATGGTTTATTTTAACGTATAGAGACAGAATACCAACCAAAAAATCCAGAAAAAACACATTATATAAAGGTTAGAAATTGATTTGCATTTCAGTGAGTTACATTGAGGGGCAAATGGACGGAGCCATGTACTGTAAAAATCTTGGACGAGAACCTCCTTCCCTCAGCCAGAACACTGAAGATGGGTCACGGATGGGTCTTCCAGCATGACAATGACCCGAAACATACCGCCAAGGCAACAAAGGAGTGGCTCAAGAAGAAGCACATTAAGGTCATGGAGTGGCCTAGCCAGTCTCCAGAGCTCAATCCTATAGAAAATCTGTGGAGGGAGCTGAAACTTTGAGTTGACAAATGACAGTCAAGAAACCTTAAGGATTTAGAGAGGATCTGTAAAGAGGAGTGGATCAAAATCCCTACTGAGATGTGTGCAAACCTGATGACCAGCTACAAAAAACATCTTACCTCTGTTCTCGCAAACAAGGGTTTCTGCACTAAGTACTAAGTCATGTTTTGCTTGGGGATCAAATACTTATTTCACTCACTGAAATCCAAATCAATTTCTAACCTTTATATAATGTGTTTTTTCTGGATTTTTTGGTTGGTATTCTGTCTCTATACGTTAAAATAAACCAACCGTAAAAATTACAGACCCTTAATTTCTTTGTAAGTGGGCAAACGTACAAAATCAGCAGGGGATCAAATAAATATTTTCCCCACTGTATGTGTACACAGTCCCAGTTTCATTCCCAGAATGCAGCTGATCTCCAGGCCAGAGCTTGATGGCATGAGAGGGAACCAGACTGAAGAATGGGAACAGAGTTCATTCTCCTCTCACAGATCTGCCCCTCTCCCGGGATGCGGAGAGTCCCAGGCAGACAGTTAGCTGCGCTCATCATCTGCTGGATGGGTGAGACTGTGTGGCCATGATGATGTGCGACGGTCTGCCGCTCTCCCCCCGCTGGCTGCCCATCCCCGCCAGCACTGACATGGCCACCGCCTCGGCCGCGGCGCGGGAGCTCAGACCGTTGGGCCCTACTGCAGATGAGGGGCTGGGGACCAGAGAGCTGTGCTGAATGACCGGTGCCGGGGAGCCCGTGGGCTCAGATGTCTCTTTCATGTGCTCCTCTCCTGAGAGACATAAAAAAATGAAGGTTTGATCCTGCAGATGCAAGTGAAAGACCTCAATGTGAGCTCCACTCACCCAAGTAGACAGCTTTCTTCTGGCGGTTGGTGACGGGACAGTCTTTATGGGCTAACAGCAACTGCTTTAGATGAGCAACTTCATTTCGTAGATGAGACACCTCGTTCTTGTACAGATACAAATACAGGAAAAAAAAGGTGTGATCATCACACTTGGACAAAAACTAGCTGACAACAAAATACTTGCAAACACATTTGTATCTACTAAATTTCAAAGTACAATGCCAAACCATCAATGCACACAACAAAACCAATGAAGAAAAAAAAACATAACAGTACACATGATAAAAATAAAAAATAAAATAAGGCCAGTAATGGTAAAACAATTTAATAAATAAATACATACATACATTTTTTTAATAAAAATAAGGGCAATAATTGTAAAAATGTATGTAAAATAATTTTATTTAAATGTAAAATAAACAAAAATAAAAAAACAAAATGAAATAAAATAAAATAAAAACAAACAAATACATAAATTAAAAGTATATATTAAAATGTTTTATTCTTATAATAAATTATTATTACAAATATGGTTATTATTAATAGTGTCAATGATAAAGTCAATTTCAAATAATGGCAATACTTGTAATAAAATAAATTATCTAGTCTCAGGCTATGTTTGGAATGAGATACTAGCAATACTGCAGTATATGTAAAGATATTAATAACCAGTATGTGAAACAGTATGCAGTATGTTTGCAATAAAGTTAAACATTTCAGAGCATGTTATGCGACATGTTTGTTACATGATCTTGTAACATTACATATTTACATCTTGGTGAGTGACATCCAGTTATGTGGGAAATAAATAGCCTTTTTTGCCATCTTTTGTGCAATTTTGCGCAAACAAAATCTATCTTAACTTTTGCCACACAAAAGTAACATAACATCACAGTTTACATTGCTTTTGGTTCAATCTTGACTCTTTAGATAGAAATTATGGACAAATGCACTGCATCATGGGATACAGAATCCCACACAGTATGCTCCGATTGCATAAAATCTGGGTTTTCCATGCACTGCATACAAAAATTTACATACTGTCAAAATTTTGAAAGACACAGAGGAACCACGTCACACATTTCTCAAGATGTTATAAGCAATATATCAGTGCTCATTCACATTTTAGATGAAAAAAAGTCAGAAAATCTTTCGCACACACTAACCGACAGCGAGACGTTGAAGGAGGTGAGTTCTTCAGCCTTCTTCTCCAGAGAGTTGACCCATATCTTGCGTTTCTGTCTGCAACGAGAAGCTGCTGCCCGGTTCCGCTCCAGGAAGCGCTGCCTCCTCTCATCAGGGTCATCATCAGTCGTCCTCCGCCTGCGACCTCCGGTGGGCTGAGCGGGTGACACCTGAACACAGCAGGGCAGAGTAAACAAGGATGTTTACTGCGCAATGCCACAGCAAAGTGAAAGATTGCTCCCTGACAAACATGAAGGCATCTGTTCAGGCATCTGTTGTATATTTAATGTTTGCACTCGACAATTCGAGTGTAAAAACACGCGATACCTGTGGCTGAGCAGGGGATGGGGCATCTGGATGCTGGACCAGCAGCTGGCTTTGCTCCACCCTCTGAGGGACCATCGCACTGGACCCCATCGCCACACCAAGACAACCCTGAGCCACGGGCATCTGCTGAGATAATGCTGCCTTCAACCTCTGGGAATAACAACAAATACACCATGGTAATGTGGCACAGATTGGCATTCTGAAGTCATTTCATAAAACTGAACCGTAACTCAGAGAGAGAAATCATGTGACCGAAAGGAAATAAACGTGTGAACTTCTGCATATTATTATTTCTATGGGTCGGGATGGTCATCTAGATTTAACTTATGACTTAAGCAAACATCTCGTAAGAAACCAAGAAATGTACTGCTATTTATTAATAATAAAGAAAACATAAACATAGCAATTTTTCTAGTGTTATTTTAGTATTATTTATTAATAATCTGAATTAGCTATTATAAATGACTATTATATATTACTAAATGAGCCAAACTATACAGACTGACTAGTCGTTAAACCACCCACAAACTACTCTATTATGAAAATAGGCATTTTTTGCATATGCCTGTATAATAAGTGTATTTGAAATACAGACTGTTAATTACAGAGCTGCTTTGTCCGAACAGCCTGTGTTTGTTTGTTGTGAAAACTATCACCCATGTGATGTGCTGGATAAAGACTTTCAACATGGGAACACTAAGAGAAAGCTATGCATCCGAGCATTCAGCAAAATGATCCACAGGCTGGATTAGGAAGAAAACAGATTTGCCCTCACCATCTTTGCCTCATTGTGGGGGTTATAACCAGAGGGTGAAGACGAGCCGCTGCTGCTGCCCCCTAGTGGAGGGCCGGGTATTCCTGGAATGTTGGGCACCATACACAGGGGCCTCGCCAGCTACACCACAGGGACAAAATGCAAAACATATCATGAGGCAAATTATGAATGACTCCAAAGATCAGAAATAACTGCTCACATGAACACCATTTTAAAAGAGAAGTGGGTCATTTTTTTGCTACAAGTGACACTGCTGAAACAAGGGGGCGTTGTATGACATTTAACATTGGAAAAATATTACACACTTTGCCTTTAAAATTGAATCACAGAATAGTCCCTTTAAGGTAAGTCACGAGAATCTATTTTCTAAGTAATGGGTACTCAAGTTCAGCTCCGGTCTACTTGAATGTGATTGAAGGACTGAAATCGCCAACTGTTTGTCAGGATTACATTTCAATAATATATTTCAAATCAACAAAGTTTGCTTCTTTAAGTCAAATTATGCTAATACAAGGCATTTTACAGACTCCTTGATGCAAAGATGATACAAAGGACCTCTTCCACAAATTATAAAGGCTGATATATACTGTGTGAGAAAAAATGGTGTGATGAAAAGACAAACTTTTGTTTAAAAATTAAATAATTAATAATATTGTTAAAATTATTTAAATATTAAAATAAATTATTTAAATATTATCTGGAAAATATTAGTATTTATTTAAAAAAATCTAAATAATTTTAGTTACTGTGAAGTTTTCCTAAGTCTTATTTTAGTATTATTTATATACTATTATATTAGTTATTAATATATTTAGAATTTATTTTTAAATTTCCAGTTTTCATTTAAATTTTAGTTTTAGTAAATTTGTTTTGTGCTTTGTCATTTTATCAGTTCTATTTAGTGTTATATTCTATTTAGCTTTATTTTTATTAAAATAAAAAACTAATTTTGTTTTATTTCTAGGAAATCTTGGTACTTTAACTAAAAGTTATTTTATTTCAGTTAGTCACCAAGAGAACATTTCAAGGCAACAGTTCTTTAAGTATTTTTTCGTGTAATATTTATATTTGGCTTGATTTCAGCTTTATTCAATTTTTAAAAAAAATGTAATAGCTTTAGTTTTAACTAACAATAACAATGAATTTTCCACAGACCTCCCAGTACCACCTTGCAGACCCCAGTTTGAAAATCAGTTTTACAGTAAACAAAAAGTCGACTGTCACAAACTCTTCCATTCTTTTTCCTTTGAGTGGGCCATCTCTTTGTACTCCATATATTAATATTCCATACTCAGAGATACACTTCACACTTACAGATATTACAGAGGGCATCTGCATAGGGCCTGGAAGAACAGGAACTGTTTGACCATTGGGAAGCATCATCATTGGGTACGGCACTGTGGGAGATCTAAAACAGAAGTAGAGAAATTTCCAGTTTGCACAAGCAGCAATAGCAGAAAGCAATGCACAGACTGAAATTCTGCTCTCTTCCTGTCCACTACCTGACCAAACATTCGTTGAACGTCAAGTATAGCATAAATGAGCCAGCTTCCCACGGTTTCCTAAGAATTACTACAACACCAACTTATAGCAGCACAGTGAGTCATATAGAAATGAGTCACAGAGAATAAGCTGACGGCCCAAAACAACGGCTCCACAGTGATAGGCTGTGGTTGTACTCTTACCCCAGTGTGCGGTTGGATGGTGGGGTGTGTGTGATGACAGAGGTAGGGGAGGGCATGGTGGGCTGCAGGCCGTCATAACCCAGGTGCAGTGGGAGGTAGCCAGGACGCACTATGGCAGGGGTGGGAGCCGAACTGACGGCAGGCTTTGAAGGAGAATACTGTAAGAAAGATAATCAGCCAGCTAAGCACAAAATAATTCAAAAATCAACACTGGTTGCATCCAGTCATCCAGTCACGACTGTTTGTTTAGTGATGCAACACATCTAGTTCAGTTACTGCTAAATACGTAGTTTAGTGAAATGGTACAATTATGGTCTCTACAGTGGCCACTTTGAATGTGTGCTAGCATACCTTACAATTATCCATTTTATCTATTTTATATTCTAAGTATTCTACAAAAAGTCTTCAGATCACTAGTGATAATGCTTAAATTTTTAATTTTTTTAATTTTTATTTTTTTTATTTATTGTATTTTAATTAATTAAATAAATAAATTATTTGGATAATTTAATAAATGCTTGAAAATAATCATTACAAAATCATGTATAATAATTTTCCATTCATTATTAATTAACTATTAAATGAAATAAATTATTTTAACTTGTTTTATAATTATTTTTTATTACAAATGATAATTTTAACATACCAATAGAAGCAAAAAGCTCAATGTAAAAATGTATATGAATTTCATAATGTCTTAGTATTTGATTTGTCCTCCTTTTGCAGAACTCAAGCTCTGGTTATAAAAACCTGATTATCATGTTCTCCATGATTTGAGAATGATCTAAAGAGTATCTTGTGCTTCAGTGGAAGTACATCTGACTGTCTGTACAAAAAGTCACACGATCAATGTCAGAATCATGTTTCAAAATCCTAACATTTTAGGTATTAGGTATTTTTAGTATTTGGTTTTGCTCTAGCAGTCTGGTTTGCATAAAGCATGTACCTTTCCTCTGCTTAAGGCCTCTTTGCTGCTATCTGACATGCTGGAGATGGAGTCAGGGCTGGTAGGCGGAGAGGAGTCCACCTCCACGGGGTCCTCCTCTTTCACCTTAATGTCTGAAGGCGTTTGCAAACTCATATCAAGTGCTCCTGAATTAGGAGCAGGCAACTACATGGAAAACAAGAAAGACAAATGAAGAATGTGACAGACAGAGAGAGAGAGAGACGAGACGGTGCTACACATGAGAACTGATAGGGAACTCTGCAGTCCATAAATCTGAGTTTCTGGCAGCAGGCAGCCCGAGCTCCTCATGTTTGGAGCACGTCTGACTGTTTGACTGAATCCCTCCACCCAGTCCCATAGCTCACCGGGTTCTTGGCCCTCTTGTCCTCATCTTCCTGGGCCTTAGGGAACTCCTGCTCGAACGTGCTTGCCAGCTCATTGAACAAGCCCACCTCTTCACAGTTTTTCAGGAAACGAGTGGGAGTCGGCGTCTGGTCTGGAGTAGAGGGCGAGAAACAGAGAGATCTCATTGTTTCCTTATGCAAGACGGCCCCAAGGACAATATAAACTGTGCCACGCAGCTAAACGGCTGTACCAGTACAAAGCAAATCTGCTTGCGATTTAACATGATAAATCTTGGAGAGTCCAAGTCTGTTATTACATTTGTGTTTTTTCCCAAGGGTTTAATGTGACAAAAAAACATCATGTTGTGAATTGTCCCCCTTAAAATTACTACCTTAAGGGTACTTCACTTCACTCCACAGCTATAAAGTAATGATATCGAATTACACTGTTAAATCTCTGTACTATTTGTTTTGTCAGTGCCATTGAAACAAGCATTCCAGGTTACCATTACCCACAAAAGAAGTGACAAAAAACATGGACATAAATATGGGGATGGATGCTAGGGACATGCACCTACCAAAGACAAATTAAAGGGGTCATATGATGTTGCTAAAAAGAACATTATTTTGTGTATTTGGTGTAATGAAATGTGTTTATGCGGTTTAAGGTTAAAAAAACAATTATTTTCCACATACTGTACATTATTGTTTCTCCTCTATGCCCCGCGTTCTGAAACGCGTAGTTTTTTTACAAAGCTCATCGGTCTGAAAAGCAAGGTGGGCTGTGATTGGCCAGCTATCCAGTGCGTTGTGATTGGCCGAATACCTCAAGCACATGACGGAAATGTTACGCCCCTTACCATATTGTGATGCCCTGTCCGGCCGGAGCGACGAGACAAAAACATTAAAACCCATTATAAACGAGGCATTTGTGGCATCCAGTGGGGACATAATTACGGATTATAATGACTTAAGCCTCGTACACACTGGGACGATTATCGCGCACGCTTATCGCTGACGTTTTTTGACGCGTCTTTTGTGTTCATTTTGTGTCAATTTCTCTCCATAACAGCTCCCTCTTATCGAGATTTTTGTAGTCGCTGTCGCGTTTGTCATAAAGCTCTTTGTGTTCAGACACCAATGAGACCAGCAGCTCTATCGCACGCGATATTCGTCCCGGTGTGAACAAGCCTTTATACTGTCTTTTTACGAGTTGCGCTGCATCGCGCCGCGTAAACATAAAACCATGTCTGCATTTGTGATCGGAGAAATGACAAACAACAAGCGCTACTCTACACTGCTCAAAACTCGCGTTTGAATGGAAGGACAAACAAAGTAGTTTTGCTTTCACAATGAAACACACGGCGGGCTAGCGTGAGCGGCGGCCGGAGGCCTAGAGTGAGCGGAGGCCAGCTTAAGTGAGCGGAGGCATGTGGGGGCATGTTAGAACGAGCTGTTTTAGGTAGGCGTGGTTGTCTTCATATAATGGACTTAAATAGTGGCCAGTGGGCTGAAGGTCCAAATTGCAGTTTCAATGCAGCTTCAAAGGGCTCTACACGATCCCAGCCGAGGAATAGGGCTCTTATCTAGTGAAACAATCGGTCATTTTCTTAAAAAAATTTAAATGTATATACTTTTTAACCACAGATGCTCGTCTTGCACTATCTCGACCACACGCATTACGTAGTCACGTTGGAAAGGTCACGTGTGACGTAGGAGGAAGTACCGACCCAGCGTTTACAAAGCGAACATGCAAAGAAAGCCCAACGCCCTTTACAAAAACAATGATGTCGGACGATTTTGAAGTTGGAGGAGAAAATGAGATGGAGTTTTTCACCCTACCCTAACTTTTTGAACCGGAGTACGCAGACGAAGTGTTAACCGTGCGTGACCTTTCCAACATGATTACGTAATGCGTGAATTTGCGGACGCACATCGTGGAGCTAGTGCAAGACGAGCATTTGTGCTTAAAAAGTATTTTTATTTTTATTTTTTTAAGAAAATGACCGATCGTTTCACTAGATAAGAGCCCTATTCCTCAGCTGGGATCATGTAGAGCCCTTTGAAGCTGCATTGAAACTGCAATTTGGACCTTCAGCCCATTGGCCACCATTTAAGTCTATTATATGGAGAAAAATCCTG
>NW_015653472.1:3171102-3194932 GCF_001515625.1 Sinocyclocheilus rhinocerous
CCATTGAAGTCCATTATATGGAGAAAAATCCTGGAATGTTTTCCTCAAAAACCCTAATTTCTTTGCGACTGAAGAAAGAAAGACATGAACATCTTGGACGATATGGGGGTGAGTAAATTATCAGGACATTTTTATTCTGGAAGTGAACTAATCCTTTAATAATCACTACAATATTTATTTTAGAAATATAAAAATGCATTCAATATTTATATCATTTAATTATTTAATTTATAAATCAATATGACATTTAATTTAATTAAATCATTAAAACATACACACACATATTTAACACTAAATTTTTACATGTTTTATATTAAAAATCTAAAATATATATTTTAATTTAATTTAAAAAGTAATTAAATGTACTATTATTTATATTATATATAATAATTAAATAAATAATAATTACAATTAATTTAATAAATAAATTATAATTAATATTATATGATAACATTATGGTATACATATATTTATATATTATTTATTTCGTTTTTTGTGATTTTATATATACACACTGACGTGTGCATAATTATATGCAAAAAGAATATTTTTGACAACTGTGCACTGTGGATTCATACTGTATCATATTGTCTGCGTGCAAAGTACCTGCAATGATGACTGAGTCAGTTCTGGCGGGTCCAAACTTCAGCGTCATTTCATGTTTGTGTTTGTGGACAGCCAGGTGGTCCTCATTAGTAAACCTCTACAAAGCGACACAGATGAACAGATGGATTACGAGACAAATCTGACCAGAAAAAGAGAAAGGAGCATTTCAAGACCTCAGGGCAGAGACATATTTCCAAAGGAAGAAGAGGGAGTGGCATTGACAAGATTTGTCTTTCGAAACAGATAATGTAGGCCAGAGAGGACTTTATAATGATCGTTTTTCACCAAGCCCATGCTCTACTCAAAGTCTCTGAGGTATAGGATGTAACTATACAGTGTCAATGTCAAAGACGTACAGTAGAGGCGGCTTTCTGTTTCACAGCTGACCTTTGTGCCCTTATACAGCCTCAAGGCTTACAACACTTACGTTTATTTACGCTTCCGTTCAGAAGTGCAGCTACAGCATTACACAGTAAGTACTGAACTTCCACATTTGTCACATAATAAAAAAAAATGTTCCACCAGCTTTCATGACAATACAAAAACCAAAATACATTGTGCATATGACAAAAGCACTAATGCTAAGGTGGAGTTCTCTAGTTAAGCACTTTGACCCAGTGCTCGAGCCAAGATGTTATGCATGCAAGACACAACAGCTCATGGGCTGAGCAAACTACACAGATGTATTCAATTAACATTTATGCCAGGCAATCGTGCATTCTCCAACGTGCTTTTATATTTACCTTTGAAACAAAACAGCTGTTAAGGTGGTAAAACTGTACGCTGCAGATGCACAGGCAGTGAATATTATTGGATATTTATGGAAACCAGTATAAAAGATGCTTTTTTGAAATATGACGCATAAAATGCAGAGACTGCAATTTTCTTGGCCGATTCCGATTTCTGTTTTTTTTATAAGTGTGACCTGTCGTTACCGTTTTTTGCTGATTTGTATATGCTGTTTATAATTTACAGCATATACAAACAAAAATCTACTTTTTTTTCCAATGCAAAAAAATTTACAATTTACAAATTTTATAATAAAATACATTTTTAAACATTACAATTTCCCCCAATCTGGACTAAGTTAATATTGTGAATATTGTCAATATTGTGACTAAAATGCAAGTAAATTATTTTTAACTTCTTGTTTATTAAACTATTGTATAAAATCAGTGTCACATTGCAATCGTTTCGGGGAAACATCTTGGTCGTGTAATGTTGCTTACCTATATCATATTATAAATATCTTTTTTTTTCTACCGCAGTATGCATCTATAAATTTTTGTGAGTTGCTTTGTGTGTGCTGTTGCGCTCATTTGTCACTCTCTCTCATTCATCTGGCACGACATCAAAACATTATCAATCTCCGTTTACAGGCTTCTTGTCCAGTCGGGCAAGTAAATTCTCTCTCACTTGCCCCTTTAAAAAAAATCTACTTGTCCCAGACAAGCTGTGGTTCCCCCGTGGTTTACTTCGGCCCTACACGTATTACAAACTGCGAACTCTGTCTTCTTCACTCACAGTCAAGAACTTCCACGCCGACAACATGTTTACATGCAGATGTGAGCGTAGCTGTGATGTCAAAACGGACCGATCATGTGGAAAATCAGCTGATTGGTCCATTGCCAAATGATGAGATATACAACAATTCTTTTTTAATGACTTTTCATTCTTCTTAGAAGCAGCATTGTCCTATTGTCTGTTTTAATTACATGTTAAACGAATAATATTAATAATAAATTATGAACAACAGGAAAGTACAAGATTACACAGTAAGATGTTTTTGGTTGTTGTTGTTTTGTTTTTGATTCACTAAAAAAAGGATCATAAGAGTCATTCGTTCAGGAATGAGACTGCTTTGGATGTGATGTATGTGATGCATGTTTGATTCACTAAAAAGAACTGGCTTATAAGAGTCATTCATCAAATCAGACTACATTGATAGCACTGTACTGTATGCATTTAATTCACTAAAAAGAACCAGTTCAAAAGAGTCATTCATTCCGGAACTTATTTATTTGTTATTACGTTATTTGCTCAGGACTACACTGTTTACAGTGTATGTTTGTGATTCATTAAAAATAACTGACTCAAATCGGTTAATTGCCTGGGATTCGGACAACACTGGTTGCGATGCAGAGTTTGGATTCACTAAAAAGTTTGACTCAAAATAGTTATTTGCTCGGGAATCGGACTACACTGTTTATGCCATATGTTTCTGATTCACTAAAAAGAATGGAATCAAAAGAGTGATTTGTTTGGGAACTGGACACCACCTGTCATGCTGTTATGTTTTTGATTCACTAAAAAGAACCAACCCAAAATAGTTATTTGCTTTGGATTCAGACTACACTAGTTGTGATGCATGTTTTTGATTCACTAAAAAGAACCAATTCAAAAGAGTCATTTGTTCAGGAATTGGACTATACTGGTAAGCCCTGTATTTGTTTAATTCATTAAAAAGTACTGGCTCATAAGAGTCATTCGGAATCAGACTACACTGGTCAAACGTCATTCAGTTCACTTTGTTTTTTTCTTTTTGATGGAAAGGTTTGCGGAAAATAACACTTGTTTGAAGAAGCACCTCAACCACTGGATCCTTGCGGTCTTTTCCAAAACAGCTTGAGCGGACGTGGAGCCTCTAGGATTAGCTTTTCCTCTTTCTGTGTGGATTTCATGACTCAAGCCGTGTTCACTGGGCTTCACAGTCTTCTTCAGACTATTTCTGGCTCCGTGTCACGGTTACAGTTCAGCCGTGGAAACACAGTCAAGTGTCAGAGGCGTATTTTTAGATGTGCCAGCATCACAAATACAACAACTGCATGGCCCGTAGCTTCTTCCCCCTCGACTTAAATGACAACACAAGGACAACAGCATGGCTGAAGCAAACACAGGAACTAATTAACACCAACAGACAAGTAGTGCAGCTAGAGTGCCTTATGTATGGACTTTTTATACTTCCTCTTTTGCAGTAATAGCATAAGTTTGTATCTTCCTCTCAGAAAGAAGTATGTGACACTGAGAAATGCAAAAAATAGAGCTTTTCTAGTCATCAAGAATGAGAATGGATAATGTTATTCAGCAGCATAGTTTAGTATTAAACTGACCTTACTAAGATCAATATTATATGCATTTCTCAAGACCTTGTTTACATGTTTTTCATTTTATCTCATTAATACACGTCAACATAAATGGGAAACATAGGTAGCTGAAATAACATGTCAAGCAATGCATGAAGCAATGCACATTATTTGTCAAATACTAAAGTATAAATACTCTATAATATTGATCCTTACTAAGATCAATATTATATGCATTTCTCAAGACCTTGTTTAAATGTTTTTCATTTTATCTCATTAATACACGTCAACATAAATGGGAAACATAGGTAGCTGAAATAACATGTCAAGCAATGCATGAAGCAATGCACATTATTTGTCAAATACTAAAGTATAAATACTCTGACCAAGTTCTCCCTGCAGCACATGGTCATCTATGTATGCATAGATGTTCCTACATGTTGAGCTGAGGTGCTCATGCGGGCAGAAAAAA
Source organism: Sinocyclocheilus rhinocerous (assembly GCF_001515625.1). NCBI lineage: Eukaryota > Metazoa > Chordata > Actinopteri > Cypriniformes > Cyprinidae > Sinocyclocheilus > Sinocyclocheilus rhinocerous. Next base: position 3,175,264 of record NW_015653472.1, read on the forward strand.
AAAAGTCACTTCTTTTCCTGATCTTCTTCCCATTATTTTCTGTTTTTTTTTCTATACCATATAGGGTTGGGTACCGAAACCCGGTGCCATACCTATGTAACCGGTATGTACTAGAACCGAATCAGAACGCAGATTTCGGTGCCACGTAAATGCTTGAGCGATCGATTGAAATATTTGTTCTCTGGTTCTCCGAAACAGACGTAAGGATCACCGGCACCGCACTAGGGTTGTGACGGTGAGGGAAATTTTCCCACCGGTTAATTGACGTGTGACAACACCGGTAATACCGGTATCACCGTGGGGGCGGGGGTGGGGGCGTTCCCTCTTTTCCTTTTTTTCCTTCGCTTTTAAATAGCTTGTAAACGCTGCGTGCGCATTTTACTTTCACTTTCAAATAGCGGCAATTCGGCGTAAAGCAATTGTTCGTTTTTAGTTCGTTTGAATTTCCCCTCTTTTCCTCGCTTTCCTTTGCTTTTAAATAGCTTAAAAGCGCCGTGCACATTTTACTTTCACTTTCGAATTAGCGGCAGTTCGGCGTCAATTGCTTGAATGCAACAACAAAATACAACATCAAACTCACTTTAGCCTATATATAAAACATAGAACTTTTATTAACAAAACAAATAAAAATACACCATGCTATAGGGCAGGCTATGCCTAATATAAAATCACAAATAACTTACATAACCTCACTCTTCTTGTCAGTCAGCTCGACTCACTCTCCTCAATGGATAAATTAAATCTGATCTGTGATGCGACTGTCGTTCAGCACGCTGCATTGAGCAGCCGCGTTCAGTTTTTAATTGTAGTGTCTGTTCTTTTACTGAACTAAATGATTTTTATTACTATAAAAAATCTAAACGACGGTGGGGGTCGGTGCCGTGGTGGGCAAGTGACATAACCGGTGTTGCAGCTTAACACCGGTATCACCGTCAGCACCGTCTATCGCGGCAAGCCTACACCGCACGTGAAAAATTATTTCCCGACTGAGAAAATTCACAAACCAAGTCGGAAAGCTCTAATAATACAAATCTTTGTAGTAACGCAAGTATCCATGTTGTTTTCACATTCCGACATAAAAGCACAACTCGGGAAATGAGAACATCCGAGGAGCGCGTGAATACAGCAATTACACTTGCTCTGATGACAGCAGGTAGATACCGTTAGCTAGCTAAGCTAAACATTCTTGAATTAAAATGCCAAAAGCTAAACTTCCCTTGTAATGACTTGCAATGAGAAGCGTTTCTAAACCGGTTGTCTAACAAAAGAGAACACTATAACGTTTTTACTCCACAACTGCTTCCTTTTGTGATCTGATGCGGCTTCTTGTCACAGAATGAGGCAGAAAATATATTCTATACTGTAAAAAGCATATGGTCGATTAGCAATGTATTATAAATATACTTAATTATGATGAAAATACCAAAGATGGCTTGAATAACACAGATAAACTATACATTGTCGCAGTTGAGTGTTTATTGTCTTTGTTTTATCATTCAAAACGTTTATATCTTCTGTTTACGCAGTTACAGTCATAGCAATGCCTTTGTCCATATTAGGGATTTCCTGAGTTCTATTCCTTCTGTGATGCACATGTGGAGTTTCTGTGCGAGGCGTCCAGTATGAATGAAACAGACATTAAATGTGTTTATAGCGCTCAATAATGGCCAATCCATCCTATTTTGGGTAAATTTTTTTTTTTTTTTTAAGTATCAGTTCAGGCACCACTTAGGCACCGGAACCGTTTTAAAAGTATCGATTTGGCACTGGTATCGTAAAAAAAAAAAAACGATACCCAACCCTAATACCATCCATATCTAGCAAAAATGTAAAAAAACGGCCTAAATATACAGAACAAAGAGTTTATTACAAACAGTCTTAGCTAATATTGCTCATTCCAATTGTTAATAGCTATTAGTGTACCTTAATTTACTGTAGATTTTAATGAAAAAGATTAATGAAAATCAAACCTACACTAACTACACTGCTATTCAAAAATGTGAGGTCAGTAAGATTTTTTTAAATGTTTTCGAAAGAGGTCTCTTATGCTGATCAAGGCAGCATTTATTTGATCAAAAATACAGTAAAACGAGTAATATTATAAAATATTATAATTTATACATCTGTTTATAATTTTAAAATATGTTAAAATGTAGTTTATTCATGTAATGGCAGAGCGGAATTTTCAGCAGCCATTACTCCAGTGTCACATGATCCTTTAGAAATCATTCTAACATACTGATTTGGTGCTCAAGAAACATTTCTTATTATTATTGATTTTAAAAACAGTTTAAAAACAGATAAAACAGTTGTGCTGCTAATATTTAAAAAAAATTAGTTCAAAAGTACAGCATTTATTTGAAATGGAAATCTTTTGTAATATTATAAATGTCTTTAAAGTGACTTCTTAAAAATGTAATGCTTTCGCACTGAATAAAGTTTTTTTTTTTTTTTTTACTTACTGAACCCAAATATTTGAATGGTAGTGTAAGTCCTGGACTTCCTGTTCTAAAAACAAAACTATAAACTGACTAGCAAGCACTAGCTAAAGTGTAGCCTTTAGTTAAACCCAATTTGAATTTTGTTGCACAATGTTTTTTATATGATAAAGAGGAAATTACATTAAAAAGGATTCATTTACTCTGAAAATAGCTTTAAACAAACACTAGCATTAATAATCTCAAATCTCAGTTTCCTTCGGCGTGTTCTTTTTCAACAATAGGTTGACAAAACAGAGGAGTCACGTGAAAATCTGGTTAACTGGGATGAAGCAAAACAATCTTAAACCCCTATGGACTTCAGTATGACGCAAACAGCACTTGCTCGTCAACAAAAGAACAATACCTCCACTAGAGTAAACCCTCACTCCCCTCGTGCAGCTGAACACCGCTGTTAATAGAGCCTGACAGATGTGCACAACCTGATCTCTATTTCAACCATTATCCTTTTTTCCCCTATAGTTTTGGTTTACAGGAGCTGAGTAGTCTTAAAACTGCCTTATTTTCACCTCACGACAAGATACGTCATTACCACTTATGAATTAAGATATTCAACTTAGAAACCAGGATGCTTCAGTGTACACTTCTGTTCAACAGTTTGGGGTCAGTAAGATATTTTAAAAGAAATTAATATATTTATTCAGCAAAGATGCATTAAATTGATCAAAAGTAACAGCAAAGATTGTTACAAAGACTTCTATGATCTTTTGAACTTCTATTAATCAAAGAATATGAAATGTTTCTTGAGCACCAAATCAGCATATTAGAATGATTTCTGAAGGATCATGTGACACTGAAGACTGGAGTGATGATGCTGAAAATTCAGCTTTGCCATTACAAGACTAAAAAACGAAAAAGAAGTATCACATCTCTACTCAAAAACCAGTACAAGTTGAAATATTATGTCCACTATAATATAAGCTCAAATCTTAAGTATTAGCAATAGTAATAGAGATGTCAAATATCAAAGGCACCTTTTTACGTAAGAAAAACAGATTTTTCCTGTTCAAAGTCTGGCTAGGTCAGAGCAAGACGTATTAAACAGTCATGGTCCCTGTGGCTTCTGAGAAAGAAACATCTGCAAACAACTAGCTAACATAAATTATTCATCAAGTTCATGTTGTTCCTCTTAATTCTCAAGATTATGCCGCCAATGGTACAGTTAAATGATCATTGTTGTGTTCGGTATTGGAAAGGCAATGTCTAACTGTTAAATTACCTCATTCTGATCCATGCTACTTTTTTCACGCCGTTTTCTACGTAACTGCGGAGGAGAACATTCAGATCAAAACCACAAAACGAACATCACTGTCTCACTGAGTAGGATGGGTCTCGATCACTTCCTCTTTCGGTTTTCAATGCCCTCAAAGCAGCACATGCCTCCAAAGGCCACATTATTTTTCAGATCTTACACTGGAAAATCTTTCCAGTGTAAAAATAAATGTTCTGGTATTATGATCCTTAAACCAAAATCAATTTACGTAAGAAGAAAAATTGCATAAGATATTAAGACTTGTTTTCAGAGAATATATTATTTATTACATTTTTATACATTTAATTATTTGAATATATTCTATATATATAGAATTCAATTAATTAAATTAAAATTTTATTTTTTACTATTTATATGTTATATATTATTATTTATACTTAGATATTTATTTATATATATATATATATATAACATTTTTGGGGGTGTTTGTCTGTTTTTCTAACAAAATTTTATTTACAAATTTAATCAAGGCATACATTCTCTGTAAATAGCTTTATTGCAATTTGGCTTGTTAGGTACTTTTTTTTTCGTCTGCAAGTTCATCATGCACTTATTAGCATCAATAACCTCCTCATAGTGTCTGCATGGACTTTGACTCAAACCAGACAAGTGTAGATGATAACTGAGCTGCGATTACTCATTGGCCAATTTTGTGAGTGAGTCAGACAATGCAAGAGACGTTAGCACAGTTTCACAAGCGCGCTATCAGCTTCATCAGTGTGGCCCTGGGCTGCAGTGTGACAAAAACAACACATTTTCAGAGCGGTGCAGCTGGCGCACCTCCCTCCACACACAAGCCGGGTAGACGTCTTGCTACCGTGCAGCCGAGAGGGCGATGTGCCAGCCGACACTCTTCAATAACCAGAGAATGCCCTATGAACCAGAAAAGCACACCCACACCTGAAACCCAAGACAAAGTGAAAGCGAACTTACCTGCCCACAGCCAGGAGCACTGCACACAAAAGGCTTGTCGTCCCCCATCTTTGCAAAGGCTTTGCAATATAACTGTGGAAGAGAAGATGAGAACATTACTGAAGGGTTTTTCTAGAGGTTCGAGCCAGAAAAAGTTCTACAGCCGTTCCCAGGGATGATTCAGCCTGGATCCTTGCTCATGCATGTTAGTGTAGAGACAGACTACAAGTTTCCCTGGTGATACTTCCTTCACACTGGGGGCATCTGGCAGACCAATGATACGCAGAGTTCGGGATTTGCTAAAAGCAAAGTCTTTTTAGCCCCTCCCCTACATTTCATTGTAGTCCTCTTGACACCATCTCCACAAAGCTCTTCTGCGGCGACGACTCTAGTGCCACTCTACACCTTTGTCTGCAGTCATTCTCTGAACTCCTCCACCCGATTCTCAGGTTCAAATATCAGCAAACCACACTCCCAGACGCTCATCACTTTTCACAGGAACTCAAGACATCTACACTGACATCAAGAGGTTGTGTTGGTACCGTTTTTCCAGACGCCGGGAACCGATTTACCTCGGAGATAAGATCGATTGATTGCTTTCATCCAATTCAAGAGGGTGCAATGAGTGTAAGTGTTGTAAATGAGGAACGGACAGTGCAATAATGGTAATTCTGGAGAGACATGTCTGGAATGAGCCGCTCTGATCCAGGGGAATGGCATGCATGTGAATTGGCTTGTCATAGACACTCCCTCTTTTCCTATTAACCAAACCACTGCAGTTATTCCAGACAAACTGCCAGCACCTTCCACACAAACACACACATGCTCGTCATTACTCCGAAATCAAACGAATGCTACACTAAATGAATGCTTCCCTGGACTCTGATGGATCCATGGTATCTTCAAAAAATGGCTGGGTGGCTAAAACTTATGGGTTTCCACAAATTCCGATCAATTACTTTTCCATGACTCTGTTGTTGATGATTACCAGGCCTTAAAGTCATCATGACATGAAAATCCTTTTTTTTTTTTTTTTCCATCACGTTTAATCAAAATGTCATAACTGGACCTTCTGGCAAAAACAACAGACTTCTCTCTGGTGATGTATGCAGGCCTTCTCCCAAAAAATATATTTTTTTCAATAACCCATTCTACTTATGTTTCATCACAACAATATTTTAAGAAGGATACACTCACAAAGAGCAATTTTTAGCCAGTTTGTCTGTTGTATTAATTTGAATTACTTTTCAATGTTTCCCATTAATACAGGAACCCTTTGCATCTAAATATATTTCAATCTTTTGACAACATTCAACATATGTATCTCAATATTTGCTTATTATTCACTTAAATATTTTTTTTACTTCAATTAGTAAAAATAAATAAACAAAAAATCTGGTTGATGATTAAGACATGTTTTTCACTAAATGAACACAGTGAAAGAATTTTATGTAATCATTTTAATTTAAATCCACCAACATAATATATAGCAATAAATAAAAATATTTACCTATACATAGCTGCATATTTATTAAAAATGCAACATGGTGGCTTTAAAAACCTTTTTAAGTGAAGCAAATGAATCACTGAATCAAAGTTTTGAATCAATTCACAGTTTGAGGTCATTTACATAAAGGTATCGTAAAACTAGTCAAATGTCAAGGTCCTTTGGACTTATTGGTCTAATAAAGGGCATTAAAGATCATAATGGTGCATAGTTTTATACTAACAGAAAAATCACAAATATACTGTAATAATCCATATATTGCCCAGCTCTAGTTTCAAATCTGTTCATGTATGACACATATGTTTAGTATCCATTATACATGTGTTTTATATTTAGTTGTGGTGGCTTTCAGCAAGTTTGACTGGGCTGACTGAATTTGTCTTCACAGCAGTTCAGTTTTCCACCAAAAATAATAAGCTTGAAACCAAAATTTAAAAACGCAAGTAAAAATATTTTGCTCAAAATGCAATTTTAAATCAAAAATTGAATAATGCAAAAAGTAATAAGTATGAATCAAAACTTTAAACACATTCAAAATCATATTGCACAAAACTGAAATATTAATGCAAAATTATCCGACTTGCACACAAAATCATGTTTCCCTTGGTTATATTTCTCTGTTTTTTGTGCTGTCAGAAAATTTCTGCTCATATTTAAATTTTTTATATGTTTATGCTGTTTTTCCCTTCGCTCTTGTTTCCATGTTCTGCGCTTGCTTTTCCAAATGTTGCGGTTAGAGTTTGATGTAAATCAGGGTGTGCTTAAGCGTCATCATTGGTTCACTAGTTCTAGATTGACAGCTCCTCCTCTAGCCAATCAGTCGAGGAGGGGAGCTGATGTCACTCCAATGCACCTCATTAGCTGCCGATGCTCAATGTTCACTTGTACAGGTGATAATGGAGAACCGTCAGCTGGGGTAACATCTTTCCATACAGGACACCGTTATATGTGTCTGCCGGTCACTGCAGTAAAGCCTACCTGGCGATCCGTTATCGTTAAATGAGTAAATTGGTAAATTAATTATGAATGAATGTGATGTTTTTGCATTGACTATGCTAGATTTGAATACTGATTCATGAAAACAATAGTGCAGACCTGCCAACCTTTGAATTTTTTTTTGAGTACCATCAGTGTGACGGGGGTGTGTGGGGGGGTGATATGGGGTGATACCGTGGGTCATATAGCCTATTCCTACATTACTTGAAGCTTCTTGATGGCTAATGTCAAAATCGTAATTGCACAATGTGCAAAATGCTAGACTTCATGTTAAATATTTTTCATAGGTTAGTACTCAGAGTCTGCAGTCAGTTTGTGATATTCCTGTTATACAGTATTTTAGAGTAAACAGTAGGAATGCAACAATACAGTTAGCCCAAGGTTCAATAAATACTGTAACTGAATGAAAGAAGACAGAAACACTTTTAATGAGCTTTCAATGCAAAGAGAACATTAAGACAATAAACACTCAACAGTGACAATGTTTATCTGTGTTCTTAAAACCACCTCAGGTATTTTCATAAGTATATTTATAGTCCATTGCTAATCACATAGCCTTTATTACAGTATGAGTATAGAATATATTTCTGCGACTCGCGGGAAGGCTAATTCTTATCATGGGGAGAATTTTTACCGGTATATCGCAAACGATAAGATATCGCCCATCCCTAACAGCGAGTAGGTGGCGGCAAGTTACTTAGTTCTTTAGAGTGAATCATTAAAACATTCATTCAATCTCCTGATTCATTCAGTGAGGAATAAAGTGAATCATTCACTCGACTGATTCGTTCAAATCCAAACCAGTTCATTCAATACGAAAGGCTGCTGTGTGTTGCTCGTAGAGGACACTGTTCTGCTGTGGCTTTGTTTGGACTCTTCGTCGAAATGAGAAAATAGTTACAATATTGTGTTTAAAACTCACACAAAATGTACTTCTTGTTATATTGATTTTATACTACAGTTCAATAAACATTTGCAATGGTGCTGATATTCGGGAAAACAACACTCTTCCTCGTGTGATATTACTTAACTGTGTCATTTTATAATCTCAGAGTAACACAAAATGTGATAAATCTTACAAAACCAACAACCTTATCAATGACACTCTACATGAAAGACAAAGCTGGAAATCTGTTTACAAAAACAATACATGACAAAAAATAAGATATAGACAATTAACAATTACAAGAGACAAGGGTAATATACAGTGAACCAAACAATTGTGACTGGCACATATTATTCCTATTATCCTCTCCTAACAGTAATAACAATAACAAGACTTATCAGTCAGGTACAGGCGAGCCAGACACATTTAACAGTGACTTCAGGAGGCCGGTGCATATAGTGGCTGCTGCCTTTTGCGATGTGACCATAAGCGAATAAATATAGGTGAATATAATGGTGAAGGGTCGCTAGGATGGCTCATTTAATGGTAACGGATCGCCAGTGACAGGCAGACACATATGTCCTGTATGGAAAGATGTTACCCCAGCTGACGGTTCTCCATTATCACCTGTACAAGTGAACATTGAGCATCGGCAGCTAATGAGGTGCATTGGAGTGACATCAGCTCCCCTCCTCGACTGATTGGCTAGAGGAGGAGCTGTCAATCTAGAACTAGTGAACCAATGATGACGCTTAAGCACACCCTGATTTACATCAAACTCTAACCGCAACATTTGGAAAAGCAAGCGCAGAACATGGAAACAAGAGCGAAGGGGAAAACAGCATAAGCATATAAAAAATACAAATATGAGCAGAAGTTATCTGAGAGCACAAAAAACTGATAAATATAACCAAGGGAAACATGATTTTGTGTGCAAGTCGGATAATTTTGCTTTAATATTTCAGTTTTGTGCAATATCATTTTGAATGTGTTTAAAGTTTTGATTCAAGGCATTATTAAATTTTTGATTTACGCTTATTATTTTTTGATCCGTGACCATTGTTTGCTATTCTGAAAACTTTGCTTCATTTTTAAATTTTGTGAAATATATTTTACTTGCGTTTTTAAATTTTGGTTTCATGCTTAGTTTTTGATCCATGACTGCAATATTTTTGGTGGAAAATTGATGCCATAGTTCACATCAATCTACACTCTAACTCTTTTAAACCCAACGCTCCACGCATGGAGAGGCTGGGAATTTTGGAAAAAGTTACGCGCTCATTAAATTTAAATGGAGGGAAGTTTCATTAAACTTTCAACATGCCCCACCAGCTCTGAATGACGTCTGGTAAGTTACACAACCACCAACACAAACAAAAGGTGAAGAAAAAAACAAACATCTTCCTTGACTATAACAGCAGGGATTTAAATGGATAAAGCTTGCACATGTCATCTGTAAAATTTTAAAAAGCCATTTAGAATGGCAGGTCAGCAGGCTGAGACGCTGCTAATTTATGTAACATTAGTGCTGTAAAGTTTACAGCAAACAAAAGCAACTGCTCTCAAAGTACCAATGGAGTAGAAATATAGGCTACAAAAATGTACATATTAAAAATATATATATATATTTGGTGGATTGTCTGAACAAATAGTCAACTAATCAATGTGTAATGAGGCTGGTTTCAGTTGCACTCATATGGACATGCTATTTTTAAGGGGCCTTCACAAAAAAATTACTTCATTACTTCCAATTACTGCATTAAAATACAGGTAGACAGAGCACAAAAGAACGAAACAGAATGCAATGGCCTCAAGACACGTTTTTTTTTTTTTAAAGGTTAAAGGACTACTCTTAACTTCATGCCACCTTAAAAAACAACACTTGTGGGAGGACGCTCAAAAAACACTGCAAGATGTGACACAATGGCTGAAGACAAATTTAAAAATGCCAACATCTCGAGAGTTTTAGTGTGCACGCTGTCAACATGCTAAATAAGGCACCACCAATTAAGATTAAAAATAAATAAATAAAAATTAATTAATTAATAAATAACAATTACATTATACAATTATACAATAAATATAAAAATAAAAAAAAATCTAATTATAAATAAAACTAACTAGGACAATTAAAAATTAAACCCTAAATAGGACAATTTAGAAACTGAATTTGATTAAACACTAATGTCTATATATCCTTATGTCAATTATTAAAAATAAATAAATAAAAATTAATTAATTAATAAATAACAATTGTATAATTATATACAATTATACAATAAATATAAAAATAAAAAAAAATCTAATTATAAATAAAACTAACTAGGACAATTAAAAATTAAACCCTAAATAGGACAATTTAGAAACTGAATTTGATTAAACACTAATGTCTATATATCCTTATGTCAATTGTGTTCAAGTGTCTTGGATGGAGGGACATGCAGTTTATAAGCTGAAATCAGCAACCACTGCCAAGACCCTTGCTCTGTTTTCCATAAAGAAAATAACTGCATTTTGTTTGCCCTGAAAGGCCCTTCCCATTACAGCCGAGATCAAAGTGGAGTACAAGCTAAGCAGCTTGATTCCTTGCAGACCTCACACGCTCTACAAGTGAGCCAACAGCTTGGTGCCAGAGCTTTCAGTCTGGTTGCAATACACACAGACAGTTTGGTCAGAGAAATGCACGGAGAGACTGTATACAAATGAGTACCACCCCATTCATTATACCCTTGGTGAAGTGTCCGCTTCTCAGTTGGCCTCAAACTAAGGGAGCGGACACATGGAGGAGTCTGAAGTTTACCATGGCACAATAAATCAGCCGAACAGAGAACAGGCCACCTGCGTCAATGTGTGCTACAACTGACCATCCAAAACAAAAATAGAGCCTTGATGGATTATTCACAAAGACATTCTGGAGTAATCTGAGACCACTTTGATTAAGATTATGTTTGCAATATAAAAGAATAGGAAGCATGTGTAATTGAAGTCTGTTTAAGCATGTTTGTACTTTAATTATTTCCAACGAATCCTCAAAAATGTTATCCAGTGATAAAAAAAATATCCAATGATATTGTCTTAACATCTCAAAGAGTCTCTGCATTATAACCAACTAAGTGAACCTAAAAAGATGAAAAACTAAATTGTGATGCACCAATTTTAGCGACCAAAAACTAAAAATAATTTTTGGTTTTGGCTGAAATAGTTTTGGAGGGCCAAAACCATTGACCAAACAGTGAGGTTTAATTAGCATTTTGCAATTACATGTTTTAATTGTGTCAACAATTATTTTGTGCACCCAACATGGATAAACTACAAACTAGCAGGGATGCACTTCACAGTAAGCAAAAAGGATGCTAAAGCAGCAATATGTAAAAACTGTTTAGCTGAAATATCGAGAAGCGACTCATTGCCGAAGAACATTACTACAACGGCACTGGGGGAAAAAATGGTGTAGAACTTACTTTGAAACAATTTTCAGTCAGAAATTGCTAGTAAATTTCACAAATAATTACAAAGAAATGGTAAGTTACATTTTGAAGTAGAAAGACTGAAAATAGTAATTTCTTGTAAAACATACTCCAATAATCTGTTTTATTAAAAACTTTTTTTTACAATGTTATCACCTGAGAACATGAAACCCTGAACAGCATACCAAGTATAATTAACCAAGTTTCCCAAAATCAATTACCCAAACTTAATTTTTGGTCTCCTACATGAGATCCACATATCTCTGCATGAGTGCCAGTTGCTAGGACACGGCTCTGACAACATCCACCATCTTTGATAGCACTACTGAAGATAAACTGAACAGCTGGGTTCGTCTATCATCAACAATTTAAACAGGAAGACAGCTGGAAGTACTAGCAGTGAACTGCTTGAGTTTTTAAAAATGCAATGGATTCAGAGTTCCCACACCTTCTGACCAATGGATTTCCATGACTTTTGCATTTACATTTATATTTGCATCGAATCAACAAGAGGACGCTTTTATCCAAAATTACTTACAAATGAGGAATCACAGTAGATGATACAGGAGCTAACATTATTAGCAGTTCCCGTGTAAACAATAACTTTTCCAATAACTCTATTTCTACATTTAAAAAAAAAAAAATCATAAAAATTAGATTTTTAAAAATTATTTAACAGACTGTATTTATATTTTAAAAAACTATTTATGAGCCACAACAATTTCATGGGATAACAAACTGATCAACAGCAGGTGCTTTATAATATATTTATATATTTATTTAAATATTTAAATTGCAAGCGAATTTAGTCATTTATAATTCTGACATTTTTGTGGGGTGACCTCTTAAAAAACATCTACCTTAATCTAATAGTAATTACTGCAAAGCACCTTTTTTCTAAACCTTTTAGAAAAAAAGTTTAGTTGAAAAAATGAAAAGTATTTGAAGTAAAATATGAAAAGTAATTTATCCTACTTCAAATCATGATTGTCTCTGTAAGCAACAAAAATAGAACTTTTATGGAAATTTGCATAGTATATATATTTATTAAAAAAAAACTATTTATAAGCTATGAAAAATTTTAGAGAATTATATTCACTATAAAAATTTCCAAGACATTTTAAAATGTCATTAATTTCCCTGACTTTTCAAATTCACATTTCCAGATTTTTTTTTTCATGACTGTGGGAACTCTGTGAACTGCATTTTTTTTTTTTTAATTCGCAGCCCGTTCCTCAGGATTAATTGGGCCTTAGTGGTCCGACACGGGGACAAACAGCATCCTGCGGTTAACTTGGATTTCTCCTACTCAGCAGGTGGACGGTGTAGCAAGGTCCAGCTATAATCTGCCTCAGGCGCGCACTGTTTGATGCTGTCTGCTAGGAAACTGACAAAACAAACTGTATTAATAGCTCCAGCTGGAGCCAAGAATGAGGAATCTGGAGAGTGAGCTGCCAGAGAGTAAGGGAGACCCCACAAAAAGGGAGCGACGGAAAGGGCGGGGGGCAGGGAGCAGAGAATGGAACGAATGCTTTTGGAGGGTGTTCGGTAACTTGCAGGTAAAGGCCAAGGGTCCTACGGATGGTGTTGGGGACGGGAGATCTATGGTGCATGGTGTGTTTTATGGTTGATTTGGATTTATGTAACCTTAGTGAACCTGAGCTTTGGAAAATGGAACAAATGAAACTTTAGATCCATGTCTGCATGACTGCAGTGTGCCCAGTGCTAAATCCATGGTGAGGAAATACACAGTGTAGCCCAATGCAGTTCCCTTGGCCTGTATTCTGCTAGGAACAATGTGGACCCGAAGTCCCCCTCTGTAAACCCATAATCCTCTTCAGATCAGTTTATACTGCGGCTGCAACAATGTTGGACATGCTACAAGTCAACAAAACAGCAACAGTGTGTCTTCTCTCCAGAAATATATCTAATGTCCACGTGACGATATATCTGCAATAATTTTGCTGGCAATATAATATTATGCAACATTGATTCAAAATTGTCTCATTTGCGTCATTACTCAAAAACCTTTGTTTAAGTCCTTTAAAAGTGCTGTAAAAACATATGTAGGTAAATATGCAGGTATAGTTAATTGGTATAGTTAATAGTTGCCTAATTAGTATAGTAATAGTGGTACAAACACTGCTGTTCAAAAGTTTGGGGTTTAGAAATTGAAAGGAAAAAACATGAAAGAAAGAAATTAATACTTTTATAAAGCAAGGACGCAATGAATTGGTCAAAAGCGACAGTAAAGACATTTATGATATGATTTTATCAAATATTTCTATTTCAAATACATGCTGTTCTTTTTAACTTTCTAGTCATCAAGGAATCTAAATGTACCACAAAAATATTAAGCAGCACAACAACAATTTTCAACATTGACAATAATAAATGTTTCTTAAGCACCAAATCAGCATATTAGACTAATTTCTCAAGGATCATGTGACACTGAAGACTGGAGTAATGATGCTGAAAATTCAGCTTTGCCATCACAGGAACAAATTACTGACCGTAATATCAAATATGTAATTTTACATAAGCAAATAAACGTACATACTGACACAAAATGAAAAACTCTATAGTATATAGTAATATGGCATATACATATACAAGATCATACATGACGCTAGGGGCAGATATCTGTCCCTAAGATTTTCTTCTCTCGCTTGTCAAGAGCTCTGAACGAGCCCGCAGTTTCGCGCAGACTTCGGCTGGTAACCCACTGCCAATCTGACAGCCTCACAGTCTCCTCATAAAAGTTACTCTTGATCACAGACAAACCTTGTTAACGGATATAAAAACAATTGGACATTGTTTCAAATCAAGACAATCATCGATTCCACATTTTTGACAAAAGAAGAATGTTTACAAACTTACCACAGCGCCCCTCTATCCCACTCTCTCTCTCTCTCTCTTTCTCTCTCTCGCTCTCTCTCTCTCTCCTCTCTTGGAATCTGACACGCCCCTCCCCGTGAAGTATCGCGAGATTTTGGCGTCACACACTATCCTGGTCCCTCAACGCTCACCTGGGGTGGTTGTTCAAAATTCACACTGTTGATGCTTGTTTTTTCTGATTAATAAACTCTAGCTTATTTATTTTATGACTGTAATAATGTTATAACATTTTGGCACGAACTTTGAATGTTGCTATGAATTGCTAGTTGATATAATGTAAATGATGTTCTTACCACAGTTCTTACTCTAAAATAGATTATTTTAAATTGTGAAAATAAATAAGGACGAATGTCAAGAATTTGTTATCATCTGTATTTCGTTAGCTAAATTTCATTTGTAATTAAATTTTCAATATTAATCCCAGACTTTTTTCTTAAAGACTTTAGAAGCTTCAGAGTGTCTTCCAGGTTTAAAATCTTTGTAAGGTATTACACTGACTTGTTTTAGAACAGTGGTTCTCAACCAGGGGGGGGGGGGTCGAGATTATTAATATATTTTAAAAATCTAATTGTAATGTAAATTAAAATATAAAAGTGGATTGCATTTTTTAATAAATAAATATGTAAACTGAAAATCATATTTCTTTTGCCAACGTTTTTAATCATTCATACCCTTAGATTATGTCATGAACAATATTTTGTTCTCATCCCAGCCTTACTAACTCTCTTTACAAGTGGTCGGTGATTCAGTCTGCTATTGAGCTTAAAATACTCTGTGCATTAACTATGTAAAGCAATGATTAAAGATTAAAATCGTGATGTGAACTGAAGGTGATGGTTTTGAAAGCAGAGGAAAGTTAGTTGCAGAGGGCCTTTATTCAGTCCTGCTGTAGTTTCCTTCCTGACTCATTTACATTCTCTTAAAGAGGACATCCTGTGCTTAGGAGTTTAAATAAAGCATGATGCAAAACACAAATTCACTTGCTGAAGTTAGGAAGTGAAATGTATGCAATTAAAATATGCTTCTTTCTCGTTATTAAATTTCCTATTCAGAAAACAAAAAACATGGCTTCACGGAGAGCGTTTTTAAAGTTTTAAAAACGTACAGAAAATGTTCATAATCAAATGTACTCTTTTGCTAGTTAATATTAAATAGTCTTAGTAAGCAATGGCTGCATGACGTCTGTTTATTTAGCTACTATAAGTAAATATAGGTTATTAAAACGGAGTTGATTTTTTTCCTGAAGGTCTGATATGTCTGTTTCTTTCAAGAAAAAATATTATTATTATTTTACAAACAAGGTAAATTGCAAAATTCTGTAGCTTTAGCTGACTGTTTTATATCATGTGGTATTCCAGCACCCTCTACTGGTTAAAATTACACACACATAACTCGTCTAAGGTTTCATGTCATTGAGAAGGCAAATGATGTGTTCATAATCACGTTCGTGATTCACTTGGTTTGGAGAAAAAAAACTGCAGTAAAACACTTGAACAATGCATGGAGGCTTTTACTGGTTAGTCTGCATGCATAAAACTAGATGTAAGCACTACATACTTCTTAATCAAGCAATATAACAACAGTGAAATGAAAACAACTGCAAAAAATCTGTTGAGGTTCACAAGATGTGACACTAGTGTTGACATGAATTCATTTAAGACATCCCATTCACGGTCTGCAAGCGTTTGGAATGATCATGCCAACATGACACTGTGAAGTAAAAAAATGAACATTCCCATTACTGACACAGAATATTCTTGTTAAGGTTTGCTGTGTTTTCATCTCAAACGCAAAAGTACAGCTCACTTTCTGCCATCATCAGCACCAAAAAAGTAATACAATCCAACACACTAAACCAGGTAGTTTTCAAGAGAAAGATTCATAATTACCAAAGTGATAGATGGACAGAAATAGATATTGATTTGAAATCCAATGAAGTGTTCTAACATTATTCTGCTTCAAAATGCCAGAGATTAGTAAACTAATATAAAACAAGGTTACTTTGTGGCAAATTTACTATATTTTTCCAAAATTTCACCCACTTTTCCAGGATTATTTTTGATGACCGGGAAGCCTCATAAAATGATTTAACAAAAATGTTAATATTTATTTGACTTTAAAATTTAATCTAAAGGTTTTAGTTACTATCTTAAAAAATAACGCATAAATAAAAACTTTATCTTCAAGTATAAGTTTGAAACAAATTTAATATATAATTATAACTTATAAGTGCTGTTAAAGTGTTATTTGTGTGTACATAGGATTTACTGGTAAATAATATTTTTAAATAATTTTCTTGTTTTTGCAATTAGAGTGTTTCACATATTATCTACTGATATTTTAACATTATGGGTTCATAAGTGCATTATCTCTCTCCTACCTGAGAGAGATATTTCTCTGCACCAAAGCACATAATTGTACTGCAACCAAAATCTGAATTTGCTTGGTGACATTATAGCAACAAAAGAAACATGAACCTTCCTCACTTATTCGCCCACTATATATGGACAGACACACTTCAGATTGCAGTCTGATTACAATCACATGTTCACGTACACGGAAGACATCTACCTCCTCCACGTCTGACATTAAGGACAGTGTTCTCGCTCAGTCTCTGAGGAGCACATATTCTTTCACTGACTCTGGAAGCGGGAGCTGTTTCACCGCAGATGGGAGGTACTGAACTCCCAGGCTGTTACGAACGGTGCAGCGCGCCAACGCTCGTAACGAGGGCGGTTGGGCTACGAGGCTAGTGAGTCGAGCCAGTAACTGAGGATCTTTACTGAGCTCACGTGGTAAAGAGCCGTCGGCCCTGCGGATCTCGATCTTCCCCGCGGCGCGGCAAAGCAGCTCCAGGCACTCTTCCTCCTGCTCCGTGCCCAGGCCCCGAGCCAGCAGCGCCACCAGCCGCGAGATGGGCGTCTGGCCCTTTAGGTTGGTGACGTGTACTTGAGCGCCATACTCTAGCAGCACACGGACACTCTCCAGGTTGCCTTTCATGGCTGCCCAACTGAGGGGTGTGTCGTTATTGTAATCCCGGACATTCGGGCATGCGCCGCTCTCTAACAGGGCCCGTACGCACTCGGGGTTATCTTTGAAGGCAGCCCAGTGCAGTGGCGTATCCTTGTTGCCATCCAGAGCATTTGGCTGAGCCCCGTATTCTAGAAGCAGCTCCACACAACCCTCATCCTTCTCCGCTGCGTAATGCAAGGCAGTGCGGTTGTAGCCATCCAAGGCGTTTACCTGGGTGAGAAAATTATTATTATTTTTTAAATTCTGAATTAAAATTGTGTCAAAAATTAAGTAAAAAATGTAGGGGTGATGCATCTTTCCTGATATGATAATGAAGTAAACAGACACATGAAAAAAAAATGTTTTTTGTGAAAACCATGATAAATTTTTTTCAGGATACTTTGAGGAATAGAAAGTTCACATCAACAGCATTTATTTGAAATATAAATCTTTTGATTATTATTAATGTCTTTACTATCACTTTTGATCAATTAAATGCATCCTTGCTGAACAAGTTTTAATTTCTTTTTTTTTTTTTTTTAAATCATACTGTCCCCAAAATTTTTTGAACGGTAGTGTACATATATTTGAACAAAACTTTCTCATTGCTCATTAATATTAAAAACTTTAGTCTGCCAAATCAAAGTCATGTGCAGCAACCAACAAGCAAAAATATACAGGAAAAAAAAACAAAAAACAAGAAATTATGTCATAGAGAGGACCCCTGCAGATCCGCATGACTGAGTATTAAAGACAATAATATATTTTGACCTTTTTAATAACAAGTCAAGGTTAGTTTAGGGTTTCAAAATATCATGTAGTGCAACCCCTCGAAAAATTTATGATATTTATAAAATACTAATTTGGGATATTTGTAAATAAATACTTTTATCTTGAAAAAAAATATTTAATAACTTTTTGAAAAATAAAGATTAAGATGTGTATTATTCAAAACGTAAGAAAAAAAAAAACTTAACATGTTTTAAACTAGATTTGAAAAGACCTTTAATCACTTACTTGCCTCAGAGCCATTAACAACTTAACAGTAAAATGTGTCATTTCTCCACCACTAGTGGCAACAAAATTGCACACTTTACTTTTAAACTGTCAAACACTGAATTTAGGGAATTGACTTTAGTTTGCAAACTCAAAAAGAATGATTCTTGTTACACTGTACCTCAGCACCTTTCTCCAGCAAAAGCTCCACACAATCAGCATCAGCCACCATACAGGCACAGTGCAGGGGCTTCAGCGTGCCATGCATCCGGTTCACATCTGCTCCCTGAGAAAGAAGCACATTTTCATTCAGAACGCAATATATGAAAGACTTTTTAAAGCGTTGGTAACACGACTCACCCTGCGTATAAGGTCTTCCACATTATCATGTGGGAAGGAGCGAATGGCAGCTATGGTTCGAATGAGCCTTTCCGACAATGAGTATTTGCTCTGAGCAAATAAATAATTAATAAACAAATATTCAATAAATTATAAATGTTTAATTTCTCATCAAAATTAGTACTTTTTTTACATCAATTTGCATATAATATTAAAATAAAGTACATACTGTTTTGCAATAGTTTTAGCTGTTTTTATTGATTGTTTTGTTTATAGACTACTGTATTTATTTAATCTTTCACTTCTTCATTTCCCCCCCCAAATTTTTTTTTCACACATTAATTTTTATATATTTTGTCCATATGGTAATGAGGGTAAATAATGTATCTCTTCGAAACATCTGTTCATTCATTAATATTTAATTTTGGCAAATTTCGCTACTCCATCTAGGTCTAGGACATGTTTATATACTAAGTAGAGCTCATGTGGAACTAAAGGACATTTCACCCAGACCGGGTGACGCCACACCAAAATGAGATGGCTGTGAAAGTGAGAAAAATAATCCAAGAAAAAAGAAAACAGAAAACTGATTAACAAGAGAATGAAGTTGATAGAACAAGTAATATCTTTACATTAGGAATCATACAATCAATCAATCTCTTTAAAGACAATACCAATAGTGTATTCAGTACTGCTTTATGTCAACGGGGATATGCTTACTGCCACATTTACAATTTATTTAATAATAATAATAATCAGACAATCATCAAAATAAATAGAATAAATGTCAATAAATACATGTTAAACAAATAAATGTTTAAATAATAATACAAATAAATATTTATAATATATTTATTTATAATATGATACATTTATAATAAATTT
>NW_015653472.1:3195142-3202515 GCF_001515625.1 Sinocyclocheilus rhinocerous
TATATATATATATATATATATATATATTAATAACCTTGCAAATATGAAAAATAAACAGATACATGCAAATAAATAATTAATAAACAAATATTCAATAAATTATAAATGTTTAATTTCTCATCAAAATTAGTACTTTTTTTACATCAATTTGCATATAATATTAAAATAAAGTACATACTGTTTTGCAATAGTTTTAGCTGTTTTTATTGATTGTTTTGTTTATAGACTACTGTATTTATTTAATCTTTCACTTCTTCATTTCCCCCCCCAAATTTTTTTTTCACACATTAATTTTTCTATATTTTGTCCATATGGTAATGAGGGTAAATAATGTATCTCTTCGAAACATCTGTTCATTCATTAATATTTAATTTTGGCAAATTTCGCTACTCCATCTAGGTCTAGGACATGTTTATATACTAATATCATATAGTTATTCTTTGTGTAGCAGGTGCCTGACACACTCGATCTGTCTTATAAATATTGATCAAAGCATGCATGCAACATGGTCATGCTAATAAATAAAGCAAATGGGCTGTTTGCTGTTCGTCTCGTCTTCTTGTCATGCTGTCATCAAAAGGTCGCATGACAGACCAGCTAGCGAAGAAACACAAGCTTTAACAAGCAAATAAAGTCTAAAACATGACAGCTTAATAGTGCCAGTCAACAAAGAAGTCTGGCTGCATCTAAATTAAATGTTTTTTTGTTTGTTGTTTTAAAGACAGGCTTATGCTTATCTTTATTACTCATTGCTGTATGCGTCCTACCGGAGTGAACTAACGTTAGCCGTTTGGAGCTAACGTTAGTTTCGACACCCGGGACGTGAAATAACATATTTTCTTACCTCTGGATCTTCTTAGGCGCAAGTGCTCGAATAAAACAAAAGCAAAACGCAAAGTATGTAATCGAAGACGATTAAGTGTTAAAACGGTACCTGCAAGAAATGAAAACAGCTGCAGGTTTGTAGCTAATCTGTCAGTGTGCCAGCGTTCAACACAAACACAGTGACGTCACGAGAGGAAGTGACAAACCATTTTAAAACGCCATTTATCCGTCTGTTTGTATTGGCGAAACACACTTGTAGCGTGGAAATGCGGCAAGAAATATGGCTAAAATTAGTTATGCGCGTCTGTGAGAGGCCATTCTTCACATACCGTACTGTCTGTGCCAAATATAGACACGCACACGATGGGCCCGGTGCTGAGGGGCTCCTGAGGGAATGACGCTTTATGTCACACAGTGCCCTCACACTGTAGATTGTTTTCCTGTTACAGTACAATTTTTTGAGAAAGAAACATCAAATAAAACCGTGTTATAAAACTTGATAGCTTACTGTGACAAGTTACTGTATAAATTGTATTTTCAATGGGTTTTGAGATGTTACAGTTTTGAGATGACTGTATCTGGAAATTGACATGTATTTGCCATTTGCCTATGCTTTTATTAAAATGTACCCTCCAGAATAGCAGTCAGATAAATTAGTCTGTGATTTATCAAACTTAAAGGGGTCATATGATGCTGCTAAAAAGAACATTATTTTGTGTATTTGGTGTAATGAAATGTGTTTATGCGGTTTAAAGTAAAAAAAACACATTATTTTCCACATACTGTACATTATTGTTTCTCCTCTATGCCCCGCCTTTACTTTGTAATTATACACACAATTTTGTGTATGTGTGATAATGTCTGCACAGTATCCTTTACATAAAAACTACCATTCAAAATTCATTATGGTGTCTTAAATTGTTTTTATATATATATATATACACTAAAAATTTGTATTTTTATTCAGCAAGGATGCATTAAATTGATCAAGACTGACAGTAAAGACTTACATTTTTACAAAAAATATTTCAAATAGCTGTTTGAACTTTTTATTCTAAAAATCCCGAAACAAGCATTATGGTTCCCACAAAAACAAAGCATGTTTTCAACATTGATAAGAAATGCTTCTTGAGCAGCAAATCAACATTAAAACAAATCCTGAAAAATCATGTGACACTGAAGACTGGAGTAATGATACTGAAAATTCAGCTTTGCCATCACAGAAATAAATTACATTTTACAACATGTTAATATTAAACAATTACTGTATTTTTGATCAAATAAATGCAGCCTCAGTGGACAAAAGCAAACATTTGAATGGTAGTGTACAGTACATCAGGAAATGTCTGGGAAAAATGACAAACTCACTCTTTAATTTCCTATATTTGAAATAACTAAACAGTAACAGCACTAACTAAAAGCCCCTTCTTAGAGAAAATAAATTATCTATATTCCTTTATATATATATATATATATATACACTGTGTGCACAATTATTAGGCAAGTTGTATTTTTGAGGATTAATTTAGTTATTGTACAACTACAGTGCTCTTGGTCAATCCAAAATGTTAACAAACCCTCAAACCTGAACATTTAAGTAGTAAAAGTGAAGTTTTGGCGTTCTTAAGAGAATATCTACATGTACACCGTTATTAGGCAACTATTAGTGTGCAGAATTATTATGCAACTAAATGAAAAGCAAAGATCTCACTTGTTTATTTTCACCTGTTAAAGTGAGAATAATAAACAAACTCAAATTTACAAATAAACATTTCTGAAATTTCAAAAAGAAAACCTCAGTGACCAATATAGCCACCCTTCTTTTCGATAACAGTCACAAGCCTTCCATTCACGGAGTCAGTCAGTTTCTTGATCTGGTCAGAATCAACTTTGTGTGCAGCCGCAACCACAGCCTCCCAGACACTGTTCAGAGAGGTGTACTGTTTACCTTCACTGTAAATTTCCTGCTTAAGAAGGGCCCAAAAGTTCTCAATAGGGTTTAAGTCAGGTGAAGAAGGGGGCCATGTCATTAGTTTTTCATCTTTAAGGCCTTTACTGGCCAGCCACGCAGTGGAGTACTTTGATGCATGTGATGGAGCGTTGTCTTGCATAAAAATCAAAGTCTTCTTGAAAGATGCAGACTTTTTCCTGTACCACTGCTTGAAGAAAGTGTCTTCTAAAAATTGGCAGTAGGTCTGAGAGTTGATTTTGAGTCCATTTTCAACCCGAAAAGGTCCAACTAGCTCATCTTTAATAATACCTGCCCATACCAGTACCCCACCTCCACCTTGCTGGCGTCTGAGTCGAAGTGGAGCTCTGTGTCCGTTACTGATCCAACCACGGGCCCATCCATCTGGTCCGTCAAGAGTCACTCTCATCTCATCGGTCCACAAAACCTTTGAAAAATCTGTCTTCAGATATTTCTTGGCCCATTCTTGACGTTTCAACTTATGTGTCTTGTTCAGAGGTGGTCGGGTTTCAGCCTTTCTTACCTTGGCCATGTCTCTGAGAACTGAACACCTCCTACTTCTTGACACTCCAGGTAGGTTGCAGTTGTGGAATATGGCAGCACTGGAGGATAATGGGTTCCTGGTAGCTTCATGTTTGATTCTTCTCAAATCTTTGGCGGTTAATTTGCGTCTTTTCTTCTCGACACGTTTCTTGCGACCCTGTTGACTATTTGCTACAAAACGTTTGATGGTTCTGTGATCACGCCCCAATATCTTAGATATTTCAAGAGTGCTGCATCCCTGTGAAAGACTTTTTACAATTTTTGACTTTTCAGAGTCAGTTAAATCTCTTTTTTGGCCCATTTTTCCTGAGGAGAAGAATCTGCCTAATAATTATGCACACCTTGATATAGGGTGTTGATCTCCTTAGGCCACACCCTCCCTCGTTACACAAATACACATCACCTGATATGCATTAAATCCAATAAGCATTCAAGTTTATACAGCTTGGACTTGGAAATTATGGATAAAATGATGATATGGTCAAAATCATCACTTGCCTAATAATTGTGCACACAGTGTATATATATATAATCTACTTTAAATCTCTATACATTTCTTGTTAACCAGACAAAGGCAACACAAAACAGTTTAACAAATTAGAATACAGCAAATGAACCAGTCAAGGATAAGGCCAAAACAAAATAATTTATTTTCTTTTTGTGACATTTTATGCAGACAGCTAGAATTTAGTGTCTCACTTCAATCCATTGTTATATAATTCTTCCCTTTGCCACACCAACCCCTAAATCAATTAACAGTAATAACCCAAATATTACAGAGAAATTTGCTATTTTCTGTAGATTTCTGCAAGCCTGTCAACATCAATATCATTACCTTATGCTCTTAGTATAATTTCACATTACATAACAATAAGATTTTTTTTTAAACAATTTAGTGCATTTCATTATCCTAAACCACTAGCTGCTCATATTCATTAATGAAAACAAACAAAAAAAGCCCCAGTGATTTGTTATTTACCGCATTACTAAGCCTCTAGTAAATGCATCAAGTATTTTCTCTGCTGAAATCTCAAAAAAATAAAAATAAAAAACATGTTAAATCTGTGATTCTCTCCCAATGTCTTTTTGTACATAAGTCATGATAACAAACTTACAAGGGACAGGGGGTTGCATGGGGGATTAAAATAAATAAAAAATCAATTTTTAAAAGCAATACTTTACAATGAATTGAACAGCAATACTGTATCCTCCTGATTAAACATTCAAATAACAGCACCAATTCACCACAACAATTTTTGTAGTGAACGCATCCCTGCTATTCATTTTCCTCAGTCACTATCAGGTACCATCTACCAAAGCAACTGTCAATTTCGAATTACCCAAACACATGCCACCCTGTCCAAAAAAAAAAAAAAAAACATGCTTGCATTGGCATAGCAATGACAACACTCACATTACCATGGCAAAGCTATAAGAAACCTTGCAGCAATCATAACGAGAGGATTTTGCACAGATATTGACATTTATCCAACAGTCAAAATGCTCATTTTAGGGAGGAAGAAATGTATTAGTTTAAATATGGGGTTTGTATTACAATTCATGGAGGACATATTCAGGGGATATCAAGCATATAACAACTCCACTCTCCTTTGAATCGCAACTCCTTCAACCTACAAAATTGCATGAAATTACTGTGCCTTTTAAGCATTGCCGAATTGGAAGTTCATATAAATATGAGACCAGTATTGGTGCTGTAAATGACAGGAATGAGATGAAACGTCAACCCTGAGCCAGATAACTCACTCTGGGCATTAGATTTGCACATAAATCATCAAAAATGATTTTGAAAGAGACCAGCACTGTTGAATTTGTTTGCCAAATGACCAAAAGCTGAAAAATTCAGGATTTCTTCCAATGAAACCCAAAAAGACAAGCTGAATGTGCCTTAATTTTGAAACAATTGCTTTGATATAACAGTGGTACCCATATTTTATAATTTCAACAGTAATGGATAGAAACTAAACTTCAGACCAGCTTGACCTATATCATCATCACCAACAGCTCCATACAATCAATCAACTCTGAATGTACTGATTATGAATATAAGAAACCCTCTAACTAAGAACCAATCCACATAACGAACATGATTCTTGACTCTGCCTTGCAATATTCCAATCCACCACCACCACCTTGTTGTAAACAGTCAAGAACCTGACTGATTTTCAGGATATTTGAGTGGACAATTGAGCAGTCCAGGAAGGAGAATGCACAAAAACAAAAAGAACAAATCTGAGATGACACAAAGTTCATGAGTGCCTATGTACCTGACTGTTAAGAGTTATCATTCACAGGCTGTTGGTTACTCAAACTAGCTACAAAAACAATGACAAATCACACACAAAAGAAAAAAAAAAAAAAAAGAGAAACGAATCACCCATTAGCAAATCAGTGACGTAACAGCATCATAATTGGCAGGCTTTGACTTCTTGATGTGATAGTAGGCTATATATCTGAATCGTTAACAAGGCTTCAAAGTTGATTGTAAGTAAATCTGAACGCCCGTTCCAGAATTAATCACTACAGTATATCACGCAAACTAATGCAAAACTCCAGACCAAATCGCACTGTCAGTCCTAAAGATACTTGCAAAATTACTCAAGCACGCATGGCGTATTCTACACGGGATCTAAATCCCAGATGAATCGACTCTAAAGCAAACCACATCCTTCCACACAAAGGTTCATTTACACGGTCAAACCACCCAGAGTGGTCGAGCGCCCAGTGTCCTGTGATTGCAAATGAAGCAACCGAAAACAAAAGAAAAGAAAAAGATGAATCATTGCATGTCAAAGTGATATCTTTGTATAGGTAGCTCCCGTAGCTTGAACCCCCCTGTACTGGTTCTGGGGGGTCCATTGCTGCGAGAAAAGCTCTGGGAGTCACGGGCCGGTCGGCCCTCCCTGGCCTTGCAGTTTCCCCCCGTTTCCTGAGGCCTCTCCTGTTTGTTTGCAGGGCTGGAGGACTGCTCCTCCACCTTGTTGACGCGCAGCTCTCTCAGAGGCTGTGTGCTTCCATTGTTGAGGCTGGAAGTGGATGCTGGAGGAGGGGAATCCTTAGGTGGTCGCTGGCATACTTCAGCGTAACTGAGCTTGCGAGGTTCCTGAAGAGAAGAGGAGAAAATTTTAAAGTCTTCTGAATTAGCATTAGCCTTTAAGTATTGGGAGACACATCTTAACTATAGGGTTGTGACGGTGAGGAAATTTTCCCACCGGTTAATCGACGTGTTCACCTCTCCCAAACTAAGAGAGGCCACCCTCCTTTCAAGAAGAAAAAAAAACTCACATTGATTTACATTCTGAAGGGACATTGTCAAGTTAGAAGCATAAAATGTTTTTTTTTTTCCTATTCAATGGCGTCCTTCAGCAAGCAACAACTGGATCCAATTTCTGATGCCCATTTTGCCTGGATACCCAAGTCTGTGCATTGTCACTTCATGAGACTTATCCTCTGGAAGTGCTCCAGGCAGGAGAGGTGAATACCATTTTAAATTTTGAATTTTATATCATATTTCATCTCTTTATATATATTTACATATATATATCTTATATATATGCGTGTGTAAATATTCATACATTAAGGATTTCTGTTTATAGTCTTTACTTTGGCGATATGGGGGGGATGTTCTGCTCTTTCCCAGTGTGTCTGGAACCTCCCTGGGGGGAACGTGACGGTGAGGAAATTTTCCCACCGGTTAATCGACGTGACAACACCGGTAATACCGGTATCACCGCGGGGGCGGGGCGTTCCCTCTTTTCCTCGCTTTTAAATAGCTTGTAAAAGCAGCGTGCACATTTTACTTTAACTTTCAAATAGCGGCAATTCGGCGTAAAACAATTGTTCGTTTGAATTTTCCCTCGGCTTTTAAATAGCTTAAAAGCGCCGTGCGCATTTTACTTTCACTTTTGAATTAGCGGCAGTTCAGCGTCAATTGCTTGAATGCAACCACAAAATACAACGTCAAACTCACTTTAGCCTATATATAAAACAGAACTTTTATTAACAAAACAAATAAAAA
>NW_015653472.1:3210249-3216184 GCF_001515625.1 Sinocyclocheilus rhinocerous
AGCGCCGTGCGCATTTTACTTTCACTTTTGAATTAGCGGCAGTTCAGCGTCAATTGCTTGAATGCAACCACAAAATACAACGTCAAACTCACTTTAGCCTATATATAAAACAGAACTTTTATTAACAAAACAAATAAAAATACACCATGCTATAGGGCAGGCTATGCCTAAATTAAAATAACAAATAACTTGCATAAAGTTTAAATAGGAAAACAAAACTGGAAATAGGCTAAGTAAACCTGTATAATATATAACCAAATAAATAATAAACGTAGAACGTTTATCATCAAAACGAGTAAGAAAGCTTGGAGGCACGGCATACACCTTGATGTCAAATAAAATAAATAAATGACACAAAGTTTAAATAAAGTAAGAATCAGCAAACAATGTGGAACCAATTAAATAAGAAACGAATGTTTAAAAAAAACTTCCAAAATCACCTTAGATAAACAGCAAAAGTCAACAGGCTTTTCAAAATCCAAAATACTGCCAAACAGGAGCTTTTGCATCTCGTTTTGAAACTAAATCATCCGCGATCGTCTTGTCGGTCTCACCTCACTCTTCTTGTCAGTCAGCTCGACTCACTCTCCTCACTGGAGAAATGAAACCTGATCTGTGATAGTTTAAATAGGTATACAAAACTGGAAATAGGCTAAGTAAACATATAATTAACCAAATAAATAAGAAACGTAGGACGTTTATTAGCAAAACGAGTAAGAAAGCTTGGAGGCACGGCATACACCTTTATGTCAAATAAAATAAATAAATGACACAAAGTTTAAATAAAGTAAGAATCAGCAAACAATGTGGAACCAATTAAATAAGAAACGAATGTTACCTAAAAACTACCAAAATCACCTTAGATTATCGACAAAATCAACAGGCTTTTCAAAATCCAAAATATTGCCAAACAGGCGCTTTTGCATCTAGTTTTGAAACTAAATCATCCGCGATCGTCTTGTCTGTCTCACCCCACTCTTCTTGTCAGTCAGCTCGACTCACTCTCCTCACTGGAGAAATTAAATCTGATCTGTGATGCGACTGTCGTTCGGCACGCTGCATTGAGCAGCCGCGTTCAGTTTTTAATTGTAGTGCCTGTTCTTTTACTGAACTAAATTATTTTTATTACTATAAAAAATCAAAACGACAGTGGGGGTCGGTGCCGCGGTGGGCATGTGACGTAACCGGTGTTGCGGCTTAACACCGGTATCACCGTCAGCACCGTCTATCGCGGCAAGCCTACTTAACTACATATTCAAAGATAGGTTACACAACTTTGAATAGCTGTGGTATATGGAAATGTCTGGGAGACTTCATTGAATCTATGTCTGTTTTAGTGTTGAGTTAGATGGAGGGGGTTAATGTATTTGACCATGTGAACCATATGTAAATAAACAAAAGGCATATGATCAGCAAAGAAAAAAAATGAATGAAAGAAAATACATATTACTATTGCAAAATAGTATTGTACTGTAAAATAAAAGAGGGTATTAATAATAAAAATAATAATGACAATGTTACCCAACATCAGTAAAATTACAATACTAATATTTAGTGCCGTCATAATTTCTTTGATTTCAAAGGTTCAACCATAGAGGTAACCACAGAAAATATTTATATTAATAAGATTATATATATTTTTTATAGATTTATACACTCAGATCTTAAAATATAATAAAATAAAAAATTTAATTGTAATATTTCAAAATATTAACATTTTCAATCAAATATATGCAGACTTGGTGAGCATGAAACACTTCTGTAAAAATGATGAACGGTAGTGCATATTGATAATAGTTTTGATTAATTAGTTTAAAGGGGTCATATGATGCTGCTAAAAAGAACATTATTTTGTGTATTTGGTGTAATGAAATGTGTTTATGCGGTTTAAGGTTAAAAAAACACATTATTTTCCACATACTGTACATTATTGTTTCTCCTCTATGCCCCGCCTTTCTGAAACGCGTCGATTTTTACAAACCTCATTGGTCTGAAAAGCGAGGTATGCTCTGATTGGCCAGCTATCCAGTGCATTGTGATTGGCCGAATACCTCAAGCATGTGACGGAAATGTTACGTCCCTTACCATATTGTGATGCCTGCGGCAACCACATGTGACGACCCGCTGGACTCCGCTTCGTCCACAGTGAAAGCCGATCCGGCGCGAAGTTGATGTATTTCCTCAGCGACCAGCACAGATCAGCTCTAGGCATGACGAAGCGTATATCGTCCTCTTTTGGAAGACCAAACAAAGTAGTTTCGCTTTCACAACGAAGCACACAGCGCCTTCACGACATGGCGGCAACAACAATACTACAGCGAGAATAAAAGTTACGCCTTCTTTCTTTGCATGAACATTTGGCGTTATGCAAATCTTCCCAGATCGTGACATAGGTATGTGGGGGCGTGTTAGAACGAGCCGTTTTAGGAGGGCGTGGACGAGTCTTAACTTTTATAAAGAATATCTCTTTGGATTTGAGACTTTAGTCTTTGCAACTTTACAGATCTTCTTTATGCACCAAGAGCTTGTAACACTCCAAAGAGAAAGGAAAAATTGAAATCGCATCATATGACCCCCTTAAAATAATACTATAATGCTGACTGTAAAAGCATCATAACCCTTCATATAAATGACTGAAATAACTAATATATTCTAATAATAGGAAACAGTCCTCCATAAAATGCGCTGGACACATCTGAATATTTGGGTTAAACTGTTCTGGAACAGTGTTGTAAATACAACTTAACCACTGATTTCTAGTCGTGTCCTCTTTTGGAAGACCAAACAAAGTAGTTTCGCGTGTTAGAACGAGCCATTTTAGGTAGGTGTGGCTGACTCTTAACTTTTATAAAGAATATATCTTTGGATTTGAGACTTTAGTCTTTGCAACTTTACAGATCTTCTTTATGCACCAAGAGCTTGTAACACTCCAAAGAGAAAGGAAAAATTGAAATCGCATCATATGACCCCTTTAAAAGCCAAATATTTTTACTGTATTATGTGGTAAAAACATACATTACCCAGCATTTTGTGATCTAGAATTCACATTTTAACAAAACTTTAAAAAACAAATAAAAAAAGTAGTAATATATTACACTGCAATATCTACAATACAAAAAATACATGTAACAGTAAACAAATATGTAAATATACAATAAAATGTATTGTAATATGCAGGAATACACTGTACTATGTAAATATAAAAAAAACTAAACAAAAACAAAATCTAGAAACAGGGTGGTTTAATTTGTAGGACAGACTAGAAAGAATGAAAAAGTGGAGAGAGATAATGAGAAAAAGAATAGGGCCTTGAACCTTCATCCCATTGAACACAGAGTCTATAGTTCTTCAGAAAGACCAAAGACACTCATGCCACTGACTACTTGGCCCTTCTAAATATAACCATCAGTCTGAGAGAAGCTATAACTCACCAGCACGGGGGAACTGGAGGGGGCAGTGTTAGATTGGGGGGCTGCAGGCGTGGCCGAGGTGGCCTGAGGCTTTGGATCAGATGCTGTTGGGGCAGGGTTGGGTGGCACGGCTGCGACGGGGGCAAAGGTCACAGACGTCTCTTTATAGACCGGAGGCTCCACCTTCTCCGGTTTCTTCTCAAGGTGGTTGGAGCTACAAAACACAAGTAGGAAAACTCAGACACTAATAAAAACAAGATTCAGAATGCCAGCCATTTATAACAATCGCTTACCTGGAGGTCGCAGGATCAGGGACGTGAGCAGTCATCTTGGCTACAGGCTGGGTGGGCCTGGAGACAGTCTCCCCTGAGGCTGGGGCTGCGGGACTCACAGCAGGCTCTTTGTTTGAATCCTGTTGCTGGAGAGAAATAAAACAACAAGCAATGAAAAAAACAAAAAAACAATCAGAGTGGTGTGAAAACTTTTTATCTTATATTAACATACTTTTTCCCTATTCAGGCCCCGTACAACATCAGAGAGGCGGTTCTCCAGCACAGGCTCCCCCTGCGGACTGACAGAGCAGCCAGGCAGCGGAGGGAAGTTGGAGGCAGCCAGGTCAAACTTGGGGGGTGGTACCTTGACTTGAGACAGGGGAACTGGTCTCTGTAGAAACAAGCAAGAAAAAAAACAATTAAGGCGGCATAAATAGAAAGAGGTTTAACTGTAATCAGCAACACAATAAATAGAAACGTATTACTGTTGTGCGATCATCCTCTCGCCGCCTTCGAGTGCCTCTGTATGTCGTTCTCCTGAAACAAAAGATTAATACAAATTTACAAAATGTGCAATCTGATTTAAAATGACATTCTAAAAAGGTGAAACACGCCATAATTGCACTAGTTCACAAGGCTAAACTAAAATAAAATTAAAAGATTACATTTTGTAGGTCACATGGGATTTGGAAAGGAAGTAGGGCAGCAACTAATGACTATTTTGATCATTTATACACTACCATTTAAAAGTTTGGGGTCAGTAAGATTTTTTTTTGTAAGCCATTACTACCTTTATTCAGCTAGGACTTTTTAAACTGATCAAAAGTGACAGTAAAGACATTTATATTGTTACAATAGATGACATTCAGTATTAAGAGAGGAAAACCTGACAAACCTTCCACGTCCTGCCATGGTACCATCATCATTTGGATCATTGGAAGCTAGGTGTGGAAAGGATGAGTTGAACTCGGTGGATGACAGCACTGGCCCGGCGCTGGAGGGAGGCTGAGGACTGTGCAAACCAGACAGTCCATCCACAAGAGCAACCGGGGACACAGTGGAAGACAGACCATCATTAGCTCTCGTCTGAGGCTTCACATGGTTCCTACTCAAAGCAGAAACAGAAGAACACATGAGATTTGCTTCTATGTAACAGTGTCCATACAAACGTTTTTTGCTAAACATGTACGAGCATGGATGCAGATGATGGTCTCTCAAGCAACGGGCAGCATGCAATGGCTCCAAAACAAAAATGGAGACAAACAGGGAAATTCATTAAAACCAGTATATTTTTTCCTGCCAGTGAGCTTACATTGGCATCTATCACAATTGTATTTGTTTTTATGGTTTATTGCCTGTAGTAAACTCACTTCAGGCATTTAAATTAGGGCTGTAAATGGAGTAAAAAAATATAATTTTTTTAGTTAATACATTTTTAGGAAGTTAACATGTAATTTAATGCAACATTGCAAGAGCTAAAAATGTATATTTTACATTAATTCTGTCAGCCCTTATTCTAAATGTTTCTGTAAATGAATAAAACAGAAATGTTTAAACACCACTCATGAAGATCATTCAACATAAAAAGCTGTTAGTGTGATGATTTGAGTGTGAATATAATAGACAAAAATAATTAGTTAACAAAATTATGCACATGAGTAAAATAAACACAGGAAATGTAATTCTCTTTCTGACAGAAGTTGCACAATATGCATTCTGTGTGTCTGAAAGATAGTTTGAAGTAAGGCGATAATAATTGCAATAATTATTTTCTCCTATAACCCTCCCCCACTCGTTTGGTTAGTAAACCAGAATTTTGAGCTAGAGAGCTGAACACCAAAGCTGGTATTTTAGCTGTCTGAAGAGGATAGTAAAAATGGATTGATGATTGTTGATATTTGAAGTTTTTGAAGCTGTACCTGAAGGCATTTATTACATTCTTTCTTGAATAGAGTGGAACACTGTGGGAACAGTAAAAAAAATATGATCTACTGTAACTGCCTACATTCTTATACTACAGAAAAGAAGCTTGTACATGAAACTTTCTAACTTCTTGTATCAAATACAAAAATGGGAATGCAGATTTCAGACATCTTTTTACAATAGAGTACAACAGTGCCCATCCACTTTTTCAGCAGCCTTGGTTCTGGAAGTATTTTTACAGTAATTTCCCCCCAAAAAAAGTCGTCGTTAAAGAGTTCTAACAGACAAAAAAAAAAAAAAAAAAAAAAAAAAAAAAAAAGCTGTGAACAC
>NW_015653472.1:3217804-3222029 GCF_001515625.1 Sinocyclocheilus rhinocerous
TACAAGACTGTGTACACACCGGCTTTAATGAGGCAAAGAACTACAATCCCTAGAAACATTGTGAATGACAAATTAAAAAGGATTTGATTTTTAATTTAAGTAGTTTGAGAGTGTAGGGAGACTGACTATCACATAATTCGCAGTGCTTCATGAGCGTGGATGGGCCATAAAATGTTCTTTTGGCATGAATTTTTCTGTTTCGATTCTCTGACTGGTGGGAGATTTTTTGCAGAATCATGGATAATGTAGTTTTTCACCAGAAATTCTGCTGCTATACACAGTTATTTAAAATTTTTAAAAGTTGAAATAATGCGGGCTGATGGCTTCAACAAAAGCATATACCATTGATTATAACCTCGCAGCTCACAGTAATGCTGTCTTTTAACAGTTTATAAGTTATCTTCAATTCTCTTATAGAGACAATGAATTTACTGCCAGAACCCTGTTGCACTCTATAGTGAGGTTAGAACTATACAGTTAATTAATTCAAAATAAACTGGTGGTAGAATGAAAGAGCCCAACTTGACCCACCGGTTCCTGCTAAAGGGACGGCTAAGGTTGAGAGAATTTGAGCCAGTTTTGTAGTGTCCAGCTGAGCTAAATCCATTGACGAAACCACTATTGGGAAAAGGTGCCTGTGGATAACAGCATCAGTTAAAATAATGAAATGCAAAAATGTATTACAACAAAAATGATTGTCAGGTGCATGACTGTCAAACTAGAAAACTTACAAGGGGAGTCTCAAAGTATGGAGTAGGAGAAGGCGTCCAGGTAGGAGGTACTATGCCATAGAGTGGGTACTGCTGCTGGGGGCTGTAAACAGGCTGCATGAAGAGAGGGGAGCTGTACTGGGACTGAGTGTGAGATTGCTGAGGATACACACTGCAGTCCAGGCTGCGGTAACCATTCTTTGCAAAGAACGTGTTGATGGCTTTTATTCTGGCCTGAGAACAGGAAACGCAAAAACGTAAGAACCCATCTGACAAAGAAATTTATCACTGTACATTTTTGTAAAGAACTTACCATGATTGGTTTTCCCTGAAATGTCTTCACTTCTTCCCTTAAATATTTGTATGCCTGGATGGAGGAAACCCAATTAGTTTCCGATCCAAAGGCAAGCAATTTGTTTAATCTCTAAATAATAACAGAAATTCATACCTGTTGAGCGTCTGTATCCGATTGGAATGTAATGTACCAGTTGTTGTTGTGTGCAAACTCCACGCTTATTACCTTGGGACAGTTGTCATTCTTGAACAAGGCTTCCACTTCCTGGTGAGAACAACAAAAATGCACATAAATATAAGAGGATCCAAAGATAGCCACAGCTTCTACTTCTTGATAACATTTCTCACCTCAACAGGCGTTGTTTCAGGGACTTCTCGCAGAATGATGATGCAACGCTTGTGATTTGGCCGCACTTTTTCCCCTTTTTCGTCAACTTGGACCATAGGAGATGCTGTAGGCGGTCAGAGTAATATTAATTTTTGTACTTTGAATAAAAATAAATTGGACCATAGATACAAAATGCAAGCACGTACATCTGAGGACATCCAAGATGAGGTCCGTGTCGGTTGTAAGGACCTTGATTCCTTCCATGCTGGCAATAGTCCAAATAGGAACAAACTGGTCACTGTCCATTTGAGATATTAGATATAGGTCTTTAGATAAGTTCTCCCTGTGGGATGAAATAGGAGCATCTGTGAATGCAGCTGATGGGAGGAGAATGGCCGTAAAGTGCTGTTTACTTAGTTGCATTAAATTGAAAGCTTACATCGCATTACAGGGCTGCACTTACCTGGAGAAATAGAACTCCAATTCTTTTTTGAGAGACTCGCGCAAAGTCTCTTCAGAGACAGGCTGTTCATAAGGGAGCTTGGACTCCACTGCGTGTAAACAAACAGCATAAACAAAGGTAAATGTGTGGCATATGCCTGCTGACTGAAAACACCAATAACAGACAGCAGTGATGGATTTAAGAGATTTATCTAATTAACATGTACACATGAAACTTATATTTCACAATTGTGAACATCAAATACCATTAGCTGCTGTAGTGCACTCAGAAACCGGGAAGCTTTGGTCAGGGGGGTCCATACCGTTCACCACACCTACTACAGTACCAGAGGTGCTGTTGTCCTCAGGAGTGGAGAAGCCAGACGTGTACGATTTACCTACCGAGGTATCTAAGTGAACACAGAAACAAATGACAGAGATAAATTATTAAAATCATATATACAGTGGGTACGGAAAGTATTCAGACCCCCTTAAATTTTTCACTCTTTGTTATATTGCAGCCGAAAATCAGCTAGATGCATTTTATAATGAACAGAATGCAGGGGTCTAGACACAAGAATGTTTTTTTTAGATGAACTACTTTTAACTTGACTGTCTAAAATGACTATGTGTAGGGCACAAGACACTTTATTGGGAAAAAGTGAGACAATGCACAAATGCTTTGCAACTACCGTTCAAAGTTTGGGTTCAGTCAGTTTTTTTTTTTTAAATAAAGTAATACTTTTACTCAGCAAGAATGCATTAAATTGGTCAAGTGACAGTGAAGACATTTATAATGTTAAATTGCTATAATACTATAAATGTACTATAATACTATAATTATAATACTATAATAATATAAAGTTCTAACGCCGACGTCTTACGTCATCCACCCGGAGCTGCTTCAGTGTACAACAATGAGCGCAAGCTAGATTAAATTGATTATTACGTTTTAAATATGGTTATTTTTCTTACAAAAACGCATCGAATCCCTACAGGAGGCTTTTGTTCACCCCCCGGAGCCATGTGAGGCACTTTTTATTATGGATTAGGGATGTAACAATTACTGGTTTTGACGATAAATCATGATAAAATTCCCCACGGTTAGTATTACCGTTTCATCTTTTAATTATCATTAAAACCGTATTAGATTACCGCGATTTGAACAACTCGCGATAAATAAATACCGTCCAGCATAAAGTACAGTTTTAAGTAACAGTCTCACGTGTGCACAGCACGCAGAGTAGTTTCGTTTTGAGTGGCAGGGCAGAAAAGCTGGGAGGTTTTAAAAGAGTGCGTTGTCATTTAAACATCATTGGTAATGTTATTGTTTTAGTGATTATGCAAACAAAAATGTCATTTTATTTGTTATTTGTTGATTTTTAAATATAAAACGTGGTGAAGTGATTTATGTGTCGGTACTTTTTTAACATCTCCAGCACATTTTAACAATACCGTGATAATACTGATAACCGTGATAATTTTGGTCACTATAATCGTGATAAGAAATTTTCATACCGTTACATCCCTATTATGGATGGATGCGCTTTATTTCACTTCTTTTGGACTGATGCACTGCAACACCCGCTGACTGCCATTAAACAGCTTGGAAGATCAAAGACCATTTTTAATATAACTCTGACTGGATTCGTCTGAAAGAAGAAAGTCATATACACCTAGGATGCCTTGAGGGTGAGTAATTCATGGGATAATTTTCCTTTTTGGGTGAACTAACCCTTTAAAAGCTGAAGAATTCCAAATAAACTCCGTTATTTTGACAGGAAAATATAACCAAGAATATTGTTTATATTTAGCGTGTCATTTCTGCATGGTATGTAAGACTCTCTCGCTCTCTCTCTCTTTGCGTGTGTGTGAGAAACAGTGCTATCAGCAAAGTGTGTCTGTCTAATAATCAGATAGAACTGTTAAAGAAATTAAAATGTATACAAAAAAGTATTATAACAATTGCTTTTATATTGTTAGTAATAGAAAGGCAAACATTATAATACTTTCTCGTTTGCCGTCAGCATTCAGCAAATACGCATTTATATCATTTAAACAAATCTTTGAATGTCTAATGAACATCTAATTTCAAAAACCTTGCAAACTTAGTCGAATCCAGCTGTGAGATCTTATGAAGTGTGCATTTATATCCTGCATGAACCCTAATGAGCACGCGTGTGCTCTGCGTGACAGTCGGTCTGTGCGAATTGAATACGGACAGGAGGAGAGTTCAGCTTCACTGAGACGCGTGATCGACAAACTTTAAACTCGTGATTTCAAATTATGCTGCACTTCATGCTTTTGCCCAATGTCATATTAATGTCATTTTCACTGTGTGGTGTATGTAAAATGAGAGTTACCTTGGGGCTTTATTTGAAAAATGTGATTCCCAATGTACACAAACTTCCCAGAATACTGAGTGCCCTGTTACAGTGTTTACTTCCTTTTT
>NW_015653472.1:3224846-3256865 GCF_001515625.1 Sinocyclocheilus rhinocerous
TGTCATATTCATGTCATTTTCACTGTGTGCTGTATGTAAAATGAGAGTTACCTTGGGGCTTTATTTGAAAAATGTGATTCCCAATGTACACAAACTTCCCAGAATACTGAGTGCCCTGTTGGTTACAGTGTTCGCTTCCCTTTTAATTATATTTGTATTAAATATTTGTTTATTTGTGAAAAATACTTTGTCATTTAAAGTATAAGCATGTTTATTTTACACAATTATTTTTTAATCCACTTTCAAATTATTTCAAATTTCTTAAATATTAAATAAAATAAATAAAATTATATTGGCCACCCTGCTTTCCAAGATATCAGCATTGGCTGTCAAAAAAACAGTATCGGTCGACCACTAGTTGTTTACCTTCAGCCGTATTGTTCTGGGACCAGGGGGAGGCCACAGTGCCATCCACAGGAGCTTCACTTTGTGTTGCAGGGATCTCCTGCCACACCTTGGCATTAGGGTTCAGACCAGCTCCTTTAGCAGTGACCTGAACAATAGAAGGAAATGCAATGAATTAATTAAACCTAAAGGTTTGTTTTAAAATCTTCAAAAGATATTTTATAGTATTAGCGCGGTTGTTACATGCAAAACACTTCCTGTGCCATTCCCATGACACCAAGGTTTGTTTACATGTCTTGAGTGACACTGAGAACAATGACAGATGAGCCCACTTAACCTGCGTTTCCTTGACACCACTTCACCTCCCATCAAAAGCAACCCAAAATGCCCACGGAGAAAACTAAGTGCTTAACCAGTTGTGAAAAATGGTACTTCAGTCAATGATAATAATTTGAAAATGTCAACATACCATGACAGAAAACGGGGCGTTTCCCACAGATATTAATACTGTGCTGGGATTTCTGTTTGCAACAAATGAAGTGCTTAACTTTAAAGAACGTGCTGCGAGAATGAACTAAATACATCCTTCGTCAACTCCTGCAGTCAATACTAACACACAAAGGCAGCACGAGGTGAGCAGAATCACATGAGCACATGTTTACAACACGCTACTTGCCAAAACTACCATTTTCCCATTGGTCACAAGTCCTGTCAATCAAGACAGCAGCAGTTTCTGTAGCAGAGGTTCAATCTTTCTCTGCCAGGGAAAGACTGACTGACAGCTCCATTTCATCCAAACAACAGACAGCTTTCACAGGACAAGAGCTGATCCACTACAACAGCACTATGGAGAGTGTGATTTTGCTTTTATACAACAGTTCAATAAATAATTTATATTGTGTAACATACATTTCAGACAAAACTTGGCCAGTTAGTTGTAGGTTTCTTGTCCACCAAAAAACAAAAACAATAAGCCAAAGTGTTTAGTTTCCAGTCTGGAACAGCAGAGTTCCCCTCCCACTTGTGATCATAAAGTGACAGAAAACACTGTTGTAAAAACACATCATTAACATTTTTCATTTCATTTTAAAACACTGTGGAAAACCAAACTTTGAAAATACCTGAAATTATGGTAATTATCGTCAACAAATAAGCATTTAACAGACTGTCCTCTTGTCCCCCATCAAAACGGAAGTATCCAAAAGTCTAATGTGCACGTTTGTTCAAACGCATTTGAAGTCTTCACACTTAAAAGGAAGGTACTGAAGCAGGTGTAATGTTAAAAAAAAAGAAGAAAAAAAGGTTCCCATGTGTACATTTATTACACGTTTAATATTTTGGCTACTAATTGTGCATCCAAAATAATGAATACCTGCTCATTTCACATGGCCACGGGGGCGCCATTGGGAACCGCCACCTGCTTCCTAACCCTCATCCTCCACATAAACTATCAAAAACAGCTGTTAAGCTTTGTGAGCCTGTAACACAAACAACACTAAAAGACCCTCTAGGATACTAGGATAAAGTGTTTCTAGAAGATGTCAGCCAGAAGATTAAGGCCGAAAGCAGACACTGTCATTCTCCGAAAAACAACGGGGTTGCTACGGGTCCTCCCAAGCAAAAGTGCAGGAAATATTATATAGGTATATTTATTACAAGAGAAGGACGTCGGCTTACAGCTAGGCACGCTGAAACAAATATTTAATAATTGTTACTCAGAAACCCGTATAAACTCCCAACGTCAGTGTTATAAACATAATTTGGAGTTCGTCTGTTCTATTCGGTTACAACTTCACGAGAGCTCATGTGTCATATGACTGCGTGAATAAGCTTATGAAAGCAGGCCGCTGAATGAACGTTGGCTTATTACAGCGTGTTTTACGGTTGAATATGCAGGCTAAAATCAGTATCCCTAGGCC
The DNA here is from genome assembly GCF_001515625.1 of Sinocyclocheilus rhinocerous. NCBI lineage: Eukaryota > Metazoa > Chordata > Actinopteri > Cypriniformes > Cyprinidae > Sinocyclocheilus > Sinocyclocheilus rhinocerous. The sequence continues at coordinate 3,227,111 of NW_015653472.1, forward strand.
AAATTGTGAATTAATCTATAACTAACAAGCAAAATGTTTGCATGTGTATCTTCGCTAGCATATGGGCTAATTTAGCTGGTTAACTCCTGTCATGCTCGACAGCCTTAAAGGGCCAGTTCACCCAAAAATGTAAATTCTGCCATGTCGTGTCAAACTTCCTTTATTCAGTACAAAACAAAAGGTTGGTTGGTTGCATTTAAGTTTATTACCATATCAGCTTCACAAGCCATTCTTATGGCAGATACAGATTGAATAACAAATAAAAATGTTATTTTAAATGTGAATTTCAGATTATTTTTTATGCACAACTCTACATATTCTGTAAATGTATTTGTGACTACAAAACTGTAACATTTTTATGGGTCCATCTTAGAAAACAAGTGCTTTTATAACTCAAAACGAGATCAGTTAGGATGTGAGAGACTGACAGTCTCAGTCTCCATTCATTTTTATTGCATCGTTTTCCAGTGGAAGTCAATAGGGACTGCCCCTGTCATTCTGTCTTTGTGTTCATAAAGGGTCTTTTGAACAACATGAGCGTGAGGAAATTACGTTTTTTGGGGTGAACTATCGACTGTGAGAGAGAAAGCAATCTTAAAACCACAAACATGCTGCAAAGTTCCGCAGCAGATCAGAAATGGTTTTTATAAGCGGGACAATTAAGAGATTTATTAATCGTACTGTCAATTGCCAACAAGAAGCGTCTTCAACAAAATGACCAGCTTGCACTTTAGGTGATGTCAGAGCTTGCAAGCTGTCTGAACCGACCGATGGCCTTATATAGCGAGAGATCATACTTCCTATGACCCTATTTTTAAGAAGGGCAACGGCCAGAGACCGATCGTCCTGTTGGGGAGGGGTGAAGAGTCCCCGACTCACCATGACGCCTGAGTCTCCCCCGGTCCCGGGTGTGATCTCGTCCTCCCCACGGGTTTTGGGTCCCGGCTCAGCCTCCTCCTGCAGCTGCGGCTCTCCGCCCTGGTCTGAACTCATCGGCCGCTCCTGGCTCACCGCGCCTTCGTCGTTCTCTCCCTGCCCCCCTCGAGTCACGCTTTTTGCTGATCGAGTAACGTTAGTTTGCTAATACACCAGTATACGCACGGTAGGTGGTCCGGTTGAAGAACCTGAACTTATTGAGTGCTCGGTTATGAATGCTCAGAATGCGACCAGGCTGGCTAGCCACAGAATGGACTAACGTTCTCCCGCTAGCTAGCTGGCTAGCTATCAATGCATCGACAAATACGGCGCAAGCTCCGACGTTTGTCAACCGACGGGTGTAAATGACAGCGCAAGCGCCGAAAATAGCGAATTCGATCCTAACGTGCCTTCCTCTCGATCTACACTAGCGCCAGTGCCATAGGGTGCATTCCTAAACGGGCGACCGAAGCGGACACAGGGGACACGCACCTTACCAATGAGTAGGCAGACATTAACACAGTCCGCCACCGTCCCACACTCCTCAGCGACCTCTTGATACCCTCTGAAGTTGATCTGCTCAGCTTCCGGTTGGAGCAATGGCTTACAGTAGGCTGACTGCCAAAATAAAAGTATTTTTCTTAAAAAAAAAAAACATGCAATTTTCTTGTTATACTTAGTATGCTTAGCCTTCTTCTGTCACCAAGACGATTTTTTTTTGTTTGTCAAAACATACTTGGCAACAGATCTCATTTGATGATGATAATAATTATTGTTGCGGTTGTTGTTTTTATTAGTAGTAACGTTAGTAGACGCAGTATTAGTATTGTTTTACTGATTCTTAAAGGGATAATTCAGGCAAAATCAAAATTCTGTCATCATTCACTCACGTTATTCCAAACCCATCACTTTCTTCTGTGGAACACTTTGTATTGGGATAGTTCATCCAAAATTAAAATTCTGTCATCTTTTATTTTAAATAGCATGTCTGTGAAGGCTTTTTCTGAATATAAGCAGATAAATCTTAGTAAACTCAGGTAAAACTTCTAAAATCAACTCCCCCAAAATACAGAGAGGTTTTAACAGGCAGATATTAATCCACCAAAGGAACCATTTTAAAGTTTAAGAGGAAAAGAGTTTAAAGTAAAGGAGCATTTCACCCAACCAGTACATTTAAATTAAGACAATATCTGTCCTTATTTCAATAATGGAGGGCAATGAATAAACATACAGATGTATTATAGCATTTCGAGGATGATCCATTCATGACTGACATCTGGTGGTGAACATAGATCTTTGACTGGACAATTGTATAAAAGTTTACTTTATATATAGGAAATTAATCTTTCTTGTCTAAGAAATGTATATTCAGTCAGTTTTTGTATCAGATCAAATAGTGCATGAGCATGGGTTCAGTTGTTCATACTTTTATATATGTAAATAACAATAAAATATTTACTAGGCTTGAAAAATGCATGTTACATTTAATTCCCTCCAGAATGAAAATATATTTATTAAAAAAACGTGTAACGAAAACCAAGGGCATTTAACAATAAGATTATTTTAATTTGCATGCTGCAACAGCGTTACCATAAATACTATAAATACAAACAAAATTAAAGAATAAGACATAGACAGATGAACAAATAATTTAAATAAATAATTCAGTCATTTCATATGTTTGTTGTATGTCTGTCTGTCCACATTTTTGCTCATGATTACTTTGTGAGAGTCATGTGCACTGGAGGCTTCTTGCTGATGACATGCTCCATAAGAGCGTGTTCAGAGGTGTCCAGACTAATCTTGTACTTGGCCAAAATCTTCATAATAGGCCTCAGCTTCAACCACCACTGGTTCTTCGGAATACGGTGTCTGTGGGAAAGTGATAAGGGAGGGACTTTGTGATACCGTTATTAATTAGTGGGGTCACAAACTTAGAAATGACATGCATTTAATGGTGCATGACAATGGAAGATTCTTACTCAAAATCTGTTTGTTCTTTCAGTTCAGCCAGAGGCTGTAACACCAGTCCTCTCTTCCTCATGCCCAACACACACGCAGAGTCTGGGGTGTTGGCAAAGATTCGCCCTGTACAGACAGTCAAAAGGGGAATACATTTTTTTATTTGTAAGTAGTTCTGAACACTGACAAATAATTAATTAAAAAAAATAATAAACTGTCAGCAGGTCATTGTGGCAAAATAATAAATAATAAAATAAAAAAATACTATTTTTTAAGACTCTCTGACTGAACATGATTTCACAGCTACATACAATAAATACATACGTGTACATGACATTGATTTGAGCTTAAATAATTTTAGAGTTGTACACTTTCATTCAAAAGTATGAAGTCAGTAAGATTTTTTAAACGTTTTTGAAAGAAGTCTCTTATGCTTATCAAGGCTGCATTTATTTGATCAAAAAATAAAGTAAATTATTTTAACTCCATTTCAATTTTAATATCATGAAAGTTTGCCTTTATTTGAAATAGAAATACGTTGTAACATTATAAATGTATTTACTGTCACTTTTGAGCAATTTAATGCTTTCATGGAAAATAAAAGATCAGAATTTTTTTTCTTACTGACCCCAACTTTTTAACAGTTGTATTTTATATGAAGCTTCCGCTAGAAAAATTGACCATTCGAATGTACAAAAAGATTGGCCAAATCAACAAGATGAACAGTGTAACAATATTAAAAAAATATCGAAAGTAGCAGTGATTTCGAGCAGACTGATATAGAGCATTGCCATGGATGACAGTGAATATTAGGAAATATCAAACCGCACCATGTCTATAACACTCCTTCAGCTTCTCAGTCAGCCAGAGAACCGCCTTAGCACCCATCTTGGTAGCAAAATTTCTGTCAAAAGGAGTTGGGGTGCCACCCTTGAAAAAGAACATTTGTCAGACAAAATACAACCCCTGATAAATGTGCATTCTTGATTTTTATTACATCTAACCTGCTGCATATGGCCAAGGACATTCTTACGGCAATCAAAAACCCCCTTTCCCTCCTCTGAATACAGGTTGAAGATGAAATCGGTAGTGTAGTTGAAATTGCAGTTTTCATTTCTACAAGACATGTTCTACTATGATTCGCTGTAGCAATTGATGCATGCCAAAGATGCTGTTGATAGAAACTATTCAAGAAGTCTCAAAAACAAACTAAACTGGTATTCATATTTGCAAATACTAAATGGCAAACCTGAGAATTAAGCCTCTCTTAACAGTGGTCTTCATCTTCTCAATAAGATGTTCCACATTTCTCTGTAGACATCAGTTATTTGGAGACATTCAAACAGAATGGTTCAGTTTAATCCATTTTGAGCGATATCCATTAATCCTTTTGGCATGTGAGTTGTTTGTTACCTCTAAGTCACGAATGCCAAATTTCTCTTCATATATATAAGCAGCATCAGCTCCTGCAGAGAGACCAGCCATTGTGGCCAGGTAGCCGCAGTATCCTCCCATAGTCTCAATGATGAACACACGCCGCTTAGTTCCTGCTGCCGACTGCTTGATCCTGTCACAGGTCTACAGAAGCCTCATGTGAGGACATACCCAACTAAAGAACAGCCATATACTAGCTCACACAAGAATTAGATTTATGTTAAGATGAATAACCAATAAATAGCCATTTTGTTGAAACAAATTAACAATAAAACAGGCAAGATATTGCTAGTGAATAGGGTAAAAAAAAATAGAATTTAAAAAAAATAGACATCATCGTTTCTTTCTTTCTTTTTTTAAACGAAAGATTTTGGATATCTCTTTTTTCGTTCCATTAATCAGAAAATACTGTCAACAGCCATTAAAAAATTCACCATGTTTTTAGGAATAAAATGTTAAATATATGTCAGGTAAATTATATACAGTGTTGGGAAGGTTACTTTGAAAATGTAATAGGTTACAGATTACAAATTACCCTACTTAAAATGTAATAAGTAGTGTAACTTTTCAATTACTTTATTAAAGTAATGTAACTGATTACTTTTCTAAATTTCTAATGTTTTCAATTGTTAATCATTTTCAAGCATGTAAACCAGGCAGGGTTAACCTTACAGTAGTACTGAACACTGATTACTGTCAGACTTTCAAAATTCGCTGCAATTTATGAAAGAAATCAATTAAATCTGTATGTGGGAGTGCGTGTGAAAAAAATCAGATGTAACCCCCCTTTGTAATCCTTAATTTTCACAAGTAACTAATTTAATTACAATTTTTTTCTCAGTAACTGTAACTGATTACAGTTACTTTTATTTTGTAATTAAATTATGTAATTCCGTTACATGTAACTAGTTACTTCCCAACACTGATTATATATTAACAAATTCCTCTGTAATAACCTTCAGAATATAGATAGGAATAAAATTGTAAAGTTTGGTGTAAGTTCTACTAAAGTGGATATTTATTGCTCAGTGCAAGAGAAAAAAAATTAAAAGCCTTTAAAGATACAGTATGTGTTGCAATTAAAATCTACAGATGCAAATAGATCTGAAAGAAGTTATGGAAACAAAAAAAGCCCAAAATCTCACAATTGTCCATGAAACATTTTTAGAAATGAATTAAATTATTTAAAAAATACTGGCTGATAATCAGTATGGTGTTTCGATACTGTGCATCCAGACAGTGTGTGCGCTGTATCTCTAACCGTGGTGATGGTGTTAAGGGCGGTGTCGGCTCCGATGCTGAAGTCTGAGCCGGGCACATTGTTAGATACAGTAGCAGGAATGATCACCATGGGAACACACAGCTCTTCATACTTCCCTCTGCCTTGAACCATTTCCAATGCACCTGAAAATGCCTGAAAAGGGGAATTTTAATGTGACCTGAAGAGAATATGGACAGAATGAGGACAGAACTGGACATGGACATTATATTGTATATTATGGACATTTTATTGTGTATTATATCATTACATTTTGTCACTTGCCTCAAAACCCCCAATGATGACCAGAGCGTGAATATTGTACTTGGCAATATTCAAGCTGATCTCCTCCATGTACTTTCCAGGTAACACTCTGCATAAACAAAAGAGAGGAACTTTTGAAATATTGCAGAACCAAATGATGATAAAGAATATCTAAAGGAGTGATCAGTACCTTTTGGTTCCCAACTCAGAGCCACCTTTCCCTGTCCAGTCTCCAACAGTGTTCCAGGTGATGGGCTCAATCTAACATTATGTTGGACAGAATATGACTACAAGGCTTTCTAATGCCCTCACAATTGATTCCATTAAATGCTACAGCATAGCTACCGTTTCAAAATGTGGGGTCAAATAAATGATGGGTGGAAGAAACTTTTTTCAAAAACATAAAAAAATCTTAGCGACCCCAAACTTTGAAACGGTACTCAATTGGTTAATGCCGCTTACCTTTTCCTCAGCCAGACCTTCAAAGCCATCATGAATGGCCAGCATGTTATGACCCTGGATGAGGCCGATCCTGACAGCTGCACGTACAGCAGCGTTCATGCCAGCGCAGGGAGCACCCACGTTCAAAATAGCCACATTAATGTTACTCTGATGAAGAAAAAGTGTACAAAGAAGAAACATGCGTTAAAAATAAGAATAAAAAGATAAGATATAAGAAAAAAATAATTAATTATAAGGAATATTCAATTTATTTATTTATTACATTTTAAATAAAAATTTAATTATTTACAATTATTTCTATATTTATATTTGAATCTCCTCACCTTTGTCTCTGGGGGGCGCACATGAGCCAGGAGCTTATATGTGTTCCAGTTATTCTCAAAACTCCTGCACAAGCAGACATTTTTGAGTTTGAATCATTTATTTTTTCAAATAAAGTTATAAAATAAAAAAAATAAAAAAATAATGGGGATAAAATGAAAGAAAAAAAGAGAGAAAATATGATATTTCTAAACATACCTTCCCCTGAGCTTTATAGCATCGTCAAATCGACCTTCATTCATTGCAACAGTGACATCCTTGGTCTATATTTTGGAGAAAACGAAATAAAGAAAAAAAAGGAAAAGTTTTACATATAGTCAGGGGCATTGTTTGTACTCCAAGTAAATACTACTGTGCCCCATAAAACAGTATAAATCCTTGTCAACTGTGCTTATCGTGTACCGACCTGAGATTTTTTTTTCTGATATTACAGCAATCGTGTCTCATGTTTTTCCATCAGCTGTTCAGAATGAGAACAAGCGATGGCAGATTCTCAAATGAATCACTATTTTCACCTATTCGGTCAAACGGTCTGACATTGTTCACGATTCAGTTTGAGTCATTTGCTACAGATTCTCACACCGAAACAGTAAAAGGATGTTTTTAGAAGTCAGAAAACAAATAGAGCACTGGATGAGGAGGATATTTACCTACAATTCAAAGGAGGAAACAAAATGGCAAAAGTCTATCGTTTGTCAGCGATGAAGCAGCTCCTCACAGTGCATTGAGCTTGTGAACAACTCTGTACTGCAGGAAAAGCCGATTTATGTCTATTTACAGCCAAAACAGTATCAAAAAAAAAAAAAAAGAGTGGGAACTTTTGATGGGGGTCTGTGATCATAGTTCATCAAAACAGTATCAAAAAAAAAAAAAGAGTGTGAACACTTTTGATGGGGGTCTGTGATCATAGTTCATTCTAAATCTGAAGCTAGATCATATCTAAAATGTATGTACTGTATACACACCACTTGCACACACTCCATCAGAGGGAGTCTGACAGCTTGGTTCCCAGAGAGACTGACCACACAGGCAGGAGTTTCTGGAGTGGCTTCCAGCAGAGCCATCACAGCCTCCACACCCATCCTACTGCCCTGATATACAATAAACACCCACATTTAAACTCTCATGAAATAAAAATGGTGCAGATGATTGAAAAGTGACAAAATGAGAAGAGGGACTACTCACTAGCACTCTGTCAAAAGCTGAGGGGGTGCCACCTCTCTGCACATGTCCGAGGATAGTAGCACGAGTATCAAAGCCCAGCCTCTTTGTCACCAGCTGTATGGGAACAGATAAGCTGAATTAATATGCACTTAAAGGCAGCAGTTACAAAACTGTACTAGAGCGTCTATTTCGAGAGTATGGGTGGTACAGAAAGGTCAGGGGTTAAGTTACATCTTTTAGCTGGTCACAGGTGATTGGTTTCCCATCTTTGTTGATTGCTCCCTCAGCCACAATGATCACATTCAGACGAGAACCCGCATTTCTGGTCTGTTTGACAAGAGACAAAATCATCAATCATTAGGGAGCAAATCAATCAAACATTTTGTTTTGTTTTCCAGTCAAAATGTGCTTAAAAACAGATTAAACAGTGTAAGATAACTTAAAAACAAGACTATTTTGCAAGTTATTTTTCTTACTCTATTGGTATTTTTTTTCTTGATTAAAGCAAGAACCTTACAAATTTTTGTTAATTTATGCTTCAAATAAACAACTATAGTCCAGTAGTTTAAAAAAAACAAAACAAAACTAAACGAATATATTGAGAAAATCTTCTTTTCTCCTTTTTCTTTTTCTCTGTACTGTATTTTTTTTATATTTTTTCATAATTTATCTATTTTTTATTTTGTCTTGGTTTTGTAAAAAACAAGTTATTTGAAAATGTATAGAAAAGCAATGATGAATTTGAAAAATATTTGAATGTAATGTGACTTCTCCAAACAAATAATAAAAATATATGAGTAGGAAAAAAATAAAATAAAACAAAATATTTCTTCTGACAACAAGTCTTATGGTTTTACAGTTTTGCTTTTCCAGTAAATTTACACAGCTGTTCATAGCTTTGGGGTCAGTAAGATTTTTTTTTAGAAGCAGAAATTAACAGTTTTATTCAGTTGGATGCATTAAATTGATCAAACATGACAATAAAGACATTTACATTTTTTACTTTCTGTTCATCAAAGAATCCTGAAAAAAAAAAGTACCATAGTTTCCACTAAAGTAATAAGCAGCACAACTGTTTTCTGATATGTTTCTTGAACATCAAATCAGCATATTAGAATGATTTCTGACACTGGAGATTGGAGTAATGGCTGCTGAAAATTTAGCTTCTGCCATCACACACACACACACACATTGGGTTACCATGTTTTATGGGGGCATTCCGTGGACATAATGATTTTTATACTGTAAAAACTATTTTCTATCCCCTTACCCTAAACCAACCCCTCACACAAAACTTCAGTAGCGGTATTAACATTAAGTGACATGGCATCTGACGCACAGAAGTGACATGTGCCGATGGATTGTGTCAGTGTCACTGACATTAAATACATATTTAAAATATGTATTTAAATATTTTGTAAAAAGTAGGCTATATAAAGCAAAACATATAATAAATATAAATACATGACACTAGACAAATATTAAAGACATGAAGTCTAATGGTTGTTCTGCCGTTAAGTGCGTGTGTTACACAGTCTATGTTATACTCTAGCTGACAGTGAGGTGCTGCAACAATGTCAGTGACACTGATACAATCCATCAGCAAAGTGACATGTGCCAGTGGCTTCCGTACGTCAGATGCCATGACTCTTAATGTTAATACTGTCTCTCCAAAATTTTCTGCATTTTTAGATTTTGAAAACACTTCTTTCTGTGTGATTTATAAGCTTGTTTCCTCATGGGGACCAAAAAATGTCCCCACAAGGTCAAACTTTATTGGTATTACTATCCTTGTGGGGACATATTCCCCATTAAATAGAGAATACCAGTACTCACACACATACTCAAACAAACTTAAAAACAAAAAAAAGTTTTATTTATTTATTTTAAATTGTTATAATGATTGTATAACATGCCTTGGTGAGCATAAGAGACTTCTTTCAAAAAATAAAACAAATCTTACCAAACCCCAAACTTTTAAACGGTAGTTTATCAAAAATATATCATTTTTGTTTGTGCATTTCTTGCATTTTGTCAATTTCTTTGTACCTCAGTGAGTCTTCTGCACAAATGATCCTCCCACCCGTCATCTGGGGGCATCTCAGGAATAAACACCCAGTCAGCACCACATGCAAGAGCAGTAACCAGAGCTAGGTAACTGAAACACACAGACACACACACATTGTACTTAGCAAATGCAAGCTCATTTCAATTCATTAAATGTGAGATTCTGGCATTTAAACCATATATTAGGGACTCTGGTCTCAATTTCAGTTCTGTTGCACACGTACAGTAAACTCACTTCAGTGTATAATCAAACAGACATACACAAGCACATTCTTACCCACAGTGTCTTCCCATGACCTCTAGGATGAAAGCACGTTGGTGACTGTGGGTGAGAGCAGAGGTCACAGTTTAGGAATAAATGCCAAAACAAAATAACAGAAAACACTAAGGATCATAGCTAATATTTGATCAATTGCATATATTTGTGACCTTTGTGCTGTTGTGGTGATACTGTCCACCACCTCAATGATACGATGTAGGGCAGAGTCTGTGCCGATGGTCATGTCCGTTCCGCAGAAGTCATTATCGATAGAACCAACCATACCAACGATATTCAGATGAGATGAAGCTTTGGCCTCCTCATTTATGATCTTACCTGTGTATAAATGGAGAATATGACTGTCAGTTCAGTATATACCTAGTCAAGTTGCAAGTTTGGGATACAGAAAGATTAATTTTTTTTTTTTTTGGAAAGAAATTACTATTTTTATTCAGTAAAGGTACATTAAATAGAGCACAAGTGACTGTAAAGACATGTATAATATTATGAAGGATAATGTTATGTCACTTGCTATTCATCAAAGAATAGAAAAAACAATGTATCTCGAGAAACAAGATGATAGAAATGTTTCTTGAGCAGCAAATCATACTAGAATGAAGATCACGTGACCCTGAAGACTGGAGTAAAGCTTTGCCATCACAGGAATAAATTAGATGTAAAATATATTAAAACAGAAAACAGTTATCTTAAATTAAAATTTTAAATAAAAAAAATACATTGAAATTCAGTACAGATTGTTTACCTTTGCTGATCAGATCTTTCAGCAAGTCACTCCACTCAGTGCGAAATATGTTGGCACCAGTCAAACTGCCATCGCCACCAATTACACAAAGGTTGGTGACGCCTAGTTTGACGAGATTGTAGGCAGCCTTCAAACGCCCCTCTCTGGTCTGGAAATCCCTACAGCGGGCACTGCCAATGACTGTACCACCCTTCAGACAGACACAAAGAAAAGAGACAATCATAGCACTGCATAGAGTACATTAAAAAGTTGCATTGAAATTAAAACCCTAGTATGCTAGGAATAATAAACCGAATTTAATCAATTCTAGCATCTGAAGGCGCACCAGCTGTAGCATCATGGACACACTCTCCCATGTAGCTGGACGGATGTGATTCCCTCCATCAACCAATCCCTGATAGCCCTGCACATGGTGAACAGACATGACATCAACAACACTGTTATCAGGTGACTGGCATGGACACTTTTGTGAGTATTCTAATAAATGAAAATGTACCTCATGGACAAAGAAGACTTTGGCTCCAGTGTAAAGGCCAACTCTGACAGTGGCCCTCACAGCTGCATTCATCCCTGCAATAGTCAAGAAAACATTCTTCATATATCTTTAACTATAGAGATACACAAGGCTACTGAGAAAGTAAGGAGAGATACCTCACGTGACATTTCATTACTTGACCACATTGTGGAATGGTGTGAACAAGAGTGTCTGAGATCTGTGAGCTCAGCACTAAAGCTTTAGGTGTTCGGATGGTGCACAAACGCAGTTCAGTGTCTCTAGTTTCAACAGTGTGCGGCTGTGGAAAATCCTGGTACTCTCCATAACCTTATGTCATTTCAGAAGAAGGTCACTGGAGATAAATTTAGCCTTCAATTATGGAAATAGGAAGAGGGGGACAAGAGCTACAGGCTATAGCTAAGGGCTACAAGAGCATTGACCTTAATGGGCCAGTGCAATTCAAAATATTAAAGATTTCTTTTTGTCAGTACTTTTTGTCCTATTTTCTGCCTAAGTTTCTTAAATTTTAACTTCTTTATATATTATCTGGGGTAATTTAATCGCGTCTTCCAATTCTTATTACATTACAGATAGATAGATAGATAGATAGATAGATAGATAGAGATAGATATTCAAAATTTAAAGTTTAGATCATGTTTATTCCTGATAGTTTTAAACCATAGAGAACTGGTTTAACAATTTACTCTCAGCAATTGACAAACTGTGTCATCTAGCTTTGAACATAAAAAGTGACTACAACAATATGAATACTGTATCTGAGGGGAAAAATTCTTGTTTATAAAGTATACAAAAATGGTCTAAAAACTCCACCAAATCTATTATCTAATCATCCATGCAGGTATTTCTTTGAACACCCTCTTGGAGACCACCATAGAGACTAGCACAAAATTTAAGAGGTATTACCTTGGGCATCACCACCTGACGTCAGTACAGCAATGGCCCATCCGACCCCCATCTTTGTCGGATCGACCCCAGCTGTGTTTATGTTAGCCATGGTTCAGGTATTCCAGAAATTGGTGGCAGAGGGAATAGGAAAAGGAGGTGAATTAAAGACGTGTTTGCACCGTCTCTCAAAGCAAGGGGCTCCAGAGGGAAGGGTTTAATAGGACGGTGTTCCAGCAATTTGTACCCACCCCCTGGATTTCATTTCACAAACACAGACGCGTCAGTAGAACACCCCCTGACTCAGCTAAATATAAAGTAACAACTTGAATTACACAGCAAAGGTTACATGCTTAATAAGAAAAAAAGAGATCAAGTTTGCCATGTCTCAATGTTACATAAACAGTCTTAATGTCATGTTTTATTTGAATATTTATAATAATTTATTGAATTATTACATTAAATAATTTATTTCTATTTGTATTAATAATTAACTTATTTAAATGTGGTTTTTGACTGAACCAATATAATTGTAATTTTTAAATAATTATTATATAATATAATAATTTGTTATAGAATATACTTTTATATAATTTGATATGATTTAAAAAAAACTCTTCAAAATAAGAATATCCTTAATGAATTTTAAATGAAAATGAAGTCTAATATTTTAGTGTATTAAAGCTCCAGCACCAAATAATATTAAACGATTGCATAAAGCACATCTACAACATTGCAATAGTATAATTCAAGAAAAAAAGAACTAAAATTTATGACAAAACTTAAATGTTTATATGTACATTTATTATACACTTCATACAAGAGACAAGTGGAAAGCGCACAGTGTTTCCAGTCAGTGACAAATTCAGTGTAAAAATTATGAAAGTGTTCAATATTTAGAGATTTTGCATTCAGTTACGTTGTCAACACTGAATCCCACCAAATATTGGGTCTATCAAAGACTTTGCTGCTTGTGGAAACTGTAGCCAGATACATCGGACTGTATCAAAATTGCAACTAGAAATACGGTTTCAGACAGTCTTACATACACAGACTGACATGTGTAATGTGTTGTGGGACATCTCCCTTTATGCTCTGATAGAGGAACCTGAAGGGACAGGACTCAGACGTACAGGAGAGGACAGGCCAATGGGTAAAAAACACTGTAGAGAAGACAGAGATAAGATGTGGTTACACCTTACTTTAAGGTGTCCTTGTTACAGTGTAATTATACATTTAAGTACCGAGTAATATTAATTAACTACAAGTACTAACTATATGGTTAGGGTTAGGATTAGGGTTTGGTTTAGGGTTACTTACATGTAATTATGCATAATTGTTATTATAATAGTAAGTACAGTACATGTAACATGTGTAACAAGGACACCTTCAAATAAAGTGTTACCCAAGATGTATTAACAGCTATTCAGCTTGACAACCAGTTTAGTAAGCACAATTCAAAACACAATGATCACTCACTGTAGAGTCTTGAAACAGAAGTGTGGCAGCCACCGGGTTGCCACAGCGGGGCTGCAGTGGGCAGGACAGCAGGCGAGAAGTATACGTAGCACATTCCTCATGCAGAAACATCTCCTCCAGAGGAGTATGACTCCGCCGCAGAGCAGACACAGCAGTAGAGTGCGTGACAGTAGGAGCTACAGACAGATGTGGAAATGCATTTAATGCAGTATGCACTTCTACAACTGCTTAAAAGTTTTCAGGATGTGTAAAATATATATATAAAATATAACACTGGACAGAAATGGCCATTTGCAGCACTGCATGTTACAAGAAAATAGAAAAAAGGTTAATATTAGTTTCACTTTGGATGGAATGCTTACCTTTTGATTGGCTTTGTTTAGGCAGGTCTAAGCTGGGATTGATCTGTGATCCATTGCTTTGGTCTGATTGTAGTGGTAGTGCATTATGGGATGCAAGCTGGCCTTCAAGGAGCTGCAGAGGTTCACCTGTCCCAGGAGTCTTCAGAGTATCCTGAGACCGGTCTGATCCAAGTCTTTGGCTTGATGAGAAAACGATGACTGACCCTCTGTGTGCTGCTTGTATGAAAGGCTGAGCTGTTTTCTTGCCTTCGTCCTTAGTGTGACAATGATTCGAATCGGAATTTTCTTTAATTGTTGACTGCGTTTCAGTCTGCATGAAGAGAAGATCATGTGAGTTTGCTTTTAGGCCATCAAGAAATTGATCAGTGATGCATAAATTAATGTTTTAGAGTTAAATCAATCGTACAGTTTGATGGCTGTTCAGTAACTGTTGTGAAGTAATGTCATCTTGGTCTATCTGGTCATCGTTCATCTGCTCTTGGTCCTCAAATAACCTTTGAACGACATCTTCCCCCTATAACACATTCAACACCCAGTGTTAACCTGCCATTTTATCATGTAGAAATCAAGAAAGAAATTAAAAGGGTTCTGCATTATGGGACTGTTTTACCTCCTGGCACACCAAGAGTCCAGTGCTGGGGTTGTGGGCTTCATGCAAACCTGGGGAGCCCCTTAAACTGGACATCTTTTGGGCAGTACAAAGCTTCCTCTGTAAACAGAAACAGTAAACATAAACCTGGGATACAAATAGTTTCAAAACAGAACACACACACACAAAAAATTAAAAGAAAATAAATAATAAAAAAAGAAAAAGAAAAACAGAGGATATTGAAAACTTTTCACAGCCTTGAATTAAAACAACTTTATGCCAATGGATACTGTACAAAACAATGAGACAAGACAAGAGAACACTCACCACTGACTGTGGTTTGGTGTTTGCGACCCGCTGCGGTGTCCATTTCATCACTGGTGTTCTATTTGCACCTGCACCACAGCAGAGAAACAGTGGTTTACAGGGTCGAAAACATGATGTTGAAGGGGAAGAAACACTGGAGAGTCAAACTTACACGGAGATGATGTTGCTGCTGCAACGACTTCAGGCTTATTCTTCTTCACTGGGACTCTCTGGGCCTAAAGTAAAGAAAATTGCATGATTCTAAACACCTTCATTATGGCACACAATTGGAATTTGAATCTCTTCAAAACATACTCTCCTTTGTCCCCCTCTGCCACCTCTCACCACCTCTCTAACAGCAGACGATTTTGCTAATTACTTCACAAACAAAACCACATCCAACAGCAGTCTGGTCTCGGCTCGACTCACCCAGGAACTCACAGCAAACAATCACAGAGCTGACCATCTTTTCTCCTCTTACAGAAGATGAAGTCTCTAAACCTATCCTCTCCAGCCACTTTACCACCTGCCCTCTAGACCCGATCACCTCACATCTCCTACAATCTATTTCCCCTGCACTTCTGACTTCACTCACACACATCAACACATCTCTTCTCACAGGCATTTTTCCTACCGCATTCAAGCAGGCTCAGGTAACCCCACTGCTTAAAAATCTACACTAGAGACCTCACTTATTGAAATCTACAGGCCCGTGTCTCTCCTCCCGTTCATCGTAAAATCACTTGAACGCGTTGTGATCAACCAAGTGTCTTCCTTCCTCTGACAGAAAAACCAGCTGGACAATAACCAATCTGGATTTAAAAGTGGCCATTCAACTAGAACCGCCTTGCTGTCAGTCACTGAAGCGCTATGGAGTGCAAGAGCTGAGTCGAAATCTTCAGTTCTCATTCTTCTAGATCTATCTGCTGTGTTCGACACTGTTAATCACCAAATCCCTCTGTCCACCCTCTCATCGCTGGGCATCACCGGAACTGCACTCCATTGGTTTGAGTCTTACCTCACAGGTAGGTCCTTCAGGGTGTCTTGGAGAGGAGAGGTATCCAAATTATTGGTCTCTGGGGTTCCTCAGGGATCAGTTATTGGGCCCCTAACCTTCTCTATATATACTACATCACTGGGACCTATCATTCAGGCACATGGTATTTCCTACCACTGCTATGCTGATGACACTCAGCTCTACCTCTCATTTCAACCAGATGATCCAACAGTACCTGCTCGGATCTCAGACTGCCTGACGGACATCTTGGCATGGATGACAGAACATCACCTGCAACTCAAACTGGCAAAGACAGAGCTTCTCATCTTCCCAGCCACCCCATCAGTACAGCACCAGTTTACCATCCAACTGGGCTCATCAACGATAATCCCATTGAGTTTGGCCAGGAGACTTGGGGTGATCCTTGATGATCAGCTAAGCTTTAAAGAAACAGCACGATCATGCAGGTTTGCACTACATAACATCAGGAAGATCAGACCCTTCCTAACAAAGCATGCAACACAGCTTCTCTTCCAGGCCCTTGTCATTTCTAGGCTGGACTATTCCAATACTTTTCTGGCTGGACTTCCAACATGTGCAATCAGATCACTGCAAATTAATCTTTGTATGTATGTAGCAGCACATCTTGTTTTCAATGAGCCCAACAGAGCCCTTCTCATCTCTCTGCACTAGCTTCCAGTTGTGGCTCGCATCAAGTTCAAGACATTGGTGCTTGCCTACAGAACAGCCACGGGCTCTGCACCCTCCACTCTCTCCCATGTGTCTACATCCCCTACAGGAGCCTGCGGTTAGTAAATGAGCGGAGGCTCGTGGTCTTATTGCAGAGAGGCATAAAATCACTCTCAAGGACGTTTTCTTTCACAGTACCCTGTTGGTGGAATGACCTACCCAACTTCATCCGGACAGCCGAATCCCTCACAATCTTCAGGAAACAACTGAAAACTCATTTTTTCTGTGAGCATCTAACTGTTTCCTCAAAAAAAAAAAAAATTCTATGCCTTCACTTTTTCTATTCTCTTATTCTTCCTAGCTTTTACTCTTGTTGTATTCCTCGGCTGTAAGTCACTTTGGATAAAAGCATCTGCCAAATGAATAAATGTAAATGTAAATGAATCCATCCGAGCAGACTCACAGAATAAATGGAAGTTCCTCTGCCAGTGGGACAGGTGGAAACTCTGGGTGTTGCTCCACCAGCCCTCACACCTTCATTCAGTAGAATACTGCGCAGGGCTGCAGGGTCAGGGGAGAAGGACACACCACTTCCTAAAGGAAAATTATTTTTGAATCATGACATTCATATCAGCCTTATGGGGGGAAAGCACTGCATAATAACACAGTCTGTAAATGGTGCTGTAACATATCAGTATACACTGGCGTTCAAAAGTTTGGGGTCATGAAGGAAATCTCCTATGCCCAACATAGCTGCATTTATTTGATCAAAATGCAATAAAAGTAGTAATTTTGTGAAATATTACAATTTAAAATATGTGATGGCAAAGTTGAATTTTCAGCAGTCATTACTCCAGTCTTTAGTATCACATAATCCTTCAGAAATCATTCTAATATGCTGATTTGTGGCTCAAGAAACATTTATTTATTATCAGTGTTGAAAACAGGTGTGCTGCTTAATATTTTTGTGGAAACCATGATACATTTTTTTTTAGGATTCTTTGAATAGAAAGTTAAAAAGAACAGCATTTATTTGAAATAGAAATCTTTTATAACATTTTAAATGTCATTACTGTCACTTGTGATGCATTTAATGTATCCGTGTTGAATAAAAGTATTGATTTGAGCAGAAGTGACTACACTTCATTTAATGCAAAATAAATGGGCTAGATTACCTGCAGGAACTTTGACAGCTGCTGAATCATCTGTTTGAGGTTTTCTAACTGGCACTCTTTGAGCCTGAATTGAACAAGGTATTTCAAACCTTATTTTTTTAGCATTCAAAATTCAAATGTTAAGACAACAAATGTGACTGGGCATTACTGAGTAAACAGAAGTTGCTCTGCCTGTAAGGCCGGTTGGTGCATGAGGTGTTGTTCCACTGAACTGTAGAATACCACGAAGCGCTGATGGATCAGGAGAGAAGGCACTTCCTGCAGGCACAAACCATACACAGATTAATGAACACAATTTGTTAAAGGAACACTCATTTTTCAACTCCCCTAGAGTTAAACAGTTGAGTTTAACCGTTTTCGAATCCATTCAGCCGATCTCCGGGTCTGGCGGTAGCACTTTTAGCTGTAGCTTAGCATAGATCATTGAATCGAATTAGACCGTTAGCATCTCGCTCAAAAATGACCAATGAGTTTCTATATTTTTCCTATTTAAAACTTGACTCTTCTGTAGTTACATCGTGTACTAAGACTGACGGAAAATGAAAAGTTGCGATTTTCTAGGCCGATATGGCTAGGAACTATACTCTCATTCCGGCGTAATAATCAAGGAACTTTGCTGCTGTACCAAATTGTAATACATACCTGTAGGGCTTTTGGCCTCTGCTGGAGCTTCTTTTTGAGTCTTTTTGGCAGGTACTCTTTGAGCCTGAGGTGGACAAGGTAGCTATTAAGAATCAGTTCTTCTATCTCACAACTTATTCTGCCTAAACAGTCCACTCAGAAGTAAAATATCATTATCAATGTGTGAAGGGACATTGGACAATGGAATGGACTCACAGAATAAATAGAGGTTCCTCTGCCAGTAGGACAAGTTGATGCTCTGGGTGTTGCTCCAATGTGCTCCCCGAGTCTCATTCCATCACTCTGTAGAATACTACGTAGTGCTGATGGGTCAGGGGAAAACGGCCCAGATTTGTCTTGAGATGATAGGAGAAAGAAAAAGCTTACATTCTGTGATTCTGAGGAAAGCTTGAGTCTCTGAAAAGGAACTAACCTGCGATGACATCTAGGCTATGACTCTTCTTCACAACTCTTTGAGGCTACAAGATCAAAATACATGAGCACCAGAGCACATAGTAGACTGAAAAGACAACTGTCATGATCATCATGAAAGGTCGGTAAACACTTTGGTTTTATTACTAAGATCTACAATTTCTAACCAGATTATTGAAGGTTCCTGGTCCAGGGGGGCAGGTAGATAAACGTGGCATCATGCATTGTGCTCCAAAAGCACTCGATCCCTCACATGGGAGGACATTGTGCACAGCTGATGAAAGATTTGACTCATATTTACATACATTAATTATAAACAACCAGTGGCTAAATTAAAAGAAAAACTATGAACACCGTTGAGATCGAACTTGAACACCGTTGAGATCGAACTTGAACACTGACACAATAAGAAAAGATCTGATATTATGTCACTCACCTTTAGTGTTAACATGGCTTTGTGTTGTTGATGGGAGACAGTGCTTGTCCTTTGGTGCTTGATTATCAGAATTAACATCTACTTTAATGAGTGAAGTTTTACATAAATTACTCAAACCTGAGTCTTCCGGAATCTTAGATTGTACAAGAGTGATGCTACCTAAACGTGAACTTAAATCAGTGTGACTGCAGCATCCGGATTCATGTGAAGATGGGTGAACATCACTGGAGTCTTTATTTGATGCCACATATTCTGCATGACTACCAGGATGCAGTTGATGTGATTTGTTAGCCTGAGCCCTGAGGACACCTGATGTCATAGCTTTATTACTTGAAGTTTCAGTTTTGGCACTTTGATTCAAGTTCCTCACTTTTGCCCCTGGTGTTAGTCGGGTAGAAGGCGTCAGGGACACTTGTCCTAGAGGAATGGCTGTGTTTCTCTGATTGTGTGTGCGTGACTGGGACAAATTGAAAGGAACAGGTTTGGTGTAGATCCTTTTTTTCTGAGCTTTACTCTGAAGACAAATGAAAAAGAAATCATTATGTCACAGTGTAGTAGTGTACTGTTAACTAAAACTATTAAAAATCATTTTTGGTATTCAAAACAAATCTGTTTAAATATTAGAATTAGAACTTACTTCAGGTAGTTGCCTAGGAAACAGCTCTAATTTTTTATTAGTTCAAGTACTAAAATTACTAAAACTAAAACTGAAATGAAAAGAATTAAAGATATATAGACATGTTAAAAAACATGTTACTAAAATATTAATTACTAAAATTAAAATGAAAACAAATAAAAATACAAGCTAATTGTAATATTCTAATAATATTAATAAAAAAATATACAAGTATATAAATAAAACTAAAATAACACTTTTGTGGTATCCTTACTGTAAGAGCACTCTGTTCCCATCTGTTGTGACTGGGATTTTGGGAGAGCTCACTTAGAGCTGGTTGCAGAGATTTGGCAAGGACTGGAAGCCTGCTGACACCTTTGAGTTTACCGACTCCTTTTCCAGTTTCAGCAGAGGTATTGGGGTCCAAATTCTCAGATCTTCTTTTAGAGGAAGCACTTTTTGTCTTCAACTCTTGAAGCTTCAAGATCCTAATGGCATTGAAAGAAATGGTTCAGAAATCAACACCATAGCATCACTGTAAGATTATTCAATTTTAATACTTACATGAAATATTCAGTCATTAAACTGATTATTATTGGTTTTAAAAAAATTACAAAACAAATGACTAATGAATTATTCAAAAACTGAGCAAGGTGATATCAAATCCATTACAGTACTGCAAATTAGAGGGTAAAATATGATTAATTCATGATCAGTTCACCCTGAATGATCCTGCTGACTTCTGTTCTGGGGTCTCAGAGTGTTTGAGGACGCCATCTCGAGAGGGGTTCAGTGCCTATAAACAAGACGGCTCTTGAAAGTGGTCATAAAACGTTCCTTAACGAAGAAATGTTCGCTCAATCATTAAAAACTTCACTACTATATAACTAGCAGTGTACAGCGTCAGAAAACTGCTAATACGCAAACTCTTGAGTACCTAGTTGTTATGTATAAAGTCATATTCAATGTGAATAAGACGGTAGGTATATATTTTTAATAACCCACACATACGTACCAAGACCTGGGCTTAAGCAGTAGCCGACAACTGCAGCTTTTTATGTTGTTTTCAAGCTACAGGACTTTCCACACCAAGCCACTCTCTCCTGGCCCAGGCTAGAAAACAACACTAGCGTGCTGACTTCCGGAGTGGTTTGTAAAAAGCGCGCGTTTTGACTGGCTGACGGAGACGTGGCATCAGCCAATCGCTGACCGCCATTAACACTACAACGGCAACGGAGATGCGGCTTTAAATCACGTGACTAATCCCGTTTGTGCCGTTCATTCCATTTCATAATTTATATAATAATTTGGGTTCATAATTTAACGTCTGAACTACTGCAAGAGTCAAAGAAGCTTGTTCGCGGGTAAATGTGGAGTTGACCCACTAAGCACGTGAGAGACTACATGACACTTGCAGACGAAAATAGGCGTATAATGACAAAAATGCAAACAATTTTTTAAGAATATCTTTTAATAGAGGTCATTTGGAAAAATCTGCTCAAGCCGTTTCAAAAACCAAAGGTGGTGACAATAGCAAAAGACAACGTCCAATTATAAATATTAAATGGGTTCAAATTTTACTTGGTTTTTAACTGGTCCTGAATGTGAACTCCTAACACTACTGTTGCTCTTTTTAAACGATTCTATCAAAATGATATTAGTTACAAAATAAACCCTGAGAGGAACTGTGTGATCAACATTAATTGTTCAAAATAAACTTTAGCAGACAAGAAAATGGTTAAAAGATAAATAAATCCTAAAATGCACACAATTAACTTCAGGTAATAAGAAGAGAATAACTTAAGTAAATGTAAGTTTTAATAAGAACATATTTAAAAGTCAGTCCTCGCATATTTTGAGGTTTTTGAACACTTTCTTTGTTGCACATCTTGCTTCACATCATTCCTGTTTTTCAATGTCAATGGCCAGAAATCCTGAATAGCTGTCTCAGTAGACAAGAGATGCCATTAAATTAAATCTAGTATCAAAAGATGTGCAGATATGCACAGTTTCAGTAAGAGAGGTCGCTATGTTTGGGACTTTACTGAAGGCACAGATGTTTAGTAAAATATGGGTGTAAGTAGCAACATTAAGAGACGATGTGAAGAAGATGACAAATCAAATAAATGTACAAAAAACTCAAAATATTACAGAAATATCCAGAATAATTTCAGAATCATGTGAAAATGTCTAAAAAATTATAGTTTTACCAGAATATTCGAACAACTGTCTTCCGTTATTTCACGTTCAAAACAAATTTCTACAAACCTCAAAACATGTTTCTAATTACATTTGGATAGCATGATGACAAGATCCGTGACATTTTTAGGGGGGACAAAAGAAGGAAAAAAAAAAAACCTAAAATAATATTTACACTGGCCCACTAATTTATCAATATTTTTTGGTTCTGACATAATGGTCAAAGGAGAAGACTAAAAAAATACTGTTGCCATTACATAAAATTACAAGAAAATGTTACATTTTACTCTTCTAGAATGGAGTATTATATATAAAAAGCAAAACTAAAGTATATTGACATTCAAATTGATAAGTGGGGGAAAAAATAAAATGAACAATAACATTGAAGTAGCAATAGAATACATTAACTTCATCACATTGCTAATATCATAAGCGTCAATGAAAAATAACAGCATAATTATCCTATACAAATAAAACTGAACTAAACAACTTGTATGCTATTACTTACCTCAAAACATGTATTTTTGTACAAGGTGTCAAGAAAGATTCCAATGCAATTTCTTTCTTTCTAAAGAAAAAAAGTTAATAATAATAAAAAAATAATAAAACACCAAATATGTACACTGAACCTACAGAATCAGCCATATGATCTTAAACTGCACTAAAGTCAATTTCTGTGTTCTCTACAATTACTAAAACGTGCCCACCACTGAACTCAACCTCTACAATTAAACATGAAGCTGTACTATAGATGGCAAAGATAACCCTGGCCAAATGGTGACAGGACACTATGCTGCCCATGCTAAGTGGAAAACAAACAAAACATGACAAACTTAAAGTATATACACATCTAAAATACAATTGTTGATAAAAATGTGTTAGTATTACAGTAAAAACATTTTAACAAGCAAAGAGACCTTACTACAGGACTTAATCTACAGCAATTACGGTCAATTGTGTATCAAATTGCCTTCGATGGTATAAAATAATTTGATATGAATAGATACTAAATGAAGCATGTAAACAAATAATATGCATGGCTTCAGGAGGAGACTGGACCGGGACAAATAGCCATGAGAAAGTGTGCCATTTATAAATTGACTTTTGACAATTCAGGCCAAACAACAACCTCAATCCTATTTTTATCCTCAAGTCAATTTTTCAAATAAACCAGTCAGAGATCTTCTGAACAATGTAATCTTTTTGTTTACAATGGCTTTAGGCAATTGGATCTAACATCAAGTGCTCCTAAGAATTCAGCTTTTTTTCTAGAAATATACAATGTTAAAACTAAAAGTCAATTAATAACTATGAAACAAAGGGAAGTGTACATGTACGCAGCTCGTTTTCAGAGGTGGAGCACTGAAAATTATGGAAAAACAATTAGCAATACAGTCATCACTCCATTATTGTATCCGTCGGTTTAGATCTATTTGCTTTTCAAATAGAATTTCTATTCTAAAACACCATGCTAAATGGATTTCAATTGAATTTTCTCACAGCAAGTTACCATTCTTTTCACTTTTCATCCCGATGAAGCAAATAAAAACCAGGCTAGCAGAACATTAACCATAAAACAGTCACATAAATTAACACCACAATCACTCAAGTCCTCTCTGATCCTTATTAGTTTTCTCCTCCTCTGTTGTTCCCTGCAGTCTCCTCTCCATATTATCAAACTACAGAAGAAGCTTGCCGTTTCTATGTATTTTCAGAATCTTTCCCAGTCTCTGTTTAGCCGTAGCAAGTCCTTTCTTTGGACGTTTTCCTGTGAGAATGAAGAGTGAAAAAATTTCAATGTGATTCCAAACACTTATCCTTTTATGGGTAATGTACGGTAAATCTAGTTACCTTGACACACTCCTGCTGACGTTGGAGTAGCCAGCCCTCCAGGTGAGGGGGCAGAGGGAGAATAACTGCTGCTGTTTTGGGGAGAGAGTGAGGGGCGTCTTGAAGTCAGGAACACGCCAGGGGCCATGGCACCACTTCCTCTTGGGCCCCCTGGGCTGAACGGACCTGGTCCTGCTGTGTACTCGTGGTCCAGCAAGCTGGCAGAGTACACCTCCACTCTCCTCTCCTCAACTATGCAGTCCACAGGAGGCTCAGAGGGCAGAGGAGGAGACACGGGTGCAGAGTCCGGCTGGCGCTGGAGTTGGGCAGCTGCAGAATGTACTTTCTCTTGAGGGACCTTCTTCTTGGTGTATTTTCTCTTGGTTATGGTTTTCTGCTGTTCCTGATATTAAAGTAACAAGATGTTTATCTCAGTGTTAATCTTGTCAAGGAAAATACTGAGAAAACAGCGTTTTTTGATTATCAACGATAAAGACAAGACAAAAAAATTAGCATAATGACAAATTATATCATTTTAATTATATTAAATTATAGCATTGATAAAAATTTGACAAAAATATTATTAATGTTTATATACAAAAGTTTGGGGTCAGTAAGATTCCACAAAAATATTAAGCAGCACAGCTATTTTAAATTGTAGTAATATTACAGAATATTACCGTTTTTATTGTATTTTTGATTAAATAAATGCAGCGTTTGAGCACAAGAGACTTATCTTTAAAAAAAAAAACTTAATGACTACAAACTTTTGAACCATAGTGTACGTTTAATGGTAATGTTTTTTGTAGAAAAAAAATATTGTTTTAAAAATCCAATTAGTCAAAACATGCTGTAGATCATGTTGTGACAGCACTTTTTCTGCAACAATGAACTAAAACACATAAAACATGGACAATGAATAACTAAAGCGTAGTTTTATTTCAGGAGATCAGGTTTTTACATTTTTTTTATGTGTCAATTAATATATACAATGTCATATATTTAAAAAGTTAATATTTAGTTTAATTTTGCAGTTCCTTGACAAATAAAATGTTATTTTTCAAAGACTAAAATTAGATGCCATTTTAGTAAAAGTTACTAAAATGAACATGACATGAACAAATATTGACTACATTTAAAGGCTATTTTGAAAAAAAAACAAAACATTTTTTTAACACTTTTAAAGGGATAGTTCACCCAAAAATGAAAATTCGGTCATTAATTACTCACCCTCATGTCGTTCCAAATCCGTAAGACCTTCGTTCATCTTCGGAAAACAAATTAAGATATTTTTGATGAAATCTGAGAGCTTTTTGACCCTGCATAGACAACAAGGGTCCTACCACGGTCAAGGCCCAGAAAGGTACCAAGAACATCGACAAAATAGTGCATGTGACATCAGTGGTTCAACCGTAATTTTATGAATCTATGATAATACTTTTTGTGCGCAAAAAAACAAAAATAACTTTATTCAACAATTATTCTCTCCCGAGTTACCATCTACCGCCATTATTGAGAGTAATACAATGCATGTGCGTGATTTCCTCTACTCGTAAACAAGGTGCAGCGCATGCGTGTTCAACGTCAGCAGCATCACGCGCATGCATCGTGTTACTCTCAATAATGGCAGTAGATGGTAACTCGGGAGAGAATAATTGTTGAATAAAGTTATTTTTGTTTTTTGCACACAAAAAGTATCATAGCTTCATAAAATTACGGTTGAACCACTGATGTCACATGCACTATTTTAAAGATGTTTTTACTACGTTTCTGGGCCTTGACCGTGGTAGGACCCTTGCTGTCTATGCAGGGTCAGAAAGCTCTCTGATTTCATCAAAAATATCTTAATTTGTGTTCCGAAGAAGAACAAAGATCTTACGGGTTTGGAACGACATGAGGGCGAGTAATTAATGACAGTATTTTCATTTTTAGGTGGACTATCCCTTTAAAGATGCACATCCAAAGTAATGGTATGTAATGGTCCACATCTATAGAAGTTCTGGCATAGTGTGGGACAAAAGCTCACCTGTTGTGCCAGTTTGGCAGCAGCAGCTGCAAGCCCAGTTTCTACAGAAGCCACCCTTGCACCCTCTCTCACCGGCCGCTCCTGCTTAGGCAGTGTAGGGGTCACACGGGCTGAGGACGTGTGAAGAAATGAGGTTTAGAGCAGTTTAGGAAAAAAATGCTATAAAATCATAAATCATAAACGCATATACCTTTAGGACTCCAGGGTGTATCATCCCAGTTTCGCTTTCTTTTCATTTTTGACTTGCTTATGTGATCCTCCTCGTCAGATTCTAGTGATGGATACACTGCAGAAGAGGGTGGAAATTCTCCTTTAAACAGAATCACTGTGGGTCGCAGTATTTCCTCTGCTAAGTATGTTAGCAACACTGGTGTAAATGTTCAAGAATCTGTGAACTCACCATAATCAGAGTCTTTAAAACAGGTACCCAAGGTCTCCTGTTCATCCAAGCTTTCTTCATCACTGAGGTGCCGTGCTGGACGTTTGATAGGCCGTTTTCCTGGCCTCTGAAATGTGGTCTTTTTCTCACTCTTCTTGACTCCACTTATCCACCCAGCTCTCCCTCCTTTCTCCTTCATAAGCCCCAACATCTCACCTCCTCCAGAGATAGATAGTGGAGAGGAGGAGGAGGAGGAGGAAGAGGATGAGGAAGATGGAGGGTTGGCCATCGAGAGCATGCCCTGGATAGCATCACGGGTGCTGGGGGAGGCTGGTGCTTCCTCACTTGATAAGGGGAAAATTAGTAGAATTGAGCCTAACAGCAAGTACATAACTGCATATTTTACTTTGAGATAAAGGTTAGTAATGATCAGCATGTAGTATAAAAATGTGCGTGTGAAGTACCTCAGTGCAGAATCAAGACCCGCCACCTGTTTGCTTGCCTTGAGCAAGTCTAAAATCCCACCTGCTCCGCCTTTCACACCCTGCACTGTGAGCATCTCTTCATCTGTGGTGTAATCCTCCTATTTATCAACAAGATATAAAACCAGTGACAACCAGACACCTAGAAAGGAATCTTAAGCTTGCCTAAAAGGCCCCGTTTACACTGTCAGTTAAAAGTGACCCAATTCCGATTTTTTGCTCATATGTGACACAGATCGGATCCGTTCTATGACAGTGTAAACAGGAAAAAAACGCATGCATTCGAATATTTCTAGATCGGTTTCAGGCCTCATTCATATATGGAAATAAATCGGATATAAATCAGATTATGTGCCAATGCGACTGTCATGTAAACAGGCAGATCGAATTTTCTGAGGCATTGCGTTCTGTGCGTCATTAAATCTGCGACAATTTGGTACTTCTCCGCGGTTTAATGACGTCATATGTGACCCGTGCTGGCAAAATGAGTGTAAATTCGCACGGGTTATTTTGAGCTACAGGCAAAAAAATAATAAAAACTTGAAATAATGCTCCAAGTAGTAATTAAACATCTAAAATGATCTTTATTCGTACATTTTCTGCGAGGATTACCTTTTCTCCGCTCGCTTCTCGCGCTGACTATCATCCGAAGTGTGTACATATAATGGCGCGCGATCCCGATAAATACACACATATACAGAATTACAGTATTTCAGTATTCACGCAAATATAATCTGTTCTGTCTTAAGTGAACGCTTGGGGAACTGTTGGGGGAAAACATCTGATGTGTAACATTATATTAGATCCATGCATTACAGTATAGGACGTATGTGACCCGTGCTGGCAAAATGAGTGTAAATTCGTACGGGTTATTTTGAGCTACAGGCAAAAAAAAAATAAAAACTTGAAATAATGCTCCAAGTAGTAATTAAACATCTAAAATGATCTTTATTTGTACATTTTCTGCGAGGATTACCTTTTCTCCGCTCGCTTCTCGCGCTGACTATCATCCGAAGTGCGTACATATAATGGCGCGCGATCCCGATACACACATATACAGAATTACAATATTTCAGTATTCACACAAACATAATCTGTTCTGTCTTCAGTGAACGCTTGGGGAACTGTTGGGGGAAAACATCTGATGTGTAACATTATATTAGATCCATGCATTACAGTATAGGACGTCTGTATCATTAATGTTAATCTAACAATAAAAGAAAAGAGGGAAGCACTCGCTGCACTTCATTGAACTGCTATTGTAGTTTTAATAATCAATTTATTTGTAATGAACACACTTAAGTTATTTTTACATTTGATTATTTGTTTTTCGTACATGAATGCTTTAGTTTAGATTATGTAGCGTCTGGACCAATCAAACACACAATTTTTCATTTGATTTAAAAAAATAGCTATATTGTGATTATTAATATAGTAATTAATAATAAGAAAAGACTTCACTCTATCGACTTCAAACGGGTGTAGCTCAGTAATTTTTTTTGTTTGATTCCAACAAATCATAAATTATTTTGAAGGTCTTTTAATGGAGAATGTCATTTTTTTAAATTGCTCATTGTGGTTCGTTTCGTCAGCACAGGTCACATTATTCTCAGGAGGAAGCACATGTGGAGGCGGTAAATGACAACAACGCATGCGCGATGTTTCAGATGGTAGTGTAAAGACATGAATCGGATATGGGTCACAATTGAAAGAACGTGTAAACGGACAGCCAAAAAAATCGGATATAGGCAAGTGTAAACGAGATCTACACTGCAGATGTAGACCTGCAGTGTAAACGAGGCCTAACAGACTTGCATACCTCAATATCAAAGTCCACTTCTCCTGGCTCACGGATTCTGTGGGGGTCGCTGCATGGTTTGGCCCGAGGTAGTTTCCTTGGTAGACCTTTATGAGACCATTGAGCGAAGTATTAGTCCGCACCAACATATTACTCTTATTAAATTTAAAAGTAAGTCTTATGGGTTTTGAATGATATAAAGGTGAGTAAATGATGCATAAACAAAGAAATCATGAAAGCATGATCAATAAATGGGAGAAATCTTTTACCAGCTAATTTTTTCTTGCTAGGTAGAGACGGTCTACGGCGAGGTGGAGGGGTTTCATCAATCTGAAGCTCGTCTTCTGAGTCAAAGTCAGACAAAGTAGCCATGTGGGTCTGGAACTGTTGAATTGAACTCCCGGCTCCATTTGCACTGCCAGAACGACCCTTCTTCCTAAGAGAGGAAGAAGAAGAGGTATTAAAAATAAGTGTCATCACATAACATTAAGTACTCTTTTCAGGGAAATGGGTGAAGATAACGGTTTTACCCTTGTATCTTTCCATTAGTCAGCACAAGCTTAAGCTTGCCCTTGTTGATCTTCTCTTCAAAATCTTCTAGACAGTCATTAGGCAGCTCAAGCTGAAAAGCCAAATTATATTCTTTACAATGATGATATTAGGCAAAAGTATAACATAACAGTACTAGTTTTTCAGCTAGTTACTAGTTCCATCATAAAAATCATTTTTCTTAATCAGTGTATGTATATATATATATATATATGTATATATAAACATTTGTAAAACAAATTTACTTGAAGTGAAATTTAATAATATATCAGACAGAGAATATACAATAATAATCAACCATAATAATATTCTGTACACTACTGTTCAAAAGGTTGAGATTGGTAAGTCTCTTATGCTCACAAAGCTACATTTATTTAAACAAAATTACTTTTATATTATAGTAATATATTATATTACTACAATTTTAAATAAATGTTTACTAATATATATATATATATATATAGATAGTTGTGCTTCTTAATATGGAAACGTTGATACATTTTTTTCCAGGAATCTTTGAT